>NC_088245.1:160211396-160511396 GCF_036013445.1 Caloenas nicobarica | reverse complement strand
GGAATTAATTATTTAAACTTTACCCATTTGCATCAGTGCTGCATAGGTATAAAACTGTGACATAACTTCTGTGAAGTTGTGCCAGTAGCTTTAGGGATCTGTTAAGTATTCATTGAGCATATCCCTATAAGAGTAATTTGCACATTTAAAAAAATTACTATAGTTTATAAGCCACTGGATATTTCAATGCTTTGTTCTTTATTTCAAAGGATAAATTAAAAAAAATATTTCCATATTTTTCCTACATAATTTTAAAATCAAAGTTCTTAAACATCTATAATTCTTAGACATTTGGTAGGAGAAACACTGAAAGTGTGTATCAAATTGCAGAATAAGTCTCTATTTCAGAAAACAAACAAACAAACGAACAAATAACAACAAGAAAAACAAAACAAAACAAAACAAAACAACAAAAACCCCACCAAATCAATCATCTACTTAAATTCATCTCTATTCAGCAAACCATTTAAGCATACCAAGGCTCCACTGGAACTTCAAGACATACTTAAGTGGCCTGATAAATAGTGAGGAACTTAAAAAAAAATGCTTAAAGTTAAGTGCTTTGTTGAAACAGAATTCAGTGATGCAATTCCCACCTTGTAAATTATTAAATAGATGTAGGTGAAACTGTAAAGTATGAACTTTAGCAACCTTACTACTAAGTCCGAGAAAACTTCTCTGGCAGGGAACTAACAATACTTAAAAATATGTGTGCTATCATTTAACAGTGTTATACAGTCTGGTTACATTTAGATACAAAAATGATATTTTAAAAAGCATATGTAGAAACAGATACATGATGGAGTTTTCTATAAAAACAAAAATAATATTACGTAAAATTACAATTTCCCTGGCAGATGAATGCCTGCAGCATTAAATTCTCTCCTGATGTAGACAATGCCATGGCAGTAGGAATAATTAGTGCAACATCTGACCTCTTGATGCGATGAGTTTAGGGGGCTACGGCCCGGCTGTAGGTCCTGGTTTAATGCAGGTCTGATTGGATTGTTGCTGTGGTCTCTACTAGCCTTAAAAAGCTATAGAGTAAAACATGTGAAATACGTTCTCCTATACATGAGTTGTGAAAACATTTGGATCTTACTTAACGACATTGTTTTATGCTCAAGTTTATAAACTACATATAAAACATCAAGATGAAAAATACATGCCACCGGTTAATTCGACCTAGGGAATATTCGCTGAATAGTTCGTATGGAAAAAAATAAATTACAAACTTCAAGGAGAAGTGTTATTTTCTTTTTAAAGCTTCTTAATGCAGTATGCACTGCTCCCAAAGGGAATGACTCATTATCAGACCTCCTCTTGACAATGAATAGTTAATTGTCACTCTAAAAATTACTCTTCTGTTTATGTATTTCTGATTAGAATCTGATTACACTCCAGTTGCGTAAACATGTAACAGTAGCACTAATATTCATCTATGAATTTCTAAAAGAGCTAATTACCCAAAGCTTAGACTAATTGTCAGCATAATGGACAGAGAACACGGCTTTGAAGTAGGAAGCTTTAAGAGAAGCTGCCAGTTGTTCAAAGATAGCCAGCTGAATATGTAGATAGCCGTGATTTCATTAGCATGTAAAGCTTTTACTGGGCAGAAAGCCACCCTGGTTAAAAAGTTAAATGAGGAAATAAGAAAATAGAAAATCAATCTGTAAAGACTCAGGCGGGAAACAAAGAAATCAATGTCAGGGTTTAAAAGTAACAAGATTTTTAAAAGTTACTTGTTGGAGTACCAGTGGGCAACTGGACTAAATGCAATAAAAGAGCACTTTTAATAAGCATGAGGAGGAAAAGAAAAGAAGAATCCTACACCAAGTATACGTGAAGTATGGTAGGTAAACAGTACAAGAGATTTCTGTTTGGTATTTAGAGCACAGGGATTACGTAGCTACATGAGAAAGAGGCAAAAAGAAAAACTATCACCTGTAAGAAAGCAAGCAGGCCATGATCTGTTCAAATTAAACTTCAGTCCTAACAGAGTTAGACAAGTAGCTGTCTTCAGCTGCTAATAAGATGTTTCCTTAGGTCATGGGTAATTCCAGGAGAGTATTGTCAAAATTGCATCAGTTTTGGAAAGCTTAAAAGGACCTGTTGAATAATTAATGATGTCGTTCCTAAACTCTAGCAAGGAGATTGCTAATTTGGGATCTTATTAAGAAAAATTAGAGGTTAAAATATAATTAAGATCAGTCAACACGGCATCCCGGAAGGTAGATCTTACTACTGTTCTTTTGCTGGGGGAGGTGTCTGTGCTGCTTCACTTGCTTTGAAAAGGGTGTAATTCTGAGTGCTGAAGACGGCTGTGTTCACATAACAGCCATTGATTTGTTCAAAGCTTTTTAGTCAGTACCATAACAACACTTTGATTTAAAAGAGCTTCCATTATATGAAATTAACATTACATGGATTAAAACCTGACTCACTGGTTGATCTCCAGATGTCATTGTTAATGAAAAGACATAAACAAAGAAAGTCATTGTGATGAGGAGTTTTTTTCCCAGAGATTGATTTTTTTTTTTTTTTTTCCTAATACTTTTATCAGTTATTACTTTTATGGTAAAGTTTGCAGATTATAGTAGATACTGGAAAGCAGGTACTACTTTTGCCAGTGGGGCTGAATCATCTCATCGAGCGTCACAATCCAACACAAAGGCAAACTAAAAGGACCAAATACAATGTATTACACACGGGATGGGACAATGCTGGCTGTATCTACAGAATAGGAGACTCGGGGCCAGAATAGAGTTTCACAATGTGAGGCTTGAGAAATGCAGTGTGTGTGGTTTATCAAAGACTGAAGAGAATTAAACTGACCGCTAGGTACAGCAACACGCAAAGGTGAGGGCTCATGGTGGGCTCTGCAACCAGGACGTCAGAGGTACAATACTATTCAGTAGCTGGAAATTTGAAGCTGGCTAAAAACAAAGCTGAAATGAGAGGCAGCAGGCTAGCAGCAAACATATCTGTGGGAATAGGATATTGGGGAGGGTGGAGGACTCACACTAAGTGGATGAAAACCTAATCAGAATTCTTCTCTGCATGTACAGTTTAGCCTGTTTCAGGATGGATAGTCATAGTGCCGTGTATTTCTTTTGGTTGAGGACTCTGTGAGGTTACATGTATACAAGTAAAATGCACAGGGCAAGGGTACGGGCTCAGCGTTGGCAATTTGCATTGGTCCATACTGTTAAATGACTACCTAATACACGGTATAGTTACACAACAGCCAACATGCTTTCAGACAATACTGAACTTGCAAACAGACACCGCTATCCCCTGAGCTCAGGAAATAACTCTTCTGCAGTCCTGCTGGAGGAGATGAGTGCTGTACTGCCCTGAGCACGTTCATTACATTTGCAGCTCTTCATTAAGACAATGGATGTATTAAAATCTTGTATGTCTGGACTTCAGCTGGTTGGCTGTCACAGTAAGGAAAGGCTCCTCTCTGATGCACAATAGCCCAATTGTATTTTGTGGGTAGAGGGTTATCTCCCTCTGGCAGACTGGAAATGAGTCTCTCCTAGAGCTGGAATATTGGTGGGAAAGCACTTGTTTTCTGAGATCATACAGACAACCTTCCTCCTCGGACGCTTGTCTGCTACCGCTTTTTCACATAGCAAACAAACTATCAAAGCATTCAATAAATGTATAAATAGGAAAGAATTTGCTTCCAAGTCAGGGGGATCGTACCTTCCTCTGGAGCATGGGGTTTCTCTTGGGATCATCTGGATATACAGCACCGCTGCAGATTGAAGAATAAGCCAGCCCCTACCAAGCCCTTGGTCTATCTTAGTTTCTCCTTTTCTTTGAGTACGGCACGCACAGCTCAATCTGCTGTGGAATGAGATGGCTTCTGTTGTGACTGCTGAAGATGAGCAACAGTCATGGGGATGGCTCTCTGTGGCTGTGTCTTGAGAAAATTTAATAGTACATAGCACACAGCGTCTGAATCTATTGATCCACCATGGCCTTAAGTGCCGAAACCATGAAGGTCTCTCAAACTTCCTAAGAAAAATATTGTGAAGCATTATTTAAAAAAACCATCCTGAACAGATGGGGCAGATGCCCCAATCATCATGTGACAAATTTAATGCTGCATACATGAAAAAAGGCATTGCAAAACTTGTACAGAAGAAGCAGCTTGCAGACTTGGTTTCGTTGGATTATTGCATTGCACAAACTCTGGGTGAATTGTTTTTGGAAATCTGATGCTCCAGTGTTAAGTTATAAGCAATATGTGCTGTTAACTTGCATGAGTTCATAGGTTAAGTTTCATGTGTTTTCCCCTCAGCATAAAAAAAAAGGAAAAAAAAGAATGAGTTATAGCACTGGCTATGATCTTAATGGCCTCTGTATGTACATATAGGTGTCCACATACAGGAAAACTTCATACTCAGCTGAATTATTCTGTTCTTTACGAAAAATGAGATGAGTTAAAAAAAATGAGTTGAACCGACTTGACTGCCTTTGAAACTACAATTTAATCTCCACTTGTGTAGACAAGCAAACTTCAGTGAAAGCGCGCCAACTTTCCCTAGCTGCAGCAGGTGACTATATAGATACAAAAAAGGGTCTTTTGTAAAGCCTTGGTAGCCTTGAAAATTAAGAGGCAAATAAAATACGTCTGAACTTAGGATTTTGCCATGATCCAAAACAGGTTGTTGGATTTTCTTGGTACATACTATTATTCGATTAAAAGCACAGCTCAAGTTATTTCACTCCGTGCACCTTCCCTCATATGAAATTCCCGAACTGATTTGAGGCTCCAGAGAAAGGGGCTGTGTAGCGTACAGATTGCATATGCCAGATTTCTTGTGTCATGCAAAAGTCGAATACATTCCTGGAATCCCAGTATTTGAAATTCACGTGTGGAGACACATGAGGGCACCACTGGGCGGGTGTTGGCTGTTAGTGGAAAATTGATGTCTACGGGCACCTTCTACAGCCTGGCTGGGATGATGCTCCTGGACTCCAGGCAGGGGAGGTGGCTGGTGGCCTCAGGGCAAGCAGGTGGTGCAGCAGGGGAGACCAGGAGAATGGGCCTTACGCTCTATGAAAAGATTCGACAGGTTATCTTTAAGTGTATGCAAAATTTCTGAATATCATGTCACCATTTTGTAAAATATGAATGGCCTTATTCGTACATCTTGTTTGCATGGTAAGATACCTCTAGCCTTTGTGGTATGTTCTTGGCAAAAAGTAATAATACAAATAAGACAAAAAAAATCTCACAAATATGAAAGAGTTAATGGTATTTAACTTTCTCTTGCTTTCTCATCAGTTTTCTAGGCTGCACCTTTCAAAGCAGGATAATATTGACCAAGCTTCATTAAGCTGATTTAGAAATAATTTTTAAAAGAAAAATGCAAAATTAATGATCCATTTTCTAATACCAATAAGCCACTTCAGACTGGTAATTGATGAACTACTGCTATTAAAAGATACTCTCAATCGGTGGAGAGTATCCAAAATGAGCGAAATAAGGACAAGTGATGGGTAGGCACTTCGGAAGGCACGGAATTCATGCAGGGAATAGGTGGCGAAGAAAGGGTACTGTTGGCACTGACCCCCTACTCAATGAGTCAATGCGAAGCTGCCATTGCAACAAGAACAAATCTCATTAAGCGATTTATTGGCAAATACACGATATATAAGTCACCATTAATTATTCTACTTTCTCCATTACAGTCGAGGCTCAGCTGTTCCACAGTGTCCTGTTGTGGACATCACATTCAAGTATCTAGAGGAGAGCAAAAAGAATGCTAAAAGTTTGGGAAAACGTGACGATTTTAATCAAAAAGTGAAGTCTGAAAGGAAAATATACCTCATTATAGCTTTAGACATATAAGTAAAAGATTGTCATAATACAATAATACAGCCGTCCTCCAAAATCACAAGAGGAAACCAGCATTTAATTGGGTTAATTTGCAGAAAGAGGGGTTTATGCAAAAACAGTTAATGGACACAACAAGTTGCCTGAAGAAAACAGGTACTTCACTTGAGATTTTTAAAAGCGGGGCAAAAGAAACGTGTTGGATTTGGCCTGAAATATATTTAATCTTGCTTCACTATGAGTAGATGCCTAATAGAAGGCCTCAGGAGATCCTGCATTTTACAATATCAGCTGTGTACTAAAGTCTTATTGGTGGAACATCCTGTTGAGGTTTTTTGCATATTTAACAACATCTTGTTCAGTTCTACCTTCTCTCATTTAATGAAGATTAAAAAATAATGTGCCAGGAAAATTTCTTATAATCTTGCTTATTTTCCTTCACAGAACTGCCATTCACCAAGACCAAACTCGTACGCATGGAGGGAAGGAATGGGCAGAGATGTAGCTGTTGCTGCATGTGGTCACCTGGGGACCACCGTCTTCAGCAGTGTGCCAAGCTGGAGCAGCAGCACCAGATTTTTTTTTTTTTAAATATTATTTTTCCCCCTTTTCAAAGCCATTTTCCTACCAACTGAGGGAGGGCGTTCATTGTACCTGGTGGCATCCTCAGCTGGCCTCTGGCTGGGCTTTGTATTTATTCCATTTATTATATTTCCCTTTCAAAGTAAAGCAATATTAACATACCTTTTCTCATTTGTTATATTTGAACACCTTTATCCATGGAGTTGCCTTGAACAGACTGGTTAGAACTGGTTTCCAATTAGCCTTAAAATATTAATTCATCACTCTGCTCATTTCTTTAAAAAGGAAAAGAAAGGAAAGGAAAGGAAAGGAAAGGAAAGGAAAGGAAAGGAAAGGAAAGGAAAGGAAAGGAAAGGAAAGGAAAGGAAAGGAAAGGAAGAAAATAGAAAAGAAAAAGAATAAGGAGAAAAGAGAAAAAAGTATTTTCTTTGTGTCTCTTTTTCAGCCTCTAGTCACCAAAGTAGGTGTCTAAGTTGAAAGGTTCACTTTCTCAAAACTAATACATTTTGTAGTAGCAGAAATCTGAAAGTTCAGTTACTGATTCTTGCAAAAGACCTCAAGGACAGAATTTAGTTGAAATTGAAGTGCAGATGCTTCCCGATGCTCCTCCCCCCTCCCCCCCTCAATGTGATGCTGCAGCAGTTCAGATCCACTTGGGGTGGCCTCGCTCCTGGCCATGCCTGACCATCTCCTTGTTGCCTGACTTTCTGGAGAGGCTGCTCAGGGACTTAAACTGCCTGGAAACAAATTCTGAGGTTTGTCAGGTGAGGCTTCAGCCCTTCCAGCCCACAGAGCAGGGGGTAGCTGAGACGGTGAGGGTCAAGGGGATGCCCGGACAGAGCCAGGAGTGCCCTCACCGCTCTGCTGAACCGCACCATTCGTTTCACCCGGCAGAGCACAAGCAGAGCGGGATGTGCTGGAGGCAAACCGGGAACCGCTGCAGCTCCCCGCTTCCCTCTGGCTGAGGATATTCCGTGTTTTTTAGGGAAAGGTGCCAGCTCTTGCTCCAGGGAGAGCGGCTTGCAGGAGCACGGGGGCAAGGGGCACTGCAGGGCCGCGCTGCCTGCTGCTTGTTTGCCTGTGAACGTCACTTCTGGGCAACAGAAACTGTTCATGAATTCGGGTCAAAATCTGGGAAGAATGAGCTCTGGGAGCCAAACCATGCGTTTGTTTCCTCCAGAAAATCGCCTGCAGTAATGGTGACAATCCATGGCTCCAGAAATAAAAACGAAGCGCAACAACACGTCTCAAACCCAGGATTTCGCCCCCTCCGCAGCATCCCTCCCCGCCCCCGTTGTTTCGCGGAGGAAACGCTGGGGTTCGTCCTCAGGGCGGGCCGCGCTCTCGGCAAAACACCGCGGGGCCGGCCCGCAGCCTCGGCGTCGCCCGGGCCCCAGCGCTGGCCGCCGCGGGACGGCGGGGGGGAGGACACGGTGCGGGCTGCGGCGGGCGGGCCCGGCCCGGCCCCGGGGCGGTGCGGCGGGGCGGGGCGGCGCGGCGCTCGGCCCCGGCAGGGAGGGGCCCGGCCGCCCCTACGCGAGGAGCCGCCGCTGTCGCGGTCGCGGCGGGAGAGGTGACAAGCCGCTGCGCGGAGCCGCCTCCGCCCGGGTGGGAGAAGCGGGTGTCCCCCCGCGCCGCGCCCGCAAGCTCCGCCGCCCCTCCGCGCCCCGCTCCGAGGTAAGGCAGCCGCCCCCGCCCCGCGGCTGCGGGGACACGGCGGAGGGACAGCGAGTCCCGCGGCTTCTCCGTGTCCCCCCGCGCTGCGGGGCCGGGCCGTGCGGGGACGTCGCGGGTGCGCGGCGGCGGGAGTTTCGTTTCGCCGCCGCCCCGGGGAGGAGTCGCGGCGGCGGCGCCGGCGGCCCCGGGGGAGCCTGGCGGCGGCGGCGGCCCGCGGCGCCTCCCTGCGCGGGGAGCGGCCGCCGGAGCGTCCCCGGCCGAGCCCCTGCCCGAGCCCCTGCCCGTCCCGCCGCACCTGGGCGAGCGGCGGCCGCCCCCGAGCCCGCCTCGGCCTCTGCTGCTGCTGCCGCCCCGCCGAGGGCGCGGGAAGGCGCCCCGAGTCCGGCACTTGCTTGGGGTGCCTCCCCCCACGTCGTTTGTTTCCCCCTCACTTCTCCGGGGGAGCCGGCGGGGCGGCGGGCGCTGCTGCCTGCCCGTTGCATCTGGTTCAGCGGTGATTTATGGTTTTGTTAACTCAGCATTCGGCCCGGCGCGCTGGCGGGGAGCAGCGGCCAGCGGGGCGTTAAGTTTCTGTGACTTGCGGAAGGGAGAGGAAAGGGGCTCCGTGGGGCCGCGGCCGCGCCAGCGCCTGCCTCCGGGTCGCCCCCTCCGTCCCCCCCGCTGCAGCGCTGCGGGCAGAGGGGAACGCTGGGCAGGTTTTGGCGGGGGGTTGGGGGAATTGCCACCCGTGAAGGTGAGCATGACGGGGGGGAAAAACCTGTCAGAAACTGTTTGTTTTTCTTACTACTAGTTTTATGCGGAAGCCCTATATATTTATTCATTTTACGTACATACACGTGTATTTATCTATGTTTACATGGAATATATACCCATATTTTTTTGAGCTATGAGAACATTGCCTATAGGCTTCTGTTCCCAGATGTTTTGTTTTCTGTTTCTTTTAGGCACGTTTGCATTTCTGCTGGTAGGGGAACACGCACAGCAGTAATGTTGCTGAGTATGTGTTTGAACAGTAGCATGGAGCAACTTGTGTGCCTTTAATGCAGCTGCAGAGGATATCCATGTGGGATTAATATACTTAAGCGATCGTGTCACACTGACGTATCTTGTTCAGACTTGTAGATTTTTAAAGCAGTGTGGACTTGTAGGTAGTAGCGGAAGTGTAATTAATTTTAAGCATGTGACTTGGCCCAGTGCTTATGATTTTAACGTGGTATTCATACCTTGGTAAACATGCACAGATTTAGCCATCTGTCTTCCCTTTTCCCTTCATGCGTGTGCCACACTGCACAAATGAAAAAGGTACCTCTGGTAGGCTTGAGGGCCAAATACATATTCAAACTCTTCTGGGAAATGCTCTAAAGTTACTATCAAGAACTAGTGGAAAGCTTCTTTCATACGGTTTTTGAGTATGTTTTAAAAAAAAAATGTTTGCTTCAGCATCAGTGATGCCAATTTGTAACTTGTATTTGTCATTAATGCTATTTGCATGCATCCAGTACAGCTGATACTGCTGCTGGAAGGCATGTAATTCTTCCTGCTGTGGACAAGGCCCTTTTCTGTAGTGTCAACTTTGTACGCTCTTAGAGGGCGTATGAACCCCAGGTAGAGCCCTGCGGTTTTTCTCATCTGTGATAAGGTGGTTGGGGGGTGCCAACTGATAATTGCTCATTGCAGATCTTAGCAACAAAACTTCTGACCCAGGCTGGAGCTCCGAGTTGGGGCACGTTAGTCTTTGGCACTTGCCGTAGTTGCTGGCACATACTGTGGCTCATCAACTTGCGAGTGAAGAGCAGTGGGCTACAGCGGTGATTTGCATTAGCGTAAGGGTCGGTCTGTCTGTCCAAGGTAACTTGCAGGATGGTGGCGATACAGTGATGTTTTTCTGTAGCCGAAGAGATGGGCTGTTTTGTTGTGGTATCCCTGTCACCACAGGAGTGGTACTTCTGCATTGTGTGAATAGATGGGTGAGTGACATGAGGTGTCACCTCAACACGCTTTCCCTCTGAAACTTACCTCCTTTATCATTTATGCCCGCTCTCTGAAGAAGTGGCCTGTTTTTAGACGTGGGCAGAGCTGCAAAAATCTCAAATCTTTGGCACTGGTGTGTTTGGGATTGTGATGCTGAAATCTTCATTTAAGCATCATTTTCTTAAATTTGGCTTTTATAGAATAAGAGTTGCTATAAGAAGATTAAAAATAAAGTCTACTTGCAGCTGACACTTGGTGGGGGAAATTTTCATCTGTTCTATTACAGCTGCTCTGTAAGTTTCCCCGCTGGTTACAGAGCCTCTAGAATTGTAGTATGTGGTACTAAATAGACTACTTTTTCTACTAACCTAGAGATTCTTAAACTGTGGTATACCTACTGTAGCACAAGTGGTACGTGAATCCTGCCACCAGTGGCATGTGACTGCCATTTTGGGAACCTTCTTAGTCTTGGCTTTTCTTGGGTTAAAAGCTCAGCTACAAGGCATTGGAAAAAGTTCTGTTAAAAATTTATGGCAGGAAGAAGAAAAAGCGTATTACATTGCTATTCCCATTGCTGCCTGATGGTGTTAGATGGTTTTGCATCCTCTGGGTAGCTCTTGGAATCTCAGCAACACTGTATTATTATTTAGTCCTTACGCTGCTGAGTAAAATTATACAGCCTAATTTATTTAGGTTTGGCATGTTCTCACTGGAACTCATACCACGCTAGGTGAATGAACAGCTTGCTTGTTTATGTTGCCATTTTTTCCCCACTTTTAATAGGCCCTCATAGGTCTTACTGCAGTTCTACTGGAAGGTTTCAGAATTTGGTCCCACCTGCCAGTAAAAACAGAAGTAGAGAACCATGAACCATATTGGACATATCGAAGAAGGTATTTTCACACTGTCAGTTATCAGGGTCGAAATCTCACTTCAGATGGCTCCAGCCAGTCCTACAATTGCATTTACTGCACTTCTCTGAATTTTTTTCTGGCATTTTATTGTTAGCTGTCTGGGACTGAAGTACTCGGGACAGATGCGAACATGCTACCTTCATCTTTGCAGAATTACAAACTAACGTAATTGGCTTACAGATCTCACTGTATCTTTCTTCATGTCGCTCTATCATGATTCAGACTGTCTGCTTATTACTCCTTTCCAGATATCTTTTACCAATTTAAACTTTACTGGATCACTTTTCCACAGATGAATTATTATTCATTTTTTTCAGATAAAATAAATAAAATGCCTGATGGAATTTTCTTTTTTTTTTCCCCCATTACCTTTCTTCAATATTCTCCCGCGTTCATTTGCAACTTTACATAAGAAGACTTAGTTAGAAAGTGTTCATTAAAATGTCATTGAAGTGAAAGTCAGGAAAAGTGTTGATCAAAATGCTTTTCAGTTTCGATTCACTCATTTCTGGTGAATAAACCTTAAAAAAAAAAAAAAAAAATATATATATATATATATATATAAATTTTTTTTTTTCTACTGGTGATATTCTCCCTGAGTTTTTGCTGTCTTGATCATTGCGGTTGGATTATTGGTGGTAACTGGGTTTTACAGAATCGATTCACTTACAGCTTCAGAGAAACGCAGTATCACAACACACAACTAAATTTGGAATAAAAATGTAGTCGGTATGGCTCAAACCCCTGTAGGCATGAAGGAGAAGGAGATTTGTTGTGTCGAATAACTCAGCGGTTTATACTGACGTTCAGGTGCACGCAGACATTTTGGGTGACTGATGACGATTGTCAGGGACTGTTCCCCTGCGGGGCCCGAGGTGGCACTTTTGCTGCCCAGGGCTGGGAGCACAGAGAAGCCATACGATTGCAGGTGGGTGTTGGAGCCCTGTGAGGATGCAACCTGGGAGATGGTGGAGGGCGATGGTACACAGCCACTTCTAGGGAAAGACGTAGCATGTTCTGGAGCAATCAGATTTCCTAGGCTGGAAGGCTTCACGACCTGCCTGCGGCGTGCTGGAGACGCGGGTCACTCTTTGCCTAGATGGAGCTGAGACAGCAACCCCGGCGTTGAGTAATGTTTCAGTATGAAAGTATCATGTCAGTGTAAAGTCCAGAAATACTTGTGACCTATGACCAGTTGAGATCATGTGTCTTAAAGCAACACGACCAGGGTCTGTCTGTGGCGGCAAACTCTTGACAGTGTTTTCTTCTACTCACCACCGAATTCTGGCTTTAGGTTTAAATTCAGCTACACCTCCTTGTTTTCATGGCTCTGCAGCTGTTTTAGGCTGAAGGATAAATAGGTCTGTTGTGTTTCCACACTGAAAGAATTTGAGACTGTTTCTGGCTGGTTCGCCCGCTGGTTTGATGCTGATGTTAGAGAGTAGTGTAGAGGGAATTGAGCTGTGTAGGTCTCTACAGGGGAAGGATCGAGTGATGTGGGAGCAGCTTCCCACTGCTGCTTCTTTCCTTGTTGCTCTTAGTTTATCCAGGAAGGCCCAAGGCCATTTGTAATATTTTTGTGGGCCTTTGTGAGATGTCCCCAACCCCCTGGAGATAGACAAATATTCCATGCCTAATGGTACGAAAGAGGAGGTCTGGGAGGTTGAACCCACATCTCCTCTGACAAGAAGTCATTTGAATTATGGGAAGATCCATGTCCTCTCTTTTGTTTGGTGTCACTGGTCTATAGCGTTAGGACCATTTAAGCAAGCTGGTAGTTGGCTTTGTTGTTGACCTTTACTGGGAGCAGGAGATTGAGCATTAGTCGGTGGTTGCTTGGGACAATATATCCTGGGCAAGTTTCTTCAGCAGTGGTAGGACTGTTACATTTTCAAGGAGGAAGGAAACTTTCGAGTATTTTGTTAATGATTTAAGACTGGAAGGAGTACAGGTTGAATTCACAGGTCTCAGAGGAAAAAAAAAGGGTTTTAAGGATGTCTAAATGTACTCAAGTTGCGTTTTACAAGCTGGCTGTTGGTGGATATGGGTGAAATGTGTTCTTGTTACCTAAGAGGGCTTTCCAAGTGTGCACAAGGTTTTCACGAAGTAGAGCATTTCCTTGCAGTGCCCTCTGTCTATATGGACGTCATAGGCTCTGAGCATTGAAGGCCTTAGCATAGGCTCTGGTAGAATTAATTATTTTGCCCTTCATTTGCCGTCCTGAAATCTGGAATTTCTGTTCTGTGTGTGTATATGGTGAGATGTGAGAACACCAAGGTGATTTTGGGGTTTGCTACTGGAGCAGTGGTTATTAGGGGCTGACTCTATTTTTTTTATCACTGCTGGTGGTACCAGTCAGGGGTCTCTGAGACCTCAGGCCCTTGCCTTGCTGGCTATTTGTGAGCTGGAGAAGATTTTGGAGTTTCTTGGTCTTTGCTCTCCTAAAGCTTCCTCTAGTTGCTGGGAAAGTGTATATTCTTTCACTTGCTTGAATGAGGTGATGCTCTTTCCATAACAGCAGCAGTGTTGTGATATCCTTACTCTTCAGCTTCTCTGCCCAGAGTCAGGCCCAAAATACAGTGAACTCCACAGGTTAGACCAGAAGTAACCTATGAAGGTGCCAAGGGGACTACGAAGAAACTGGCTTTTCATACAGAACATTAAAAATGGATTTTGGGGACTTAAACATGTTCAGCCTTGTCAATATATCTGTTGAAATTCCCCAAATTCTGGAGCATTTTGCTACCTTCTCTTAAAAGATGTTAGTGCTAAAAGCCATTTGTTTATTGTAGTCTTTAAGTGAATAAATGTTAGCTTTAGCTTTTCAGATTGATGAAATGTAGTGAAGATGCCTTACTAAAGGCACCTTAGATTTCATGTTTGCAGAACAGGTGAACGAAGTGCTTCCTGCCATCTGCTTGTGCCTGAGTCTTTGACTTGGTATCAGGAGGGGCAAAAAAAGACATGGGATTTAGGTCTCATTTAGACAGCTTTGGGTGATGCAATGCGTATCAAGTATTTCACTCTTGGGACTGTGCATTGCCTGTTGGCAGTTAGAGGTAGGTCTTATGTTACTCAATTCATTCACTTAATTTCATAATGCTTTATGCTCTTTGCTTCCTGTTTGTGGTGGAATGCATTTTTCCTGCTACTTGCAGATTTTAGAAGGTATCTGATTTCCCTGGTTCTTTTCCTAATTCATTCCAGTTTATACCATGGCAGATCACAGAATAATTCTGGTTGGAAGAGACCCTCAAGATCATTGAGTCCAACCATAACCTAACTCTAGCGCTAAACCATGTCCCTAAGAACCTCACCTGTGTGCCTTTTAAATCCCTCCAGGGATGAAGTGGGCTGTGCCATTCGGGTTGCTGGGTGCCACGGGAGAGGCGTGGACACCCTGTGATTCTTTTTGGAGGTTCAAGCTGTTGAATCCTGGGAATGGTTAGACCTAGATATGCATGCTGTGGGAGCAGTGGTGAGTGTGGACAGGAAAGGTGAAGGTGTAATAGCTGTATTGGTAAGATTAGGGCACATTCCAGCAGAAGGAGTTGCTGTCGGTGGCTTCAGTCCATCATGGAAATAACCTGTCCTCACTGTTGTGTGAATTAGGGGAAGGAGGAAGCAAAATCCATGTGCTTTCTGAGCTATAAAGAGACCTCTTAACAGTGTGGCAATAACAGGAGGCCAGAGCTGGGTGGAGCTCAGTTCTCCTCCATGAAGCAGCAGAGAGGTTTGGTCATCTGAATTGTGGTGATGGCCCTGGGGCTGACAGGAGGATTATCACAGCATTGTTCTTGGTTTCTAGAAAGCTTACCTCATTCTTCTTTACACATTTCAAAGATGATTGAAGCACTTTTTCTTTTGTGGTGCTAGTAGTGCCAAGCCTGCTAGAGCTGGTCCTTGGTGGAGTCTGCTGCTGGAAGCAAACTGGAAAGGGGGAGATGTGGGTTTGTGTAGAACTATGCAGAAGGCTTTTAGGATTGAGATGATGAGTTTTCTAAACAGGAGGAATGACTGAAACTGCTGTAGTTCCACTTTGCTTACTTCAGCAGGATTTTGTCAGTGGGGTCATAGTTTCTTGTTGCTTTCCACATAGTAGATTGAAAAAAAGGAGCAGAATGAATGTGATATCTGTAAAGGTTAGGGGTTTTTTTTGAGCTGCCAATACACTAGAAGTTACGTTGTCTCAAGAAGAGATCTTTGAAGATGGCCATAATTGGAAGCAACTGCATCAAATTTTGTGTTTCGAAGGACCTATAAAGAAGTCTTCTAGAAAGTAAGCACTGGTAGCTTCACTTTTTTGTTAGGTGGCTTGCTTGTAGATATCTCCATAAAATGGAAGTGCATTCAATATGCAAAATTTCTGAGAGGACTGAAATAATAAGGTCCAAAATTCTGTGGACCTTTCTGTGCAGGATCTGAAGTGTTTACCCTTCTGTCAGCAGTTAAAAGAAGAACCAAAAGAAGCTAATGCAAAAACATCAGTGTGATATTCCCTTGTATATGCTGCCAACAGTAAAGGGAAAAGATAGAGACCAAAGTCTCTTCAGTTCATCCATTGGGAACTGAGCCCATGGTCACTGCGTTTGTCAAGGGCAGAACTTCCAGCTCAGATGAAGTCACGTTGCTGTGTCTAGATCCAATGAAAGCTACTATTACGAATAGGGGTCTAGGTTGAGGTAGCTGGGCTTCTTCAGTTGGATGAAAAAGAGTCTAAAGGGCAATCCACTAGCTGTTTACAGCTATTTACAGCTACTACAGGATGGTTATGAAGATGATAGGGCCAAACTCTACTTAGTTGTGCCATACGGCAGTAAAGGACAATGAGAAGAAATTGTTGCATTCGAGATTCAGCTTGGATGTTGGGAAAAATCTTGTTATTAGGAGGACAGTGCGGCACTGCATCAGGTCATCCAGAGAAGCTAATATCTGTCTTCAGAGTTTTGCAGGTCTCATCAAGGCAAAGCCACAGCTGACCTCATCTTCTGTTGGTGATAGTCTTGCTTTGAGTCAGAGGCTGGACTAGGTAACCTCCAGAGGTTTCTTCCAACCAAAATTTCTAGGAGACTGGCCCAGATCAGCCCAAAAATGAAGACTTTTTATACAACTTTGAATTGAGCTGGTCAGCTGCTGTGGAATGCTTGGTGGTAAACTTAATTTCATGTCCTCAATACGGCTTCTGTAGTTCATGCAATAATGTCTCAGTGACTGTGATCAGTTTTGTTGGCCTAAGTATTTATGACCTCATGACCTGCAGGTTGTTTTCGTCAACAGTTTTCTTTTGGTCGCAGCCAGCTCAGAGGGAAGGGGCAGAACTCTTTGATGGTCAGTACTGCCCAAACAGGCAAACCTCTCCTCGCGGGCCTGCTGAAGAAGGATTTGGGGGATGAGGTGGCATTGCAATCACCAAGGGGGCAAGTGGACTGCGGTGAAATTTGCCTTATGATCTTAAGTTCGTAAGACTATGTTCCCCACAGCAAAAGATGTCTTTAATCTTCATTGTGCGCTTTTCCCCTGCAGTCCACTTTGCATAGTATGACCTTTAAGTACGTCAAAGGTGACAAACAGGATGCCTTCTAATTTTATTTGACTCTGCTAATATGTATTAGCGCTCGTATTTTATCGTTGTTGGAGTTGGTATGAGGGGGAATAGCCAAATGTATAGCTTTGTCGATTTTATAACACTTTTTTTTTTTTGAGAGAGAGACGGAGAGGAGAGTCAGAGAAAAATGCAGAAGAGGTGAAGTATGCCATGTTAGAAAGCTGGATGCTATTCCCTTACAGACTTTTCCCTACAAATAAACTCTCCGTTCTATCTTGGGGCCTCTGGTGAATGAAGTCCTGTGTGCATTTTGATTTTTGAGGCATTCTTTCTGTAATTTACTTCATTTTTGAGGTGGCAGGATTAAGTCTTGACGTGCGCTGCTTGAAACGTGCTGTTGTCAGAGATCAGGGTTTTGGATGCCATTTTATCCCACACCTAGTGCTTCTGCCAGAGGACCTTATTCTTTGCCCTTCATTACCCTGACTAGTTTGCTTATTTTTCCTGAGTGAAAACAAGTCTTGTTTCTGCCTGTATATATACAGCTACTTATTTTTTGGTTTCCGTTACGTGACATTGGGAAAAATGAAGGTTCGTGATCATGTATGCAGTATTATGTGACAGAGTAATTAGGCAAAGATCCATATGTAATGTTTGAAAACATTATACAAATAGAAGTATTATTGGCACTTCACAGTAGTCGGAGAGCAAGCTGAAACAAAGCAACCTCTTTTGAGGTGAAAATGGAAATTTGGTGCAAAACTCGTGACTGTTTGAATGCTCGTAAGTCTGATGTTTAAAGAAAAGCTTGCCTATGTGAACACAAACTCATAGACTTCACAAAACAGCTGCCTGCTAACCGGAAGACTAGTTGCTTGCCAGCAGTTCACTTGGCATAGCTTTCTTCTACCTGTCATCCATACTTCACAGAAAGAAACAAAACCCTGTACTTACATACTCCAGGCCTTCCCTCCTTGCCAAAGTAATGCTTTGTTAATTATATGGAGTCCTCTCCTCTTACATGTCCAGGTCATTAATTGCTGTAAAAGGGTGAGAGATTGAATCCTACTCTTACTGATTTTAAAAAACAAAAATTATCCAATTGGCTCTCATTTGCTGTGTAGTCTCCTGGAGCCTGTTTTCTCTGCTTATAGTGGAGATTGCTTGTTGATTTTGCTGTATGCCCCTGAGCATCTATATTACAGACTCAGGCTGTTAAGTGGCAGCTTGTAGGGAAATGGGAGCTAGCATCACCTCTTAAATAGCAATACTTGTGTTGCAGTAGTGTGCAAAACCAATAGGATAATTTTAATAAATTAGAAGGAGTGAGTTGAATTATTTTTGTTCTAACTGGAGATGGGAAAATTCAAAATGTAGCTTAGTTTCAGTGGCATCTTTTTCCCTTTGGGTTTATAATTGAGTAATGAAAAAGAGCTCTTGGATTTAAAGGATAATTAGAGAGTCCTCATTATATCACTGGTTGGAAGATTTATTATTTGCAGCCATTGCTTGAATTATGTGCAGGATCTGGGGTACGTTAGAGGCTGATAACTGAAGCTTTGTAGAAGATTAAAAAAATATTTGGTTTACCTGCAGAAAATGTAACTGGAATACTTCTTTCACGTAGTTATGTGAAGTATTATTTTTGGCAAATTAGGAACTTTTTAGAGGACAAATCTTGCTCCTGTGTCTTCCCAGTCGTTGGCTATTATGGGAAGCCAGCAAATTCTCAGGATAAGGGGCAGTAGTACATGCATCCTCCAGTTATGCTCCCTGAAACATAAGAGGGTTTTCCTAAGCCCGTGTGACTTTCTGGCTGAGATTGGTAGGTTCTCTGACAAGGCGATTTATCAAATGGTTTCCTCCTGTTGTGGGTTTGAATAGGAGTTACTCCAAATCTGAGGCCAGAACAATAGCAATGGAGGAAATTAGTCATGGAGGGATCTGAGGAGGAAGGAGCATGTTTTTATCAGCAGTGGAAGAACTTCCCAATACACAGGGTTCTCGCTAAAGATAATTTAGGCATTAGTGAGTAGTGATGGTGTACACCTTTGTATTGTTTCCAACTGTGTATTGAAGACTAAAGGGTACAACACTTGCTGTCTTCTTAATTTGACACAATTGGAAAGTATTCTTCATAACCACATGGATTCAAAAATACACTTTTATGAAGGCTTAAGCATTTGGTGTTTATTTCAGCTGGAGTGAGAGGCTTGAAAGACTTCCATCAGTTAATTCCCTGGTTGTGGTGGATGCTGTACAAAGTAGAGGGATGTGAAGTTGGTTAGCAAAGGGAAGGATTTATCTTGAATTGATGATATATGTTGCTGGCTTAAATAGTGCTTGTGCTTTTACCCTGTGATTCCTTGTGATTCATAACATCTCTGTTCTGAGTAGGGTTCAGCAGTCGAAGATAAAAGGTGTCTGGTTTGTAGGTAACCCTTTCACATTCTGCTAGAAGAGCTGTGAAGATCTGTTCAGATACGCTTTGGGGAAATGGTTTACATTTTTGCATGGGTACAGGTACCTAAATATATGGCATTTAAAATGACACTAGGCTGTTTTATATCTGGGACATCTGCACGGGGCTGGCAGGTGTAAGCCAACACATACCAGTAAGCCAGTCTTTCCACCAGTGGCCACTGGAGACCAACAGGATTTCCCTAGGGCATCTCAGAAGGGACTAACTAGATGTATAGGTTTGGATGACTTTAAGCATTAATGTTTTAATCCTTCTGTGATTTGATATTTCAGATCAGCAAACTGCAAACAGTTTTTTCTATCAGCTGTCATGAAGAAAAATAGAATCACTTACCTGAAAAAACTTTTGCATAAGTCTGCATTCTAAGACTAAGGCAGTATAGGTGATTTGCCAATTTTTTTTACGTGGCTTGTTATTTTGCCAGTTTACATTACCTAGCTTTTATAGACAAGTCAGCAAGATACTGGTTGGTTTACCAACCTTCCCTCCCCTGAAAATGCCCCTCTGAAAACAAGAAGAAAATCAGGAGGAGGATCCCAGTCTAACTCCTCTTACGTTAATTTGATGTTAATCAGTTGTTCAGAGGAAGAAAGCGTGAGTGAGTGCAAGGATGGATGTTCAATCAGGGGCAAAAAAACCCTGGAACATGTTCAGCATAGCTTAGAGAACAAGCTTATGTAGCTTATATAGCAACATAGCTGGAACATGCTTATGGCAACCTGGGGATTTACACCAAAGCTGTAACTGCACATTGTCAAAATACAGGTGTTCTTTAGCTGTATGTTAATGTCTTTAGTTATTTTAAATGAATTTGAAAATCAAAAGTGGTATCCAGTGCATGTAACTTAAGTGTCTAAATATTTATGTTCCCAATGAAGCTTCTTACGTAGTAAGATTTCACCTCTTATGTGTTTAATGAAGGACATGATAGAAGGAGCCTAAGGGTGACCGTCTCACATAACCAATAGAGAAACACAGATGCTTTTAGGATATGATGGAATCTCTTAGAATAGCTACATTGGGATAGGATGAATCACAGCCCACAAATGCCTGTTTCTCTTCAGTGACTATAAAGAGAGAGGGGGAGTAGAGTGACTCAGTGAGATGTGGTTGTTTATATTTGGTCAAATATATTTCAAGCTAAGTGCATAGGGCTGCAGTCCAGAGGCAGCTCAGCTCTCCATGGCACCCGGGATATAACTCTCAAACACTCCGCCTGGTTGGAGTGTCCTGCAGCTCTCCTCTGACTAGTGCCTTCATCACCCTTCCCAAGTGGAACCACCCCGTGAAGGAACGGTGCATGTGTACTCAGTTTTCATCCTGATGGGGAATTGGTGTCATCCCAAAATAAAGTCAGGATGCAGACTGGATGGGTGCCTGAGCCCATGTGTTTCGATCTCACAGTTTAGATGTGGCTTAAATTCCTTGTGCAACCAGCGGAAGGAGAGAGGGGATTTGGGAGGCCTCCAGAAGCCACCTTAATTTTGGTAAGATTGAATTCTAACATGTAACTTGAATATAGGCTTGCTTCTGTGGTGTGTTTTCATTTCATGTTTCTCTCAGCATGTATGATGAAACTAGAACAGTCTGTTTTCATGTCTGTGCACAGTCTATCTCCAGTTTTCCTTTGTTAGGGAGATGTTGGGATGTCTGGGTGCTAGTAAGTTAAAACAAGTGAAATCCTGGACTGAAAGTTCTTCTGATAAGCATATTTTTAAAAACAAAATTAGACCTAGCAGTGTCCTTTCAGAACAGCATGCCTGCTTCCAGTTAGTAACTTGAATTTTGGCATTATTGTTTGTTTTTGTAACTTATAATGTTTTCTACCATCACTTCAGCCCCAATAGAGACAGAGAGAGTGAGTGAGGTATTTTGCAAAGGCTGGCATCAGTGGTATTATGCATGAATAGGTCTAGGTGCCTAGTTTTAAAATCTTGGCAACTGCCTTGACTTTACGATGTCGTGTGGACCATAGCTACCAAGGTTGAATTTGGCTGGTATTAACAATTGTGGGAAGTTACATAGGGAAGAGTCTGTTACTGATACAAGAAATAGTTTTGAGGTTGTTCTTGCCATTGCTGAACATATCAAAATGTCGCTGTTGCCGTAGGTCATCTATGCAAGGCTCAAAATCATCTTTCTGCTGTACTGAATGTCACATAAATTGCTTGGTGTCTTCAACGTTAGTTTTATATATATGCCTCACTGCTTGCAAAACTCCCTTTAAATTGAGAAGTTTTGTTGGTTTTGGAATTAGACCTAATTGCTATGATTCAAGAGTAAAGAAGGGAAAACAACTGTGCGGGTTCTGCTTGTTTCAGTTCTCCTCTTTATTAATTCCAAAATGGTCCACTTCTCTCCAAAAGTTATATCTACACCTTTCAGAAAATTGTGTGTAATAGTCACCTTTAGCAGTATTTTTCACTTGATTCATTAATTATAGGAGCACATCAAGCAAAGCAGATGGCATTTTCTGAGCTGGGAATTTACCTCTATTTGTTATTCATTGTGTTTGACATTGGATTTCTCAGCTTCTCTAAGATGATGTGGTTTTGCAATTAAATATATAATACAGTTGTATAAATTGGCCTGCAAATTGAAATCCTGGCCTCTTTCTTTGTAACTGCTGTGAAAAATGAATGTGCGCAAGAGAACGTCTCAATTTGAGATCAGTCACTTTGGAACTCACCCCTCAATGTACAGAGCAGGTATTTTTAAAAATCTGGTGTTCTTCCGTTCATGAACTCATGCCTTATTTGCTGCACGCTACGCAAGCACCATCTTTGAGAAAGATCCGACATTTTCTCTTGAGTTTTCTGACGGAGCGTAGCCAAAGGGTTCACAAACGTGACGTGAAGTATTTTCATCACGCCCTGTTGAGTGGAGGGGCTTCTGATCCTTTGGCAAGGGAGGAATTAAAATGTGATAACCCATACGAGGAGCTGGGTGGGCACACGTTCGCGATTCGGGAGTCCTAGGAATGGTATCTGGGAGCACCTCAACCCCATTTGACCGCGGTTGAAGCTCTGCAGTGGTTGAAGTCTGGCGTGTGTGCTGTGAAGTGATGGTGCTGAACCCTCACCTTTCGGGGGATTGTGTTAGTTAGTCTTGGGTTTGTGGTTTGTGGGGTTTTTTTTTCAGGTAATTTGCAAGTTTCCTTCCTCATGGGAAACGAACTAAAGGACCACAAAAGCTCTCGACATGTGTTGCTGTATGAACATGCACGTGGTCTAGGGGAGAGCGACTGGCTCCTGTTGACTGGTGGCACCCCAGCTCCTCGTCTTGACTTGGGCTTCCTCGCTGTAACCTTCTGCTTGACCAGACCCAGGATTTCCAGGCTCTGGCTGTTGCATCTCTTTTTTCCCTTTCCCTCTCATTGCTGTCTCTCCCTCTTCTGCCCAGCTTCATGTCATGTTTTGGTCCATCTGACCTTTCTCACACCCTCTTTGCAGTGCTCTCTCAAGAGCCTGTCTCTTACACGTCTGTGGGGCACCAGCTGAAGGGTCATGAAAGCAACAGGCGAGGTTGTCTTCCTGCTGTCAGCTCCAATGTCTGGTCTCTGGCAGATGGAGCAGCAGTTACAGGGGAAATCCTGCTAATCTCCTGTAACTTGAGCCCATTACATGCTCAGTCGCACCGTGGGGCTGGTGCCTTTCCAGCCGCATACGGATGGATGGACGGCGGGAGGAGGCGGTGGACGCTCACTGCAGAGTATTTTCTGAGGTTTGCACTGGTAGGGATCAGAAAAAAAAATAAAGAGATGGTGTGCATCAGCTGAATTCTAGCAGGTTTTAAAGTTTTGTCAAACAGGAAAGTATTTTCGTAAGTATAGCAAAAAACATAGCCTTGATTTAACATAAAAAAAGCAAGGGATCAGCGCTCTGCCAAATTTCAAGATTGCCCCGACCTGGGTAGGGGAGCCAGAGCTCCCCCTGGTGAGTTATAAGGGGGGCAGAGCAACATGTTTTTGTCTAGGCAATCTCAGAAGTGGGCAAATTGTGTTTTGGCAGAAAAGTAAATAAATCCTGCAGCAGATGTCCAGCATGGAAAATTTTTAACACGGGCAGCTCGAGTTTGGCCAAGTCAAAAGAATGTGGAAAATAACTATGAGATGCATGATCTTAATAATGGATGGAGTTACCACCCCTTGTCCCTGGGGTCTCTTGAGACTCACCAGAATCAACTATTTGAGGATTTTCTTGGATTTATTTTGTTCTAGGGTTTGGTGGGTTTTTTGTTGGTTTTTTTTTTTTGGTTTTTTTTGTTTGTTTGTTTGTTTGTTTTTTTAAATAGAGCAGAGTGTGTGGGGGTGAATGAGCAGAGAGCAAGGGCTGGCTGGCAGGAGCCTCCCTGGTAGAAGCACATTTTGGCCATGCCAGGAGGGGAGGGTTTTCACCAGTTGGGTGGGAGATGGGAGGTTTTTGCTTGGAGGGTAGAATAATAATGGATTTTTGGAAAGCCGTGTTTATAATATGCAAAACAGTCCATAGGAGACAATGGGGCCTTGGAACAGAGCTGCCAGTGAATGAGATCTTTGTTTTCCTCTTGTCTATTCATATTTCTAAAGTTTTAGTGGCATTTTAAACACATTTTACACATTTTTTCTATGTAATGGCTTAGATTGCATGACCTGCTGTCTAACCTAGTATTGCACTGCAGTCTTTATCCCTTTCTGGATAATGATTGACTTTCAGCTTAAGCTCCTGTTTGTATTTTTCTTAACTGCAACTCTCGTTCAATAATATTTGACTGGTTTGTTTTATTGTTTCAAAACTTCAGAAACATTTATGAGAAAACTGGTTGACGGCAGACCTCGCGTACCAAGCGTTACTGAGCTGCCCACAGTTTGACTTGAAAATGGCAACTGGTCTCGTAGTCCTTATGCCAGAACCGTGATACAAATTAACATCAGTTGTAAGCTAATCACAGGAGCTGCAGTTCAGATGCTGCTGATGTTATCTGTCTGCCAAGAATATTAAAACGCCGTCGTATAGATTACGTTGTCATGAAGAAGCATCCCATACCTGTGGTCCCTGACAACTGGCCTCAAATATTAGGAAAGAGATTATGTGTATATCGCCGTTAAGTGCAAACGCTGCACAGTAAGATTATGCAGTATTAAAACGAGAGTATTACTGTCTGAATCGGAGTGCATGTTAAAATAAAGGATAGATTGAGCTGTGCACCACAGACCAAACACCTTTACAACCAAACCAGCATCACTGCAGTTCTGCAATTTCGGGAACGGTGTTTGTGCAAGCATTTATGATTAGCAAAAGCTTTGAAAATCCC
Source organism: Caloenas nicobarica (assembly GCF_036013445.1). NCBI lineage: Eukaryota > Metazoa > Chordata > Aves > Columbiformes > Columbidae > Caloenas > Caloenas nicobarica. Next base: position 160,487,079 of record NC_088245.1, on the reverse strand, counting down.
TGTGCAAGACATGGAGCCGCCGCAGCAGAGGGGAAGGGATTGTTTGCTGCTGCTGCGTGTGTTATTTCATGGAGGTATCGCTTCACCTCGCCAGTAGAACTCCTTCCCGGCGTGAGGGGAAATTCCTGGTTCATCAGTATGGATGCATTGTTTTTACACATTAGAAGTGCTGTGTTGCCCTGTCAATCATGCCGTTCGGATCAGTTTAAGAGCAGTCGGGCTGACGAAGCCGGGTGTGATTGGCTGCCATATGCTGGGAGGGCTCTGGGAGAAGGAAGGGCTGCAGTCTTTCAGCAACAGAGTTTAGGCTGTGTCTTTGCTTCATCATCTGAGGGGAGGAAAAAAAAAAAAAAAATCCCCAGATAACGCACAAGGTTTTCTGAGCGCCGGAAAAAAAAAAAAAAAAAAAAAGGAAAATAAAAAAAATCCAGGCTGCTCATCGTTTCGTGTGAACATTACTTACCATGGTGCGGTGGGAAAGATACGGCTGTTTGTTTATATCGGATGTTCCTGTTCACGTTGGGAATGTGCGGAATAGACAGGGCTAAAGAAGGTAGGAGGATCGTTTTCTCTTTTTTTTTTTTTTTTTTTTGAATGTTTTAAGGAGTTTGCTGCAGTGTGCTGCATACCCTATGTGTTGCCTGGGGCAGTCAGGGAAACAATGTTTCCCTGGTTAATATATTCTGTTGGGGTGCAATAGATGGATTTTATGGTAACTTGTTTTCAAAGGGAATTAATTTCCAGTGCAAACAGCTTTCTTCAGAAACAGAATGCGAGTATACGCATATTAAAATAGTGCAAGTAAAAAAAGAAATAGGTCAGTGTGTTTCAGAAGTGCTGTTACCCTAATTGGATTTTTAGCTGGGTTGTCATCTGGTGGTGCTTCCTAGCTTTGAGAAGGAGCCAACCTGGAAATCTGTGAAGTTTATAGCAGATATGTTTGAAGATTTAGGTGAATTAGACTGGCTGATCTAAATAATTCCCCGTCGGAGGCTTTAACGAAAGCCAAGACTGCCTGTCTTATACTTGTAGGAGCCATACAATGAGGTTACAATATTTTACCCCGTTATAAAAGTGCTGGTGTTTTCGACTGCACTGTGATTCCTTGTGCTCTCAAAGGCAAGTCGGGAGAGTTTTTCGTATTGTAGTTTAGCTGAATGTTTCCCCTGCCCTTTCCAAGTCTTTGTCTCAGCAGCAAAACAGAACCTGTACACAAAAAAACGAGGAAAACAAGGTTAATAATACGTGCTGCAATTATCTGATCTTTATACATTTTTAATGAGAGAACACACAGCTAGCAGAATAATTTAATGAGCAGGCTGGCTTTTAGAGCAATGATTTTACTGTGCTGAGGCACATCAACTTTCTTGCTGAGGAGGAGCCTCAGGAAAGAACGGAGAAGATTTATGTTAAATGCTCTAGAGAGAAGGAAGAGGGTTATTTAGGCAGAGGTTTGAAAAAATCCTGGAAGAATAGAGGAGTTATTAATTATTATTGTTGATTAGATTGGAAGCAAACTCCACCGTCATATTGCGGGAGGTGTCTGAGGACATTGCCTCATCCTGTGACGTGATGAAGCCTCTTCAACTTGCCCAGCCTGCCAGAGGGATTGATGGTGCTCAGTACCTTTCAGGATCCCACCCAATTAGCAACCCAAATTAGCATGCCGTCTTCAGTTGCATTATAGCAGCGTCATCTACATGTGCAGTATATAATGTTGTTTTTTTTGTATTTTTTTTTCAGTTGATGAAACAGCAAGAAAATATTATTATCTTATTTCTCCTGTAATAGTCATGAGCATTTTAATATAACTATTTGTATCCAGATAGGCTGCGGGTAGAAAAATTAAGCGTATGACCTGAAGAGGGCTAAATATGAATGTCTTAAAGAACAAATGAGGCAAAACCACCTTTCACAGCCTAGAAAAGCTTTAAGTGGTATAATTTTAGGGAAGGTTTAAAAAGTTTAAAGATTTTTTTTTTTCCTCCCCATAGGAACAAGTTACACTAGTTTTAAAAGTGTTGCATTAAATAGGCCCTTCTAGACCAACCATTCCTCCTCTTTTCCAAGGAGAAGTACAGGGCATGGGCCGGTGTCACCTCCCGGCTCCTCGGAGCTGACTCTTCTCTGAGGAGGTTGATTTAAATTCCGCCTTCCCTGACTAAATACTTACTGAAGACCTGCAGCCAGGTTGTCGGCCCATCTTCAGTTTATGAAGCGGTTATTTTTAAATGCTGCACTCTTCTAAGTAAAATCAGCCCTGCGTCTTCTGAGAATTTCAAACTGCTAGCAAGTGAAACCCATGTCAGGGTATAGGGTGTTGTTATTAAAAATCCATGGGGTATTGGGATGTATGTTTAAATATCTAATACCGTCAATGTGTAAAAGTGGTGCTAAAAGTCAAATGAATATTTTCCAAGCTACAAAATGTGAGCTGAAGATTTAATTTTTGCAAATAAAATCATTTTCACGTACAGCTTACACAGAAAGCTTTTCAATCTCATGTTTTGAGACTCTCTTCCTTTCAGATAATTGAAGTGGCTGTTTTTCTTACCTTTGAGATTGGCAGTTGGGCATAAGGAGGATAATGCTATACATTACAAAGTTAAAATTTGCATTCATCACTCAATCAAATGGTTTGTATCAAGCTATTGTCAGACAATCAAGTGACAAAGGGATTAAAAAAAAGTATCGCCTGATCAAGGAATACTTTATATTGATAGGCTGGTGTGCTTTTGACTGGGAGGGTAAAGGTGGTAGTAAATACTCTGTATTTACTTTTGTTATGTAAATAGTTGGTAATAAAAGTAGTTTGGACCAGATTCTGTTAACTCTTTTTGTTTAGTAGTATCTTTTCTGCTTAACTGCGCTGTGAATTTCATCAGAGCTATTGGTGCAGTAACGTCTTACTGTGTGCAGTCCGTCTGTCTTGAAGGAATAATTATTTTATTTAGAATTAGTTTCTTCATTCTCCTGAGGCAGAGTTTACTCATGAGTTCCTTGTCCTGAAGTATAGTGTTGTGACTGCAAAGTGTTTATAAAGCCAAATCAAGTTCTTAATTTAGAAGCACATATATTATAGAAATCTAAAATAATTGCATGCCTTTTTTTTTTTTTTTTTTTTAGCAAGAAAAGTGGCTCACAATGTTGTGTGGGATTTCAGCCACTTAAGTCTGGTAACTCATCTCTGCTGTGAATGAATGTTGTTCACAGGTATGTCAGGAATAATCTGTACTGTGTTTGCTTATTTGTAAAAAGCTCTGTAAAATCTTCTGGTTTTATAGTACCGAGAGATGAGAAAAAGACTTAGTGTTCAAAAGAAATTTCTCGTTAATGATTTTGTTTATGGTTTTAATATTATAAATCATTAGTTAGACACGTTGCTAAGATTTAAATTGCACAGAGTGGATGTTGGTGATACCTTGTTTTCTAATGTTATTAGAAATTTCTGACTTCGAGGATTTTTTTTCTCTTTCAGGGAAGAAACACTTTTTTTAAAAAAAACGAAATGATTTTTCCCCCCTTTTTTATGAATAAAAACGCATGGCTGTTACTAAATTGTAGCAAAAGAGAATAAAATCATTTGCTTTAGCATTTGTTAGTGTATATTTTCTTTTTTAAACTATTTTCCAGCCTTTCATTGGGAAGCTAATGTGATATGTTTAATACAATGTGTTACGGTTACCTAGTGTGAAACAGCACTATGTAACTAGTCTGTAAACAGGCTGAAATTATAGTCTGAGGAAAATAAAACTCATTTCAAAAGGGTGTCAGTGCTGAATACTAGTTCAAATAATAGTAGTATTAACTGCTTGACTAATTAAACTAATCTTCTTATACGTTATTAGCAAATTCAGTGACAGTTGTTGGTTATTGATATACGGAGTCCAAAGTCTCCTTTTAAAAACAAACTTTTCAGCTGTATTTGGGGTAGAAGGTGTGTGAGGAAAAAGAAATCATGCAGTCTTTTTCTAGAATCTGCCAACTTCTTCATTTCCCCATTTAAAAAAAAATTATTTTTAAAATAAGGCCATTAAAATACTGAGCTCTGCCTCTGACAATGCTGGCGATGTTAAGTTCTTAGTTCAGTATTTTGGGCACGCTAAAAAGGGAAAACATTGGGGCTTTGAAAATTGAAGAGTGTGCCCAACAGGAGATTAAATGCAAAACCCTTAAAACTGACACAAAGAAATCTTAATTATGTAGGGGTCTTTTTGTGCTAGTGATGATTAATAAAGCTGTTGAGAACCGCCAGCGTGCAACTTGCTGCTTCTGTGGGAGACCTGTGGGATTTCTGCAGCCGCAAGTCTGGCAAAGGACCTGGCAGGCTTGTGATACCTTAAACTTTGCAAGTGAGAAGAGCTTTACTGTAGTTCTGATAAATGAAAGGGATAAACACACATGCTCACACCCTCTGTGCTCCCATTTTTATACCTAGATGTATGTCCACAGATGCATACACACATATGTAAGATACACGCAGCCATAAAAATATGGTTCTTCATTTTTGTGATATTTGCAATACACAAACAAGAGCTAATAAAGACAGTAGGAGGGATTTAGTGGTACAGTTGTTGCATAAAGAAATGGATCAGGAAATAGAACAGATGGTTCGTATCAGAGTCTATTAGTTTTTTCTATTTTAGATCAGTAATTTTTTATCAGTTTCTGAGTGGATGATAAACAGCATTTGAGAGCGCTCTGGGTGTCGCACGTTGCTGAGCTTGTAAATAGAGACATGGTCGATCTGGAGGTTCATGTGCTATAAAGTCTTCTCTCCTGCGGAGAGTACAGCAAGTCTGGCAATAGGGAGAATTAGAGAATACAGATAAGGAAAAATACAGAAATGTTTTCCCTCTGTAGTTTTATGGAAGGAAGCTAGAACCGTTAGAAATACTATGGTGTTGGGGTGTGGTGTGTTCTTTTTTGTTGTTTTGGGGTTTTTTTCTTTTTTTTTTTTTTCCTTTCTTTTCCTTTTTGTGAATTCTGAAGACAACTTTTCAGTATGGTTTTATGTGTGTGATCAGTTTTAGGAGACAAACCTAGCAAATATTTATTTATTTATTTATAAACCTCCAGCATTCTCTCCTATGAATACTGTATACTTTTTCTTTTTCCTGGGTTTCTGACGATTTTATGTGTTTTTTGTTGTTGCTCGTTTGTGTGTAGTGGGTGGGGTTTTTTTTCCTTAATTCTTTTTCTTTTTAGTGCTGTTATATATGCTTCAGGTATACCAAATGGCTCAGGTATAACAAATGGCTCGGGTTCCACCACCCCTAATCTCCTGAATCTGTCATGACTTTTGCACTTTATAGATATTATGGGCAGCGTACTGAACTTAGTCTGAAACGATGAGTTACAGAATGGCACGATTTCTGTTTCTTTTCGGGCCCTCAAAAGGATGATTTTCATTGCTGGGTTTATACCTTAACGCTCTCCTCCAGCATCTCTCAGTGGGAAAGTCCTCCTGACATCAAGATGGGGGTAATGACTGCCTTGTAGGATATCAAAGCCTAGTTTTAGTCCTTTTTTTTTTTTTTTTTTTTTGGATGCTCCTTCCCACTTTTTAGACCATCTGTGGTGCTGCTATCAGCAGCTATATGGATATTTCAAACCCGCAGCCCCACTGGTTTTTCGGCAAACACCTCTGGCTGTGTCTCTGGTGGGACGGGCAGGTCCATCGCTGGCAGGAGCGTACCTCTGTGCCCGGTTGATGGTTTGGGACTTAAGCATTGCCACACTTTTATGACAGAAGGAAGAAGTTCTTCCCCATGAGGGTGCTGAGGCACTGGAACAGGCTGCCCAGAGCAGCTGTGGATGCCCCATCCCTGGAAGTGTTCAAGGCCAGGTTGGACGGGGCTTTGAGCAACCTGGTCTAGTGGAAGGTGTCCCTGCCCATGGCAGGCGGGTTGGACTAGATGATCTTTGAGGTCCCTTCCAAACCAAACCATTCTGTGATTTCCCTGACAGCTGTGTTCACCCGTGGCGCAGCATCCCCAGCTGCGGCCTCTGACTGCTGTGAGGAGACCAACGCTGGCTTTCCCACCTTCATCTCCTCGCCCCGCAGCCCAAAAGCAGCGGGACCTGGGGCATCTCCATCTGTCAGAGGCTTTTGCAGAGGAGGACACCAGTGTGTGGGCTGCTCGCGCGAGGGGTTGCAGGGCGCCAGTCCTTATTGCCACGCTGAACACGTGCCAGCGGCGCGGCGCTCTCCTGGAGCTCTGGCACTTGCCTTTAAAAACTTTTCACGTGGTTGTGTTTTTGTTGTTGTTGTTTTTTGTTTTTACAGTTCCCTTGTGTAGTTTGCTCCCCCTCTGCTAATGCTGAGACACACTTTAGGGCTGGATCGCTTTACTGCCATGATTTTAAGAGGGTGGGGGAAGCCAAAAAAACCCCTAAGATTTTCTTCGCCACAATGAGGAAGGCATGAAAGGATTTGAAAGTGGCTGCACTGATGTGTTTATAAAGCCAGTGCTTTTATTTTTTTTTGCCTTTTTTTTTTTTTTTAAATACCTCATTTAATGCTTATGACTTTTTTGCGGTGAGGCCACTTTCAAAGGCTTTGGTATCCACAGTAGCAGCTCTTTGAAGTGAAAACACCAGCGAGGGGACAAGTCAGGAGCTTAATCCTTGGTGTAAAAGGTCCTAAGTGGTAAGAAGCCACAACATGCATATCTAGGGGGCAAGATGGAGAGCAATACTGCAAACTAAATCCATCTCCTGGACCTGGACCTCACTTGTGAAACTGCGAGTGGTTGAACACTTCCATAGGATGTGGATGGATACTTCTGTAGGACGCGAGGGATTCAGTCCCCCTCCTCTCACTCTCTCTGGTTTCCCTCTCTCTTTCTTCCCCGGTCTCCTGAGGAGCAGGACACAACCACTGAAGGGCGAGGGAGTGTGTCCTGAGAACAAACACGTGTTTCTGTGCGGTTGTTTTTTTTTGCTTTCCCAAGTCAGTAAATCATCCCTCTGGAGTGCAGAGCAGATGGCATAGTTGGTCGTGTGATGTGCCAATCCTTGTGGGCATGTGTCTGTCCAACTAGGCCGGTGGCTTCAGGAGATAAAGCTGTGCCTTCGTGTTCCGAATCGTCCTTTGGAGGTGCCTGTCTCCCCTTTGGCATGAGGACGATGAAGGAGAGTGTGCTTTTTGGCCACCAGCGACGTACTTAAGTGCCTGAAGATAGGTGGTACAAGTCCGCTGTCGCTGAAATCTGTTTGAAATAGGAGATGAAAGTGTTGAGTTTCTCATGGAAGGGTTTGAAGATCAATGTGTACCTATGGCTCCGTAGCCAGCCCTTGCTGCAGGACGAGGCTCCTTGTCAAGGGCTGCCATCCCGAGGCGGAGAAGGCAAAAGGGTAACCTGGGGACAGGGGTACGTGCCTTGGCTAGCGTGTGACTCGAGTTAGTTGCCAAGGTTGAGCGGCTTTCTGAGGGGAACTTTCCTTCTCAAACGTGGGATTTAGTAGCCATCAGTGATTCTGACGACTGTTCGAATAATCTGATTTTCAAGTTGAAAAGTTATTTTGAACTTGTTCGTATTTTTGACCTTCAGTAAATCACCTGCCAGTTGAACTTCACGCCCTTGCTGTTTCCCATGTGCAAAGAGAATTGTTGTGTGGTTTCCCAGTTGGTAATTCACCAAGTGTCCCCTGCCTCCTACTTAAAATTTAGAGGTCCTCATCATCAGCCTGTATGAATGTCATATTCTCTCTGTTGTCAAAAGCCTCACCGTTGTCTCTTTGCATATGTAAGTCTTCCCATAGCACTGATGGTGCTGCTGCTGTTCTCCCCCTCTTTTCCAGCTCTGTGGTAATCTCTTTGAGATGGGGGGGATCCAAACTTGATTTACCACTCAGGACTTACATGCTCCATGACTGTACATAGTAGCATAATTCTTTTCTGTTTCCCTTTAATATTGCCAGATGGTTTGCTTGCTTTATACTCCATCAACTGCTGACTATTCTGCTGAAGTTTTCATCAAATTGCCTGTAATGTCCACAAGATCTTTCCTCTGTAGTAGTGTCTTGTTTGGACCTAGTGTTGTGTGTGTACTATTTATGATTTCTTTTTCTTCCCCTAATCTGCATTATTTGGCTATCTTTATGTTAAATGTATGTTGTTTTATCATCCAGTGTACTCATTATCATGGCATCCTTTTGTGACTCTTCACAATTGGCTTCAGCTATGACTTTGCAAAAAATTCATGTTAACTACAAACTGTCCTTTATTATTTATAGCTATCTCGCAGAGCAGAGGAGGACGACACTTTTCATAAACTTCATTATGAAAATTACAGCAGATTATTAGAAGTAAAAGAATGATATTTAACCATGTGAGTTTGTTGTGTTTGGGGGCTTTTGTAGAATTTGTTGATCCTGAACTTCATCTCTGACTTCAGTCATCATGCTATCTGCAAATGAGTAGCACTTTTAGCTACCTTTTAAAATTACATTTATTTTAACATCCATAAGACTCATGTCATCATGAGAACTAGATGCCAGAAAAATCACCATCTTACAAAGGTGAGATGTTCCATTAGCTTTTATTTTGCATAATTTTGAGCTTTTACGATTTGCGTTTTATAGCCCTCCCTACAGTTGTCAGAATTGTGCTCTTTAATAAAAACTGACAATTCCTTGTAAACATACTTGTAGGTGACAAGGCTTTATGAAATGCATTTGATGTTTTCAGGCTTCCAGTGAAATGGGTGAGAGGTAGTAGTGCTGCAGCAGGATTGTGTAGTGGGTCCTTTAACCTGAGTGTTTGTGTTACAGGCATCAATATAGGTGGTCCTTTTTTTTTCTTGCAGAGAAATGAAATTAAAACAGACTTAGTAGTAATGGTCTGTGTTGATAAAGATAACTACCTGTATCTCCAGACACCAAAATGTTAGCAAAGTTCACTTATGGGGAAGGTAAATGTGATCGCTTTCATCTTTGGAGTGCTCACTGGAAGGTAAAAATGATTGCCCTGAAGTAGGACTTTAGAAACAGCAGGGAAGTTTCTACTTTTCTGATTTAAAAGTACTAAACTTTTTTATTTGTCTGCCTTTATAGACTCCAGTGCTGCAGTAATGAATTTTAGATTGCGTTGTGCCTTGTGCATCAGCAGGATTGTTCTTTAAAATTTTCCTGGCAGACCTTGTTTGTCTGGTGAACATTTGGCATTAATGAAGCCAGAAAGAACCTTGGACCTTAAATTTTGGATTTCTATCTGACCTTACAGAACCATAAGAATTACATTTAAAAACAAACAAAAACCCAAATAAAAACAAAACACCAAACAAATAAAAAAACATACCGACTCAAACCCTCTTAGTATGTAAATTGTGTGAACTTTGTTCATAAGAAATCCTCAAAGCACAGAACTAGAATACCACTGCATCTTTCTGTTGCTCCCTTTTCTGTCTTTTCAGAATATAATAGTGCTCTTTTTGGTAGCGGACAGGCAGTTCTGTTTGGTTGCTATAAAGTGGTACCATGGTTACTAGTATTTCAGATGATGAGACAAATGTGGAGAAGGGCATTTCAAGTAGGTTTTCAGGATTTCTAGAGTCTATGCTTTGTAATAAAAAGCATCTCTCTGAGAACACCGAATATTGGTAGTGTATACTTTTCGGCCTGTAGAGTTGCAGAGGATTACTGGAGGGCATAATTTTGACTGGGAAAGAGTTGGTTAATTTTTTTTTTCTTTCTGGTCTGTTTTTTTTGTTATTGTTTTTTTTTTCTCACTTGCTTTGTCCTGGAAATGTTGTATGAAATGGAAAGAAGTCCTATCAAGCCTCAGGGGCCAGTGTGTGTACATAGGCTGGAGGTTAGAAAATATAAAATCTCTTATTTACAGGCTAAGTAAATATTGCTTTAAGATGAGGCCCATTGAGCACGGAAATCTGGTAAGACGCTTTTGCAAAGTTGTTTTGTGGAATATAAGCGTGTGCAAGCGTAACAGCAGCAGCCCACTTTTTATGTTTATAAATGGGCAATCTTTTATCTCTGAATGTTGTTGCTGTTATTTATTTGGCTGGATCAAAAATATTTTTGTGCTCTTTGGCTTTGAAACGCAGAAAATTTGACACTATCTTTCAGAAATAGCGCTATCGAGGTGAGATTTATGCAGGATTAAAGGAAGTTTTTGAGTTACGATTTAACACAGAAGTGGTGCAAGGCGTTACAAATCATACAACGCAAAACAAAATGTGGCTTTAAATACCCACTTGGGACTAAGCTTGAAGTACAACAAATGAATTAAACCTTTGAAAAGGACAAAACTGTCGAGGCTTATTTTAACCAGTCCAAATTTTCCGCCGCAATGTGAGCAGAAAACTCTTCCCTTTGCCAAGAGCCGGCTGCTCGTACTCGGTGTCACAGGCGCATCCCTCGCTTTGGCAGCGCTGGCGAGCGCGGGGCTGCACGTCGCGGTTCTGCCATCCCCAGCGGGAGGAGGAAACTCCGCAGTTACAGGTGAGCAGAGGCAGTGGAAAAAGGTCTGGAGAAGTGCCCTGTCAAAGCATTTCCAGGGAATGTATTCAGTTTTCGCTGCAAAAATATTGCATTTCTCAGTGTCAGAGGATGAAAGAACTCTCCGTTTCCCTGTTGAAACACAATTTACAAGGTATTCTTGAATAACTCTATCCTTATCCATGATATTTACGTTATGATAAAACGAGTTAACCCTATGAAAATAAAGTGTCGATGTGGAATTGTTTCAATACTGCTGAAATACTTCTGGTTTTCACTTTCCAGTCTAAGGAGGCATTGAGATGCTGAAAATTTTCTTCAGGAAAGTTTTCAAGAAGACCTAGTGAGAGTAGGAAAGACTTTTTCCTGTTGCTCTCTTTCCATATTAAATAGCTGAATTAAAATAGAGAGGGATTGTCATTTAAATATTAAGAAATTTTTTTATTTAAGGCAGGGACATGCCTGGCTCTGCGACCTAGGAGTACTGGACTAACACTGCCTAACCAGTCAGTATTGCTGCTTGAATCCATTTCCTTTTCAACTTTTTAAGCTGACAGAAATGAAGAGGAAGGGTCTGTACATTAAAGTGGCTGTTACAACACACTGGGGTTTTTTTAATTTTCCTTCCAGAAATGGGAATGTAATTTTATGTCCCCTGTTATTTTTGTGTACAACTGAGCTATACATGTGGCAGAAAAACAAGTATGAACTCATCTGATGTCCATACTGTAGACTAATAAACTTTCGGAGTTTGTTCCTGTGTATCAGCTCTGTCTGTTGTTCTAAGTACTTTGTCTTCTGTTACTTATTAAAAAAAAAAAAAAAGTTTATTTTCTAAAATAAAACTGGGTTAAAAAGTAACTTTCTTCAAGTGGCAAGGGGTAGTGAGCTTTTTGGACTGAGGGAGGTGTGTTACACAAATTAAAACAACAGATCGATATGACCCATTTTTATTGGGTCAGTGCTGCTTAATCAGCACTCAAGCAAAAAGGAAGGTCAGTAGCAGTACTGCACATCAAACCCAAAATTCATCATCCTAGAGATCAGGAATAAAAAAAATGTTTGCTCTGGTAGGCAGTATCTACAGACAGTTACTGTACGCTCTTTCCAGTTTTAGCTCAGTTATTTGCCTCAGGATTAAACAGAAGTTTTCAGGATTTCCAGGAAAACAGAAATTCAGCAGTACTTGCAAGTATCTGAGAAAAACTCGTCTTGTTTCTCTGCCCCCAGTTCCAAAACAATTTTAGAGGAAAAGCATTCTCTTTCTGAACTCATGATACCTATTGACAACAGGAAAGTGGTTCACTAAATGCAAATTTATTTTATTCCAAGAAGAATGAATTTCCATTATGTATTGTCAAACACAACACAAGTAGCCTCTGAACTTTTAAATTTTGGTTCTTGGGTTTGTGGGGTCTTTTTTGTGGACAAATAAATGGCATGAGTTTTCAATAGAAAGTCTTTTACTGTCATCTTCACATTGAGCTTGATTAGATATTTTCTTTATTTGCCTTGGAGGACCAAAGATAATCAGCAGGAAGCAATCTCTCTGTTCAAAATACGAAAAGGCAACCTGCCTTCAGAAGAGCCCAATAACCTGTTGAATACTACTTATTTATTTTCTCCAGGGCCATACCAAAAAAACCCCATTACTGGTTTCTCCTTGACTGGGAAGGGTCTTTGAAAAGTGGCTTTTAGTGGAAGATTTCAGCTTCTGTTATATAAAGCATTTGCTATCTGAATGTTGGCATAAAAACATTATTAAAAAAAAAATTAAATTGCCTTTGAAGGTATTTGAATAGCAATCTGCTATTCCATAGGTGACTTTAAAGTTAGGTTGCTGTTGCGTCTTTTTAACTGCTGTAAGATATGAAGTATTCCGACATAGACAATCTGGCTTTGCAGTATGTCCCGTGAGATATGTAAGATATAAAGTACTTGCATCTGTTCCTCTTCATAAGGACTTCTTTAGTTTTGGAAGTAAATAAAACTGTTGTTGTGTGTAACGTGCACACTACTAATGGCGAGAGAAAGGGGAATTGCATCCTTGTGATAAAATGGGTGCTGATGAAGGCTTGCTTGGGCAACCCGCTGAGAAGTAAAGACACTATTGGGGTTTTTGCTTTTCCCTGTTGGAAGCGTTTTCCCATTGTGATGAGTTGCTGCTTCCAAAACATGTTTGAGATGGTTGTGAAATGCTCGGGGTCTGGCAGAACGCAATGGCAGTGCCTTGCTTGGGCTCCTTTGGGCACGCTCTCGGGTGTTCCTCCTGGTCTGCTGGATCGCTAAGAAAGCATTGCTTCTGGGAACGCTCCTACGTGATGCAGCTTGGGGTGCAGAAGAAGGGATCTTGCTGTTTCTTCCTCTTCTGATGGGTTTTAAAAGTGCTTTTCTTCAAGCTCTGCTTTCGTTGGAAGGAAAAGTCACGTCCTCTCTTCTAGTTCAACCCATTCAGGGGTAATAAAAAGACAGAGATTTACTTAAGGGGTTTTTGTAATCAGTCTTCTTACTCCCCAGCTCCGTTTGATGTTTTCACATTTTTGTAAATCTCCAAAGTCCTGACGTATTCCCTTCCATATCCCTGTTCCTTTCCTGAGAGTCCAGGCTTTTGTCAGCAACTGTGACAACCAGTCAGGCTCCCTCTTGATATCTTCCTTTCCACGCACATGATGATGAAAGACACTTCTTGACAGAGCAGCGTTCAAGGAAGGCAGTGGGCAGATCCATGGAAGAAAAATCCAGCGAGACCTATTAAATACAAAGACATCAGTCACAGGTTGCTGGGAGAAGATTCACGGGAATGATCATGCTCTGCCTGCCCTAGTTATGCATTCTGCTGTAGACAACTGGTATTGGCCACAGCTGGAGACTGGATAGGGAGTGAGAGGGACTTTTTGGGTGACCCGCTAAAGTCATCCTTGTGTACTTTGGCATCCTGTTCTCAGGTAAAATGAGAATGGAGAAAACGGCACAGAAATGCAGGTATTTCATCTCAGAACAGTGATGCTGCTTGGGTTTGGTGTGAGGAATCCGTTCAGCAGAACAAGTCTAGTGCTTAAGAGACAGAGTTAATAGCATTAGTTGGCCCTCTTGCTGCTGTTGCCTCCAGAGCTTTGTTTGGATGTGCCATGCAACTTCCCAGAGCTGGGTAATTTGTAGGAATATGTTATTAATAACACTATTGGCAGTCTTAAACATATTTTCAGCTTGCGAGTTCAACATAGCTTAATTTACACGGAGTCCTTCATTTATTCAGACTTATCCGTGTCTTTCGATGCAGAGGGATGCTGTTTCTCACATAAACAAGTACCTGGGAAAGAGTTCTGCCTTCTGGGCTTAGTGTGAAATTGGAGTAGGAAAAATAGAAAATTGACAACAGCCTGAGCTCTTTTAAATTGTGCTCCTGTGTAACAGCATGTTATTGGTCCTTTGGCAGGTGAGGACAGTTATTTGATCATGCGTTCCCTCCATGCCAGTCTATAAGAATTTCACAGTACATAAGCACACTTTTCTATAAATATTTTTACAGTCAGGAAAAAAAAAATAAATACAATGCCTGTCTGCAGCCAGGTGTGAGCAGAAGGTCCTAATGCACTACGTTACCCATCCCTGCAGAATTTGGTTTGATTAATAGCTATTATGTGGTGCTCTCTGCCAAAAGCAAAACACTTGTGTCCACAAGAGGCCAAGTGATAACGTCATTGCTGCCGGGGATGATTAACTCCGCTTGCAGAGGCACAGAAACAGAACTTGCTTTTGCCACCTTGTCCAGTTGGGAACATAATTTTGTCTATGAAATTCTCACACCTAGAGGATGAAACCAGGGGGTTTTTTGACTTAGAAAGAAAAAGTGTTTAAGTTACAGACTCTGAGAGAGGAGGTGAAGGTTAAGTGGAGTGGGATGAATATCATTATTAAAAAAAAAAAAAGTTTGCTAGAAGAAAAACTGTTTTCTGCAATTGCATCTTAACTGAAGCATAATGAGCATTAGTTTTATCAGCATGACTTCGAAGCACTTTGATGTTAGAAAATACTCTTGTGTGCTCCAGCCATCTACAGACTTAAAGTTCAGCAGAAATGTTTCATGGTCCATTAGCAAAGTAGTACAGTGGATTGCTGAAAAGGTCCCAGGCTGTGTCTGTTGTTTTGCAGTCAATGCCGTGCATTCCTCCTCACCTGCTTCCCCGGGGACAAAGGACATTAACGTTATTATATTGTAAAGCCAGCTTCAAAGTGAACTGGCGGGTTTTAATAAGAAGCTCATTGTCGTACTGTAAATAGCGTGGCGCATACTAAAAAGCCTGAACCTGGCACGTTAGTGATCTTGACAAGGAGAATATGGCTCATTTAGCAAAATTGATACTTAGAGGTCATGCTCAGTTTAAATAAAACAGACTGGTGTTTTCCAGCCTGTCCCTGGACTTCTGTTGGTTTATCTAGAACAGTTGGGATTGACTCTGGGTGAGGCGTTCATCTGATTTACAGTTGAGAAGTGTTCATCTCTGGTTGTATAACAGGCAAAGACAGATGTTGCAATAGTTATCTCCAAGTCAAGCAAATAAAACAAATAATGGTTCTTTTGTAATTCAAGGCACTTTTGACTTCGGCAGAGTTCAGGTTGAATTAATAAAGGAACTGGAATTAGAATTTTAGTGTTTTTGGCTCCTGGCTGCTTGGCCAAACCAGTGGGCTGCTTCTCTGATAGGGCAGTTCTGGTTTGTTCTTCATTTGAGCAATACTGGTTTGCTTGCTGCAAAATGGAAGCTGTTTAACATTCTGAACAAAGTGGAAAAACTCTTGAAATGATTAAATAAATCTTTACAAGTTTCATTTGAAATTTGTGGAAGAAAATGCATTCATTGTGTTCTACTCTAATGTTTTTTTCGTAAAAATGTTATGGTGGCAGAAAAGTTTTCCATCCGTATTTTCCATCAAAGACTGGATGATGTTTCATGGAAGTTTGTGTTGTTTTCTCTTGTTTCTTAAATATAGGAATGTTATTTTTTGTGACTCCACAGCAATTCAGAAAAGAGCCAGAAGCCTGATGCTGGTTTTAATGCTGTAATTTTACTGAACTATGCAAAGACATTATTACACTCCACCATATGTTGTCCAGTCTTACTAGATATCTAGTATTAGGTTACATATCAAAAATATGACTGTTAGAAATTGATTGAGGAGAAGAATATGAAGCTGGCATAGTACTCACTGATGAATGATACCTCTGTACTTTTGCATCACTTTGTGGTCCTGTTTCCTAATCTGGTGGGCTGATGGGGTGAGAAAAGCCTATCCACCAAAGGAAAATCTCTTTAAGAATATAACTTATTCAAATATGATTAACAAGCATACCGACTGTCATATTATTTTTCTGTAAAATTACTTTTTTTTTTTTAAAATTCTTGTTAGCATCTTTTGAAATAAGATCCTCTCTCCATTTGTGAGCGGGAGGTTTTGCACAGTGAGGCTTAAATTAGCTTGCGATGACCGAGAGTCAGCCTCGCTTCCCAGGGACAGGGAGCACATCCCATGGGACACGGCCTCGTAATTGCAGACACTTGCAACGAAGAGCCAGACCTGCCGCAGGTGGGGTGCAGGGCTGCTGTGTTGGCTTTATTCTGCACCTGGAGAGGCAGATCATCACGGATCCAGCTTTAGCCTAGGATTAAGCCTCAGCCTCGCTTTTCCTCGGCAGGGAGCCTGAGAGGGGGCAAGAGAAAACAGTGCGAGGGAGTCAAGGAAATGGCAGGGAGCTGGAATTGAAAGCGATGCTGGAGTGTCCTCATGGGGTCGCGGCGGTCCTTTGGTGCGGAGCTTCTCTTCGGTTTGGAGGCCCTGAATGCTATCTAAAGCACAAACAAGGGAGGGGGAAAAAAAGGACATAAAAGAATACGACAGTGAGATTTAGTTGAAAAGCTGAAGCAAAGTCGCACCATCTCTTGGGGTAAAGCACCTGCAGCATCTCCTAAACGTGTGGCTGTGTCCTGAATGCTTTGAAAGCGGAGTCCACTGTGCAGCTGCAAACAAGAGGTACGGCTTAGCGGGATCTGGATGCCTTTTCCTGGCCTTAAGGGTGGGGGCTCTGTAGTTGTCAGTCTTCCAATATCTGTATTTCCATTGTGAATGTTCGAGGTGCTTAACTTGATCTGGTTATAGAAGGATCCCTACATATTAGACTTACACAGGGAGTCTTTTTACTAGGTTTTGGCAATAAACATAGTGAACTGCAAAGCGAGTTTCCTTTGCAAATGTGGTCAGCCACTGAAGGAGTGGCAGCTTTTTGAAGGAACACAAAGCTTGTCAGGAGCCTGAAGGTGTTATCTGTAGAGTGGGACATATTGATTAATCCTTGTCTTTGGATGTCATGGAATGTCCTGGGACGTCCAGGAATGGTTGTATTTTGTCCCACATTACTTATCCCAGGTAAAATTGCTCACTTGAAACTAGTAAGTTCAGGCTGAAGGGAGTGGCTGAACCAAGGGTATTACTTCTTATAAATTAGTTTGTTGTTGGACAAATAGGAATGTTCTGAGAATCTGAGTTAAGGTAACGCGTGATTAAGATGTTGCTGGTTCGTCAACTTGTACTGTGGAGCATGAAGCCGGTGATGCTTATGGTTAACTGTGTCTAAGGGTAGAGAGCCTGTTTTCT
This sequence comes from Caloenas nicobarica, assembly GCF_036013445.1. NCBI lineage: Eukaryota > Metazoa > Chordata > Aves > Columbiformes > Columbidae > Caloenas > Caloenas nicobarica. Next base: position 160,469,967 of record NC_088245.1, on the reverse strand, counting down.
CTGCTTACAATTTCCAGCCAGAGCTTAAAATTTCAACCTGAAATTCTATGTATCTGGTGTGTACTGCAGGGTCATTGTTTTGTTTCTTTGTTGAAATATTCTTGAAGCGAATTTAAGACTATGGATATGGTTTTCTAGAAGTAAGCAACATGAATTTTTCTTTACGTGAAAGTGTATAACAGTTGTAGCAGCAACCTGCTTTGGGTCAAGGGCTTAAAATTGGGCACGACCATTTCCCTGGGATTAGAGATGTGACTTTGGTCCTCTTGAAAGTGTTCCCACGTTTGGCTCAGCTAACAGTCTCTCTCTGAAGAGTTGCAATATACACATGCTGGGTTTGAAAACTAAGTTCTCAAGACATTCTCTTGGCATTAGCATAGTGACTCTTTGGACCTTTTTTTTTTTTTTTTTAATTCCTTATTTTTTAAAACAGACCATTGTAAATGGTCAGACTTGTAAAGCTGTGTATATTTAGCACGTCTCTTCTAGCTTGCTGGGAAAGACGAGTTTATGTACTTTAAACTGCAGTCCCTCTTAGGTACAGCTGAGGGTTTTCTGACTTTTTAGTTCTTGAGTTTCTGGTGTATAATATATATATATAAAAGAAATATATGGATCATGTTGATAAACTTCGACAGTAGGAGCAACAAATTCAGCCCCAGTCTTGACATCTCTTAGTGAAGATTTTAATGTGAGGAGTAATACGGAGGGCTGAATTCTCTAAGAGTAAAATGAAAAAGCTTTTAATGCCTTTTTAGTTAACTTAATGGTTCCATTAAAACTCTGTGTTGGGACCATGTAGAGGATTCTGCTCCTTTACTGGAGTCATCACCTTCAGAGCTACTTCTTGAAGATGAAGTCTTTGCTCATTATAACATGTTACCTACTGAAGCGTGAATACAGTATGTCCAGGAAGCCTCTGGTTCTCCATTAGGCAGATACTACTTAATCCATTGCCACATAATATATCTGATAAGTAAAAGTACTGTACCAGGGCAGCCCATATTTTGCATATAGCAAGAGCTCCTATTTTCCAGCTGAGAGATCAGCTGGTTTGAAATAGGGCAGGGCTTTGTGCTCACTTGCAACTCCTAAAGGTGCTGGCTGCCTAGTGTTCCTCAGAATGAGAACCTGTTCTGGGGGCTCCTAGTGCCTGTGGGCTTTGCCCTGTTTAATAATTAAAAGGATTTTTTTTTTAAACTGGTAATTCTTTCCTTTTTTTTTTCCTGCTCACTTGGAAAAGGAGAAATTATTTTGTGGTTTAGAACAGAATGAAAATCTGGAGCCTAATACAGGCTCTTTCCTACTCTCTCGGGAGAACATGAGGTTGGCAAAAGCCTCCTGCTCCTCCATGCCTTGCTAGCTTTCTGCAAAAGGGAAGTGATGCTTATCTGAAAAGCAGGATCTAAAGCTAAATAGTTTTTACAAATACGTGTCCATGAATTTATGCCACTTAGCATATGAAAAACTCTATTTATAGACGTGTATTCTGGATCAATTCCATTGATCCGAGTGTATGAGAGACTGAAAATAAATAGCAGTAGTTGTAAAAACCAATGAAACAAAATTAGTTCTTTTATACTTATTATGTTGAGTGTTATCTTTGGCTTCTTGTGTTGCTTCCCTCTCGTCTTCAGGCTTTCCTGGTGGCATCTCTTCTTTCACCTTCCTAGTGAAGGATGTGGCCATGGACACGCAGGCCGTGGAAGTGCTACAGATGGAGCACTCCAAATTCTTCTGTCCTCACCACGTTTGCACCTGCCTTCTACTGAGGGCCTGGCCTCCTACAGAAGGGTCTTGTCTCTCTCTCTCTCTCCTAAGCCTGTGCCAGGAGAAACTGCTGAAGCACTCAAGGCCTCTTGAGAAATCAGATAATGGTGTTATTTTTGACAACATGTGAGTTTCTGAGACAAACTGTTCATGCTTCCCTTTCATTAGAAAATGTTCCTGTAGTAAGAAGATAGGAAATAGGATGATGCTGTATTTCACTCCTCCTCTACCCCCCAAACACTTTTTGGTATTAATTCTTGCTGCAGTCTCACGAATCTTGTATGCGATTCTGTTGTGCACATTTTTTTAAAACCACAGCTACTGCCATTTACATAAGGTGTACTGTTTGCTTTGCCTCCATGTGCAGTGTCTGGTTTTCTTCAGTCCCAACGCCTGCTACTTGAGAAACAACTTTTAGTCATTTTTAGTAGTACGCAGCCCAGCAGAGTATTACTACTTGTGACTTTCAGCAGTGTGCGGTGAAACATTTACCCTTTTCCCAAATTTTCCATCTGTCTCCTACATGTATTACTGAAAACCGTTACTGACATTTCTGAAGTGGAATGCATGGCTCTCTGGAGAATATTTCCTCTTTTACATTTAGCCAGCTAAATCATCAGCCCAACAAGCTATCAGCTCAACAAGCTCTTGTGGAAAGGCTCTCCTTGTCTTTCCCCCTCTCTTTCCTTTTCATCAGTTAGGAGTATTTCCTCACCTCTTTGTATGTTTTCAGCTTAACCTCACTCTTCATTGATACTGTGGGACAACACTGATAGAATATTTAATTTGTTGAATATTTAATTCATGTGCTGTGCGATACTACAGTTGTGTAGAATTATTTTAAAATGTACTAATTATCTCAGAACTCATTATTCTTTATGACCAGGTAAAGCTAGCAAAGTATCATCCAGACCCATCTTATTGCATGTTGGACTTGAAACTGAGTTTTTGAGCAATTAGCATTGCATTACCTTTATTCATGCTATTAATAGCAGTAGCAAATTTTGGTGTAGGTATCAGTCATGTAGTAACACTCTTTCTGGTAGCATTACTAAGTAATAGAAAAGCCTTTTGATGTGAAGACTTGGAAGTCAGAACTGGGATCTGTTCCTGAAACTGTGTGTGAGTAATTCTTACTCACATTACTAACAATGCTGACTTCAATTAAGTCAGATGAATCCAAGCACGGAACAGTAATTATTCTGGCATAGGAAAGCTGACAGTGTTTTTAGAGCTATTTTTATTGATGTGTTTTAAAACCATACTTATTCCATTCCTTCCCCCTTGCTTTATTCTTGCATAAAAATAATCCATCAACTGTTTCTGGCTGGTATCTGCAAAGTGAGAGTTGTGTTCCTTTGAAGCTGAATAGAAGGAAACATCATGTTCATGGTTTTACCATCTGCGTATAAAATATAGTCATTTCTTAAAAAATATTTATAATATCTAACCCTTTGATTTTCAGATCTGTTTATCTAGAAAATATCCTAGGTGTTTTATAGGCCTCATGTAGCTTAAGTTCCATATTTAAGTCTTAGATTTTGATGCTAGACCTTTTGTTAAAATACTTGAAAGCTAATTTAGTCAAAGGAAAATTTAGATAAAGACTGCTTCGTATTAGAAAGAACTCATTAGAGGATGACATCTTAGCGATGAGCCCTTTCATGAAGCCTTTATGAAATAGGCTTTAGCTTAACCGGAAAACTATCTCTATTTTCTGGATATGGAAGAGGTTTTTTCCTTGTAATTTTAGAATGACAGTTCCACACCCCCCGCCTTGAGACACAAAAAATCTGAACAGAATACAACCGTCCTCGTGTTTAAGGAGGAACAAATAACAAGTAAGAGCTTATAATGCAGTAGCACAATCTAAAAGGCCAAATGATAAATTAATGGAAATGGGTTCTTGTATATTGTTTTGGAGACTAAGCACATTAGATTGAATTGTTTCACAACCACCATGCCTAACTAATTATTGCGTCTGCCACATTCGTCTATTTAAATCATTCCCAACTTCTGGATTGCTGCCTAGAATATTACTGCAATACGTGTTTCAACTGGTTACTTCACGAAGGAGGCTGATTTTGTTTGGAAAAAAAGAAATCCAAGTGAGCATTGGCAATGTGTTTATAATATCTGATAAAGAGGGCTGATCGGTTTTCGTAATGTTGGTTTGAATGAGTTGCATGTGAACTGATACTGTATTTGTTTTGTCAGGTCAGTGACTTAAAAAGTGCCTTTGTCAAGTCACTTTTATGAGCGAGGACTGCTACGCCCGTGTTCTCAAAATCCCGTCTTTGCCAGCCAGACATTGCCTTCACCTCACACCTGGCGGAAGATACCTCAGCCGTCTCCATTTGCCAATTAGTTGATGGGAAACTGAAAGCAGGAAAAGAGGAAGAAGAACTATTATTATTCTTGGGACATGAACAAATGACTGCATTGCTTTTCGTGTGTAATCAATACCAGCAAGTGACCATCGGAGAATTAGCGTTCTATCGAGGAGTGCCATTGCACTGAAGGATCTTGGCGTAAAACTGCTGCACCCGTGATACAATCACCAGGCCCACGTGTTTTACAGACAGAAATGCAACTGAGCATGGTTTTTCCCAGCCAAAAGTCTACCAGCGGGACTTAATGATTGATGAGTGACTGCTTGCTGGTGAACTTTCTCTGTTTATTCTGCTTTGTGTGCATTGGACACTGCTAATCATCCCCCACTTTTTTTAAAACTTTTTTCAATTGGAATTGATTTTTTTTTTTTAATTCTCTTGTTTGTCATTATTTTTGGGAATTTCTTTGTCGTAACTCACTTGACAGCAAATTCGAAATCAGCTTTTCATCATGGCTTTGAATGTTGCTCCTGTAAGAGATACAAAATGGCTAACATTAGAAGTGTGCAGGCAATTTCAGAGGGGAACTTGTTCACGCTCTGATGAAGAATGCAAATTTGCACACCCCCCTAAAAGTTGCCAGGTTGAAAATGGAAGAGTTATTGCCTGCTTTGATTCCTTAAAGGTAAGAAAAAAAGAATTGCACGTGTAGTAAAAATGCTAGTACATTGTACTGAAAGTAAAATGTGAAATGATGACTTACAACTAAACCAGGTAAATCAGAAAGTTATTTCTTCTTGGTAAGATGTATGTATTAATACAAATGATATTTGTCATAACTTTTATTTAATGAAGCTTTGAAAAGTTTCCTTTCTAGGGATTTCCTTTTCCAGATTCAATATGTTGTTTACAAAAATTGCATATGACTGTGGGATACGAGATTGCTTACAGCTGGTGAGACAATTGTATTCTCCTCAGTACATTTTATGAATTATCATTGTTCCATGGCAAATGAAAATACACGGTGGGACAGTACTAGGCCATTACCAGAGTCCTAATGAAAAAAATCATATGGGGGGTGTGCAGATTCTTTCGTTTAAATCAACAGAAGTGAGAAAAGCCTGTCCATTACTTCAATTTTGACACAATGGGTTGTTTGCCCTTGGTATTGGGGACTCTCAGATAAATTAATAGCATTGATTATTACGTGTATGGGTAGAGCAGACAGTAGCATAAATTTAGAACAGAGTGAAAGGATTCTCTCCTTTGGAGACTATTCAGCAATTAAGTTGTTAGGCCGTCAGCTTCTTCTGACTTGCTAATTACATCAGACATGCTTTAGAAAACTACTTTAAAAGTTCTGTGAAAATACTTTGTGTACTGCATAAAGGAAGATTAATGACCCTGTGGGATTTGGGGAGTACACAGTGTCTTCTGTGATGATACATTTGTGTTCTCATGTCAACAGAAGGAAAAATCTTATTTCATATAAACAATGAAAGGGCAAAATTGAGCATTTTGGATTCTGTTTTGAAAGTTTTAGTTGTGGCCTTGTCTTTTGGGCGTGGAAGAATGTCTTGGCTTGCTTTTTAAATTTAGCTCTGTAGCTGAAAATTTTGGTTACTCACCAAGAACTCTCTTACTGTGAAAACATCAGTGTGAATGAGGAGAAAATTCAGTGTTATTTGAAAATGTTAATTTATTTTCATTATAACTTTTTTTTGTGCAATGCAAGATATTGTACTAGTTATCTTTCTGCTGGGTTTTCTTGTTTCTTCTCTTCTTTTGAAGATTCAGAAGAAAGTAATTCAGTGTAAATGTTTGCGAGGGGGTTACATTCTGTATATCCTACGAGCCAGAACAGCACCTTTGTAGTCATGGCAGTATGTCATTGAGTGCTATTAATGACCTTAATCCATGGATTACTGCACGATAAACTGTAACAGCTTCTTTGTAGATGTTCTTGTGTATTGGTTGCCTGCCAATGGGATTTTTTTTTTTTTTTTAAACAGGCAGGCTAGTGTCTGCAGCAAATGGGCAACAATCAGCTTTGACAAAAAATAAGCAAGTCAGTACAAGTTTGGGGGGGGCGTTTGTGGTTTTTGGTTGTTGTTGTGGTTTGGTGGTTTTGGTGGTTTGTTGTTTGTTTGTTGTTTGTTTTGTTTTTTGTTGTGGTTTTTTTTTTTTTTTTTAAATATAGTTTTAGCTGTTGTAAAGCCTTGGGGCTGTGGCGGGGTGGCTGGTGGCAGGGCTCAGTTACTTCCAGGCTGGCAGGGCGGTGGGTTTGCAGCACAAGAGCTGCTGCCACTGCAGCACCCCGGCTGAAGCGGCGACGTGCCCAGCATCGCTTTCCCTGGCAGTGCAGGGTGGTTGCAGTGGAGGTGCCAGCTATTTTAGCCAGAGACTTTTGTGCAGGGATAGTAATCGCTTGCAAATCAAAACTGGAGTCACAGCCTAAGCTAATAACACCGTGAAGAGAAATCCAGAGGGATCGCAGTGGCTAGCTTACTGACAGGCAGCATCATTGCTCAGTGGAGAGAAGTCCAAAGCCATGTAAAAAGTGTAGTCAAAGCAAGCAGGCGTGTTTTGTCCTAGCCGGCATCTGCTCTGAGGGGCCAGTTTGCTCCAGCCTGGATCTGGGGGCTGAAGTGATGCTGCTGCCCAAGGGAGCAGGCACATGGGCCTCCTGTCTTGTGTTTTCTAGTTGAGTCTGTTGGCATAAATTGGCAGTAGAGATGGGTTTGTACCAAGAAATCAAACTGTGACCCGAAGCAGCGAAGGCAGAGGTTCAGGTTTCTTCCCACTGACCCTGCTGCAGGCAGAGGGAGATCTGATAACGGGGCGTCTTCAATTGCTGCAGCTCCTCTGGCTGAACGCAAGTCTGAGCTGAGCTTTTGAGTGAGCTGTCTGACCTCTTGGTGCTTAAAAAGCTTTTAAGGATGCTTGCGAGTGCGTGGCTCTTGGCTATGTCAACTGGTGTCCTTGCATCCATTTCCTTCGCTATTTGAAGTTTGTAAATCGCCGTAGGTACATCAAGAATGTTCCCGGTGAGCTCAGTTTGCATATGCTGCCGGTTGAAGGACTTATGTCATTAGTCCCATAAATCTATTTGATTTGTAGCTTTCAGAAATAGCTGGTGTTAATCATACAGTTTCAGAATACTGCTTTGGCACTCAACAAGCAGGATAATGTTTCATGTAAATAAACAGAACAGTCTAGAATTATAGATACAATCAGAATTTAATTAAAAAAAACAAGAGCTGTTTTTCTTGCTGAACACTGAACCACACTTTAATGCAGGCAATTATTTAGAGTTTATTTACATAATATCTAGAGCTTTGGAGACTTAGCATTTTAACTGTCTTGGTTCTGTGTAGCTGCTGTAAAAATAAATTATGGTGAGTACAATGAGTGTCTTTGAATAAACATCTTCCTACCCAGAGAAAACACAGATTTTTTTTTTTTTTTTTTTTAGGCTCAGATTGAGGTATGTGTTACATTTAGGTGATGCCTGGTAGTTACAGCTGCTCTCTAAGAAATCAGTCGAACACCAGATACAGCACTCTTGAGACAGGCTCTCCTTTACCTGCTGATGCATCAGAAGAGCCCCTGTTTGGGGAGGGGATGTGCTCTCTCCTGCATGGCACCTTTCTGGATTTCCAGGATAGACAAAGAGCATGGTACAAGTACCTACCAGCTGGTCCAGACTACCAAAGTGCCAGTATGGAACTACTGAAGAGAGTCCAGCGAAGGGCCAGAAAGATGATGAAGGGTTTGGAGCATCTTTCTTATGAGGAAAGGCTGAGAGAATTGGGACCATTCAGCCTGGAGAAGGCTCAGGGGAATCTCATCAATGTATAAAAATACCTGAAGGGAGGGTGCAAAGAGGATGTAGCCAGGCTCTGCTCAGTGCCCAAGGACAGGACCAGAGGCAACGGGCACAAGCTGAAACACAGGAGGTTCCCTCTGAATATCAGGAAACACTTTTTTTCACTGTGAGGGTGGCCAAGTGCTGGCACAGGTTGCCCAGGGAGGTTGTGGGTTCTCCATCCTTGCAGATATTCAAAAGCCATCTGGATGTGGGCCTTGGGCAGTTGGTTCTAGGTGGCCCTGCTTGAGCAGGGTGTTTGATCAGATGTCAAGAGGTCCCTTCCAGTTTCAACCATCCTGTGATGATGTGACCAGAAGCATCTTTATGCTGACGTGCCCGTAGCCTTCAGGGTTGTTCTAAGCTAACAAAAGCTGGTATTGGGGCTGAAGGAAGTAATCCCAGCCAGGGACATGCCTCTGTGCCATACCACATCCTCTTTTGTGCTCTCACTGCTGTCTTTGTGGCTGTGTGGTGCACCAGCTTGGGAAATTGATTGTGGTTAAAACTAAGCTGTTGTAGTTGCTGCTCACACAAGGGAGAGGGGCTGTGTGGTACCAGCAGAGTGCTGGGTCACCTCGGCCGGTGATGGTGCTGTGGCCTTAAGCCAGGCTTCTGGAGTAACACGATTGCATCAGAATCTGAATTTTCCTGTATTAAAAAAGTATATTTGTAGGTCTGCTGGTTGACAGAATTAAATGAGTGTTGTTTGCTTTTAAATCAAAAGGGGTTTTTGGCTTTGAATACTTGTCCTTGCAACAATTGACTTTAAACCCAGTGAAAGTTGCAACAACATCCCGTTGGACTGATTACAGTTTTGGCGGTCCAGAATGTTAGTTGTTGAAAACTGTCTGGGCTCTGAATATCCTTCATCTGTGAGATGCTTCAGGCTAGACAGAAATAGCTAAAGACTAATGAGCCTGGTTCAGATTCAGGCCAGAAACTTGCTGATTTCAAGCCAGGTTCTGCCGCATGGGCTTCTGAGATGTGGCTCAGCTTTTGTTTCTGGCTCTTTGGTGAAGAACAGAGCTTGTTCTGTCGTAAACAGGGCATTTTGGGGGTGTTAGGGGAGTGTAGATGGTTCATTCCTGTGCACCCGATGCTTGATGGATGCAGCAGTCAGACAGATGCACGCCTGTTAGCCAGTCAGAGCATCACCTCCAGCGATGGGGCTCCCTCCAGCAGAAGTCCCCTGTGACTCGGCCAGCTGGTGTGGCCATATGGGAATACTCAAAACTGTACTGGGCAACTAGCCTCAGTGAGTTTTATTTGAGGACGAAAGTGTCTCTGAGCTCATCCATTTGGCCGTACCTGAGGTGAAGGAAGGGGTACTTCCATGGCGAGGCGCAGGGCCCTGCTGATGGGCAGAAAGATGGAGGATGCTGAGGAAGCGCTTCCAGAGCTGGAACCTTGTCTGCTGCCTTAAACCCTCCTGAAGCCTTTTTGGAGCCCTTTCAGGCTCCTCTTTGGATGCTGCAGTGTTTGTGCAGTAGGAAGGATCTGTGAAGACGCCTGTCCAACTGGGAAGTTTGAACTGCGGGAACTGCTCTGTTTATACTTTCATACTTCCCGCTGGGTTCAAGTAGCTTAATTTAAAAGTAAAGAACCTGGATATATAACACTTCATCTATCACACTTGGAGTCCTTCAAGTTGGATACTATAAGCAAACCTCTTTTCAAGGCTTCCCTGTCCTGCTAGTAGGAAAGAACAAAATCCTTTCAAAGGAATACTAATATATAATACGATGTCTAGGGACAAGAACACACAACACTCTGCTGTATTTGAGCTGGAATTACAAAAAAACAACACTGAAATGAATGGTGACATCTAGGAGGTAGAGAGGGGAAGAGCTTGGCAGATAACGAAATATGATCATAGGCATTTTGCTGGGAGTTTACTCTCATGTTTGCAGGCAAGTCTGGGGTTTAAATTATGGTGTTATTTCTCAACTCAGATTTATACACTTTGCAGGTCAGCTACTAAAAGGATATGTTGTCTGAGCTGATACAGATAACAGAGGAGGTATCTTGAAGATACTGTCATTGCAAGTTTTATGCTGATAACAATAAAATGAAAGCTTCCTTAGGGCTACAGATTTTTTTTTCTCTATTTTTTTTAATCTATTTACTAGTGTCTGAACACTTGGAATTGTTCTGTTTATTGAGCCAGCAGACTACTGTGGACTGTTAATTTGCATTTTCCTGAAAGCCTTTTAAGAATATGCCTATCTGGTGTCATTTGGCACCACAGAATGAAAGGTAATTGAAGGCTGTACACAGAGACGTGTTTACCAAGTTTAAAAGGGTTCCAGGAAAAAGAAAAGAAATTTTAGGGGCATCCACTTTGGTGAAATATCTGGAATTGAAAAGCATCTGTTTAAGATGGCCTCAGCTTTATTTAGAAAAAGGAAAAAAACCCAGTATTTGTAAAGTGAGCAGGCTGTTAGTAAGAGAGTGAGCTCAGAGTTAGGCTGCAGTAAGTAGTCGATTGCCTTCCTGCCATTCTTTTGTAGGTCTCCAAATGTTTCACAAACATCGAGTCCTTGGTGTTCTACAAAGGTCAAGGACTTGGGATCCTCTCACACTTTGAAGTAGCTGATACCTGCTCTCACTTGGCAGGTGAGGCAGTCTGGACAGACTAGATGTGCACCATAGGCAGAGGGGATTGGCTAGTTTTGTGTATACTAGAAAGCATTTAAATGGGTGCTTATAGTGTCCGAGTTGGCTGAATTTCTGCCCGTCACCCAGTTATGTGATGTGACAGTGTTCAAAGACAAGGTGAGTTCAAGGGCTGTGCCTACAGCTGGTAGGGAAGAATGACTGAAATGGGAAAACTCGTTTCTCCTAGGTGACAGAACGGCATATTCGTTCTGGACCCATGGATTTTGCGTGCTTTGCTGCACAGTGGCATAATTACAGCAGGACAGGGGAACAGGTTGGCCCTTTCAGTAGCTGTGGGCTCTGGGGACGTGGAAGTTGCAGGCCGAAATCTTCCAGGGGGAGATGCAGAATCCAAATCTCCCCCTTCCTGCAATGCAGTGAGTCTGGTCAAACCCTTATTTTTCACCCACCTCTGTTTTTTCTTTTAAGAAGTCCAATAAATTCCAGGTAGCCCGAGAACGCCATGTGGCAGAAGCTTTCCTGTGTCTTGGAATCATAGAATAGTTAGGGTTGGAAGGGACCTTCAAAGGTCATCTAGTCCAATCCCCCTGCAATGAGCAGGGACATCTGCAACTAGATCAGGTTGCTCAGAGCCCCGTCCAGCCTGGCCTGGAATGTCTCCAGGGACGGGGCATCTACCACCTCTCTGGGCAACCTGGGACGGTGTTTCACCACCCTCATTGTAAAAGAATCCTTCCTCATGTCTAACTTGAATCTCCCCTCTTCTGGTTTAAAACCATTACCCCTTGTCCTGTCATAATACACCCTTCTAAAAAGTCTGTCTCCATCCTTCTTATAGGCTCCTTTTAAGTACTGAAAGGTCTTCCTGGAGCCTTCTCTTCTGCAGGTTGAACAACCCCAACTCTCTCTGCAGCTCTCTTAGTTGCTGCAAAGTGTGAACATGAAGAGAAAGTGTCAGTCAAGGCCAGTTTTAGATGACTGCTAATTTACTCTGTAGGCTCCTTCTGTATATATAGCAATGGCCACCCTGGTCAGGCCAAAAAGCCCTGTGTAGCTCAGTGACCCAGTAATGGCCAGTAGTGGATATTTAGGAGGTGGTGTGTAAACATGCAGTGGCTTGCTGGAGCGCTGTCCTGGTGATGTGCTGCTCAGGGACATGGAGGTCCAGGCGTGATATGGTTGTACGTAATAGCTCTCAGTGACCATCCTTCCCCTGTATTTGTCCCGCTGCTTTTTGAACCGTGTACGTCTTTGGCACCCACAGCATGCCACAGTGAGGACTTCCACAACTTCATTACGGACAGTGTGGAAACCAGCTTCCGTTATTCATTTCAAACCTCCTCATTTCATGGATACCCCCAGTTTTTGTATTGGAAAATCAGAAGAGAACCTCCTGTGAATTTTCCTAAGGATGAATCTGGATTTTTTTTTTTTCCACTGACTTCACTCTGGAAGGGGCATGTTTCTCCTCACTGAGTTCAAAGGAAGTCTCATGAGAGAAGACTCGTTCTTTTAAATGTGTTCCGTGAAAATACCGTTCCCAGGACAGGTGTGGTTCCTGAAGGCCCTGCCTTTTCAGGCTTTGGGAATCTTTTAGGCTCAGAATAAAGTGCAAGGGGTCAGATGTTGCAGGAAATTATGCCATCCTATTTTCTGAGGCTATATTACACTTTATACTCAACCTGTGCAACCATGAGCTGCTACTAAAAAGAGGTGGTTACAGCCAGTCCTGTGTCCTATCACAGCTAGTTTCCCTTTTTCATCTCTCAAGTTCAAGTGATCATGCAGCCCTGCAACTTGTTTGAGCTGATCCAAAGGAAAGGGGAGAACTGCATTAAATGTAGAATGAAACTATGAATCAGCAGCAAATCTAGCATAAATTGAGATACAATGGGTTTTGAGAAAGGAGTATGTAATTCTGAAATGTCTTTCTGAAGGTCCCCCTCTGAGTTTAGGGACTTGGTTTTCCCTTGCATTGTGAATCACCTGTTGCTGTTTGTTTTCTGAGAAAAGGCCTCTATTTTTTTGTTTGAGTTGTCTCCTATAGTCCTTCCAGCATGCACAAGTTCCTTTAACACTTGCTTTTTCCTGTTTGCTGCCCTTCTCTCTATTCACGTAGCTGTCTCCATGCCAGCTCTCCTGGCTTAAATAAAGGTAAGGTTAAAAAACAGCTAGCTGAACTGCTGGGCAGACACCCTTAATCTGTGAGCTTGGTTTAAATTGTTTAGGAGAGAGTCAAACAAAACCGAAATAGGCCTTTAACTGTTGTGTTACACAGTGTTTAGCTTTTTAAAAAATCAGTTAAAAAAAAAAATAAAAGCCGTGGATGTTTGTTCACTGCAGAGGGGGCTGTGCCACTCAGTAAGATTTGTTCCTCTTTCGAGAGGGACATTTCTTCTCTGTTTTGGAAAGAAGTCCAGAGGCGCCACTTGGGGTATTCGGTGAGCAGGAGTGTGTGGAGACAGGAAACAGGGCCGAGCCAAGAGCTGGGCCCTGCGGCAAAAGGGGCACTAGCCACCAAGTCAACTCGGAGGAGCAAGTCCTAACCCACTGTCACTGAACCTGCCCTCAAACTGAAGCTGTGAAAAGCAGAGGTTGAACCAGTTGAGGTTCATTCTGTGGGCTGTTAGAAAAGCTGGGTTTCTCCTTCAGGCCCTGTTTTGTTTCCTCATTTGTCTCTCTGCAGCAGTGCTAAGAGCACAAAGCTGTCCTGTCTGTCACTAGTATCTCCTTGTCACACCTGACCCATCAGATTTTAAACCTGGGCAGCTTGTTTTGACTTGATGTAAGTTGTGTTCTCATAGGAGAGTGTGGTTGGACACCTGGTCACTGAGCCACCCAGATCCTCCTTCCCTCTGAAGGCGTGGGAAGCCCCTCTTCCCGATCTCACGGTTCAGTGGCAAAGCCTCTCAGTGATCAGAGCACATGCTTTTCACAAGCAGGAGACCTGTTGCAACAGCCTGTGCCTCCTTTGGCCCGTTACAACCACCCGATGGGAGCGAGTGGGTGTTTACTGGCAGTTTTCACTGTCATTTTCAGTGTGGTGGAAGTTGCCGAGCAGGTCGCTGTGTCCCTGGCCTGGGCGGGAGGATGAGCACTAGGAGCAGAAATGTTTGAAAGGAAAAGCAGTTAAAGAACAGTTACTGAGGGATGTAATACAAATATATCTTCTTGTTCACTGAATCGTGTTGTCCTGAGGGACTCCCATTACTCTTTTAGTAGTTCCTGGGCAGTGGTCTTGCCGGGTTGAGTTGACTCCTGGAGCTCAGTGCTCACAGAAGCCCCACTGGAGACTCAAAGAGCATTCCTTGGTAGCTGCCACTCAGTTATCCGTCTAAGTCTGTTTACACAAAGAAAAGCTGGTAGGCAGATAGGTTAGAGCTGCAGGAAACCTCGTGTGAAAGACCACAGTGTCTGGCAGATGCTCTCAATATTTTTGGGCACTTGGGGGTGCTTCATAAACCCACCCGATTCAGTGTAGTTGCTGCACCAACCCATGCTCCCCTAAGTTTATAATAACCAGTCTGTGGGTGTAGCAAAGGCAAAATTCAATCAGAGTCTCTGACTCATCCCATCACTAGGATTTTGAACACAAGAGCAATTGCTCACTGCCCACTCCTCCCCCACGCTCCCTATTAACTCAGGTCACTGTTCCCACCGGCTTGCTCTTTCCAGGTCTCCCCACCTACTCTTTTATTTTTCTGGCAGGTGGTTCCTCTTTCATTCCGGGCTCTTTTTTTCCCCTTGGCCCTGTGTATGTAGCTTTCTCTCAGCTCAGGCGTCAGCTGTTCTTCCCAAGCTGTTATACTTCAACTGCATCATCGATACAAAAGACAAGGTTGTGTTCAGATGCCAGGAGCTTCCTGATATAGAAGCCTAGCAGAGACAAGGCCCATGTTCCCATTAGTCCAGGTCATCCCCAGCACTGCAAAGATATTTTAAATCTAAGAAAAGCAAACACAACAAGAATTGGGGAGTTTATTTGCAATTCTGTTTGACAACCAAAGCCTTCTCCCAACTTGTATCTCCTCATATGAAGACTGGCACCTTGTTGTTGAGGAGGTGGATTGCATTGGAAACCTACTGCAAAAAAAAGGAAAGCTGTTATGGTTTTAGAGATGTTGGAACATGTCATTGAAAGCCTGCTATGAGGTACCCACAACAGAAATGCTAGAGGAAATCCTAAGTGTCTGTTTCCTTGCACGTTTATGTGTTTCTGTGGTGGCTGTGGGTATGCTGTGCCACCCAGGATTAGATGCCTGCAAGGACTTGACTACAACAAAGAAGAAATTAATAATGAGGAAAAGAAACTGTCTTCTCATCCACTTTGTCCATGAGCTATATGGTAAGATGTTGTGAACAAAGCCCCAAAATTCAGAGTCCCAATATGTGAAAACGCAAATCACTGAGGAATAAAAAGAAAGAAGGAGTCAACCAGTAGAAAACAGGATGGAAATGTATGAGAGATGTAGGAGCTGGGGTGTAGCGTTCCTGTGCCAGCAGAGTTGTCCTGCAGCCTGCAGGACATATGTCTCCACAGCATGGCACTGTGCAGAGCCACCTCCTCGCTGAAAGGTGGCCTGGTGCCATCCCCACAGTGTGGACATGCCCTTAGTCATGAGGCATTACAAGTTTTAAGGCCTTGCTTCCTCTTGAGTTCGTTTAGCTTAAACAAGAGGGAATCCACGCTGTGTGGATGGCTTGGGCTAGCAGCCCATCAGGTGTGCTGCTGCTGCCTCCCCTGCGTCTGCCATAGGCCAGGCACCTTTAAAACTTTAAAAACTTAATTTATTAACCTTTCTTTGAAATTCAATTTGGGCTTTGAACACGCTGCAATGAAGCTATGCCTCTGACTGAAAGGACTCATGCACTGCCTTACATGCTGTAAGGAGTGGAGCTTACTGAACGCCAGTCTGGTGGCACCTGTGAAGATAATGCAGTGGCTATAAGAAAAGCTCAGTTCTAATTGCGAAGCTAACAGAACTGCTGGGTCCTTCCCTGTTGGCTCACAGTGGTACAAATAAAATCCAGTGTCACACACTATCCTAAGACCCAGTGGCTGTTGTCAGACAGTCCTCCCAGCCTCCACCCCCAGCCAAGTGAAAAAATATAGAAAAGCCAACTTTTTCAGCTAGATGTAATGTGAAAGTAGAGAGACATACGATGCTTTTTTTTTTTTTTTCCTAAGAGCGCTTTCTAGATTAGGCCATCACTTTAAAATTAATATGCATTTATTTGCTGTGGTTAGGACTGAAGTCTTTGGGCTTGATTCAGTTGCCCGAACAGAGGCATCTGATACTATTCGAGATGCCCTCCAGTGCTCTTGATGGCTTTCCAGTGAACATGTCAGAGGAGTGTGTCATATCTGCTGGCACCGTGCAGAGGTCCAGGATGTCCCGGGGTGCTCCAAATGGTCCTGCTGGTTTCTCTATGGCAACAGAGTGAAGCCCTTCTCGGGAGGCAGCGTTCGCTCTTGTGCTCACTGGAGGCTCTGACGTCAACTGCTTTGAGTAAAAAGGGGGGGACAATGGCATTTGCCACAGTGATGACCTGGCTGAGAGGAGAGCTGGGGTATAGGCCAAACTGAGAAGAAAGTGTCTTCTGTAGCAGAAAAACACCCTTGTGGAAACCAGGGACAAACATTTTCAGCATGTACTTTATAGTTCACTAATAATGCTAACAGCCAGTGTAAACTTACTAATTTGAAATAGATGTGACTCATGTAACTAGGCTGATCCTTTACTATCTATGACAAGAAATAAAGTCTTTCTAGGCACAGGGATGTTACGACAGTGAACTCAGTCTATTTAAAATAAAAAGACAGGCAACGTTTTGTAAATTTGAATTGAACAGCAACCATAACTACTTCTTCATGAAGATTTTAAAGCTACGAATTAATGAGAAGATGGTCTATGCATTTGAAAAAAAACATGAAAGTTAAAACAAACTCCATTCCTCTGAAATTTAATTCTCCATTACTTCATTTGCAGATGTGAACATATGTCAAGTGCCATCAGATATCCATATAGTTGGTTTCTGATACAAAATGAGAAAAAAATACTTGCTTTTCAAATATTATCTTAATGGTGATTTTCCTGAGGTAGTGGTTTTATGTAACGCCTGCCATGCAAATGCAGGCTACTCCCCAAACACATCTTCCCTGTGTGCTTCGTAGCACTGGTCATACAATATCTATCAGTGTTATTAAAAACAAAGTAATGGGGTTTGTGTGTGCAGTGATGGAGGTATGTGGATATAGCTGTGGAGATACTGTGAGCATCTGTAAATTACGGTGTTGTAATGAAGGTGATTTTGTGTTTTTGCTGAACACGGCGATGACATTGAAGTTTCAGCCTGTGGTAGTCATCAGTATAAATCAATACAAATATTAATTTGCTGCAAAAATCTCATTGCTTCAGTGAGAGCAGTGTTAGCTGATTAGTATGCATGAACCGGTTTGTGTTCGAAGTGCAGGAAAAGTCTATGGTTCCCGTTCTCTAATTGAACCTTCTGGCTATAATTGTTTTTAGCCTGGATTCTTGAGGAAATGAGGCTTATGCAGTCAGGCTGCCCCTCCCTCTGCCCCCACTGACTTGTGAACCCACTGGCCAATTTCAGTGAAGTCTGACAAAGATATCATAGTCTCAAGGATAATTAAGTTCCTCCAAGTTTTGTATAACCAGGCAACCAAATAATGAGGTGGAGAAAGAGGGAGAGACCTCTCAGCTATCCCAAATGAAAGATGATGTTCTCAGTGCAGGCAAGAGGAGATACTCAAAATTCAGTTAGCCACAAGGAAGTTGGGGTTTGGGATTTGCAATCAAATGTGTAAAGCCCTGATGTAATTTGTGCTGGTGCTCGCAGCACTACCTATTTAATGGAACTAGCGGTCATTGTGCTGAGCAGAGCTGCTGCAGAGGACTGCTTACAGTCATTCCCTCTTACCTTTAACCTTTGCTTGGTTGTTAAGCTTGGTTTTCATGATAATTTTTTATTTTTTGACCTTTTCAAATAGCAGCTATGTTTTACTGAGCCATTGGTGCTTACCTTTACTTTTTTCTCTTCAGGGAGAAGGAAATTCCCCTTAGGAATGCAGGTTTAGGTCTTATTTGAGATGGGCGCGCAAGGCAGCGAAAGGATCCTGGATAACTGGTGGGGAAGGTGACAACCCTCACTGAAGCTGGCTGTTGTATAGAAAGCACCACAGAAATTACAAAAGGCAGTAAGAGAGAGCAAGTATGGAGTGGATTATGTGGTTAGAGCTCGTCTCGCAGGAGGGAGTTTGCTGTTACCCTCTCTGCTGCTAGGTTTCTTGAGACGTTTTTCTTTAGATGGCCACTTGATGAAAAAAGGTGAAAACTATCGTGGAAGCAGAGGAGGCTACATTTTATGTAAGAACAATATGCCATTTCGTCCTGAGCTCTTAGCATCTCATTTTGTTTTCAGGGCAGCAGCCCACAAGGCTCTGCCTGTGTCCCGGTGCAGGAGTAAACTGGTCTTTGGCATTACTCAAGGCTGGCCCAAGAGATGTTTGCTCTTTCTTTCTTCCCCCAAATTTGACATTTTTGCAGTGTAATTAAGTCCTCCACTGTTCCATGCATAGATGATCTCGTAAACAAGTACTACTATAAAAAAGCAGATTTAGCCAGCTTTCCCTAAAGCCAGCAATACTATCAGCAAGTTTTCCTTTATCAGATATTTCAGCATGCCAGCTGCTACAATGTATGTAATGTCTTTAATGAGCAACGGAGTTTATTATTAGGTAGTGGAATAAGGCTGTTCTTTCTAATTAGTTATTTGCCTTTCAGTCCTGGATGTTGCAAAAAGATCCGCTGTGATCTGTGTCAATTAGATCTTGGTGTGCTTTGATTTGCTATAAAGCAGCTGTGCATTGCAGTGATGCACATGAGAATCAGGGATCTGAAAGCAGCCAGCAAAATTTTTGTGTGAAATGAGAAATGTTATCACCAGCTAATTAAGTAGCAAGTGAAGGTCAAATAATTCCTAATGTAAGTTCTATTTAGTGGGTTTACTTACTGGTATAGATGTGGAATTATCAAATGGAAAAGAAGTGCAATAAGTTAATAAATGTGTAGCTTCTTTAGACACCAAGAAGAAAGAGTGGCAAATTGATGTTTGGTTCAGCCCAACAGACGTTAATTAACCGGTGTACCTAACAGGTTTTGTTAATCCGAGCACGCTTGTGATCTTAGATGGCTTTATTGCTTGGAATCACTGCTGAGGTGGCACAGGCCAGTAGTAGATACTGGTGCCCTGCATCTCTGTGGATGCCAGGAGGAGACCACAGAGAGAACAACGCAATTTGGGAAACACTGTGCTGGTTTTTTAGCAGCATTTTTGAAAATCAAGCAAGCACATGTGCTGTTACACATAATGTGAAGCAAATTTCCCTCAAAACTCTGTTTTCTGGTGTGATGGTAAAAACTAGCAGAGAGTACAGGAATGCCAGTGTTATGAAGGTGTTTAGATGGTATCGTGTGTTCTCTGGCTTGGCTGTTTAATTCAGACTGACTTGGAGAACAGCATCATCACACAAAATGAAAATTTGCTGTGCAACTACAGACAAAGAAAAATGCTAAAAGACCTTAAGTGAGGGGTGAAACTTAACAACAATCCTGCAGATGCCATATCAGTAAAATTTATTAGTTTGATATTTTTTTGACTTTGCACTTCTTATGTGCATACTGTGTGCAGTTAAGACCTCAGTTTAAATAGATGACCATGATTTATCAAGATAAATACAGTAGCTTTAAGATGCTTTCTCTTCCCCAAAGAATGTGGAGGGGGACATGCTTAAATTTCATTTAATTACATTTTCCTAAATGTATTTTTTTCTGTTTTCTTTATAAGGCTGCATTTGTCTGACGCAGTGCAGACCTCTTAAGAATCTGTATAAAACTTACAGTATTTGTAAATCTTTTCTTAGTTATAGTTTGCGATGGGTATGGCTTTCTCTTATACCAATCTTAGTGAGTCAGAAGGTATCAATCTTTATATTTAAGCACACCTTTGCTTGCAAAATACTTGTGTCAGCTGGTTTTGAGCTGAAAGAGTCTTCAGTTTGCAAGTCATGGTAACTACTCATGTCTTAGCAGACCTCTATTGGATAACAGATAACATTGGGTCTTGGAAGATGTTCATTTAAATGTTGGTTTTTGACATGATGTGCTGTGTCATTTGAAGCAAATTGTTTAACATCTTGGTTCCTTTGTTTTTCCCTTTGTGAAAGGGATGTAAATCTGTTGTGGTTTTTGTGTGTGTGTGGCTTGGTTTGGTTTGTTGGTTGGTTGTTTTTCGTGGTTGTGTTTTTTGTTGTTCTTGTTAGTTGGTTTTTTCACTTATCCTCTTTTTTTCATTTAGAAGTAGGAGAAACTAATTAGCTGTTCGTTAGTAAGGAGAGACAGTACTTCCCATTAGACCCACTAGCATAGCTGGGAAAAAAACAGACAAACTGTTGTGCTCACAAGCCCTTCTTTGGCTCATATTTATAGATAATTGTAGAGTGTCTTGGAAATACAGAGCATGCCTGTCAATATTCACTCATGAAAAAAAAATAGCATTTTAAAATATCTTAAGGAGGCTGCATCTGTAATGCAACTTATTATTTGTGTAGGAGTCCATGAATGCATAGATCACATATATATAGAAAGAGATGCAGAATATTTAGCGTGTACTGTGTACTGGAGTTGGTGGACCCAGAATGCATTGGACATAGAGTCACTCCTGCAGTGCAATGGCAGTTTGCCCATGGGTTCCTTATACCCGAAAAACTGGTAGATTAGGGTGAAGTGGTAGAATTAAGAGGAATTAAGAACACCACAGATTGCTTCTGCAGCTCAGAGAAGAGACTCATACCCAAAATTATGGAGGGACCTTTGTCTGCCTCTAGCAGCTTGGTGATTGAAGTGTAAATTGGAATCTGATGCTCAGGGAAAAAACAAGTAATTAATTCAGGTTCCCTGGATGTAGTACCTAAAGTCAGGTCTCTCCTTTTTGAGCTGTTGGCCCAGGTGTTTTAAGTTTGGGCTCCCCACAGTGGAGGCAGGTCACACGAGAAGCCCCTTGAGCGAGGGCCATCTCCTACCACCTCACAGCCTCTGCGGAGAGTGGGTTACAAGTGCTGATTTGCACTGGAAGAGACTAACGTCTGCTCCCGCAGGGAGTGAGACTTCATTTTCAGCTTTTTTTAAAAAATAAAGCATGCCAGAGATTCTCAAAACCTGTCAAGCACACAGTATTTTTGTTTTCATGCTAGGCTATCTGCTGAAGCTTGATGTAATCCTCTCTGTTAACTTCTGAGTGGGAAAGTCTGCTCTTTTCTTGAGGTTTGCTCTAGTCATCAAAACTGAGCCTTGAAAGGTACATGGTAACATCTGAATGCACTATTTCCTCACCTTTTTTGATTTTTACCTGTAATGCACCTCTTTGGTGTGAAGCTGGAGGCTCAAAAATCCAGTGAGGTTGATTATTTCTTTATTTTATACATATATATGATACATATTATATACGTGTGTGTGATATCTATTTTATATATAAGTATCCTTCACATCACCTGCTGCACAGCAAAGGTTTTCCCTGAAGCATCCCGCTGCAGTATTTTACGCTCAGTACTTGGCTGAGGCGAGAGGGACCTGAGCCCGCTCAAGTACTTTGCTTAATTAGTATTGTATTGAGCAAGGACTTCTGGAATTCCTGTCACCGTTCCTCTACGTGAGCAGGTACCTATTTTATTAATGACAGGTTAGAAAAATAGCTTTGAGGGAGTTGTGGAAGTCAGAGGTTTCCATGCTGTTTTTTATCATAGAATCATCTTGGTTGGAAGAGACCCTCAAGATCATCGAGTCCAACCATTAATGTAATACTGTCAGTAAACCATGTCCCTAAAAGCCTCATCTATACATTTTTTAAACCCCTTCAGGGATGGTGACTCCACCACTTCCCTGGGCAGCCTGTTCCAATGCCTGACAACCCTTTCCATGAAGAAATTTTTTGTAATATCCAATCTAAACCTCCCTTGGTGCAATTTGAGGAAATTTCATCTCGTCCTATCACTATCATGTGCAGTCGCGTCACCTCCTCACTAAAGTTATTTACTAATCTCCATATTAAATGTGGGTGGCATTTTTTGGAGTTATTTTTGTTTTCCGCTGCCATCAGAAGGCTTTCCTATAGCTTCACTTCTCTTCTGCATTCTTCTCGCTTCCAGTATGGATTTATTCACTGCCAGTTTACCTCCATTGAGCCAAATGCCGCGGTTACTCTGCAGCGATGGCATTCCCCTTCCCGCCGCCCCTCCCCTGCCACGCCGGCCTCTCCTGGGACACTCACTGGCAACACGCATACCTCAGCTTTTGTTTTACTCTGCCAAAAAAACCCCACCTCTCTGCTTTTAAGACAGGCTTTCCTTTTCTTGAGTCACCTTGGCAGCCCTCCCCCGTGCCTGCTTCAGGCCGAATGCATCTTATTTGGATGTTGGTGACCAGAAGCACACGCAGCATTGTAAGCAGAGGTTCGCCATGTGAGAAGCAGCCTTGCCACAGGAGTGTGCTGTGCCTTTCCTAGACGATCCTTGTGCGATACATCCTTTTCCACACTTGTGATTGCCTTTTCCATGGTTTGTCACACCAGTGCCTCCACCATCAGTGGTTGATCAAAGCATCCACGATGTTCTCTGGCGCAGCCAGCTCCATCCCCAGGTTATAGCCAAATACCTTCCTATCTGTGTCTGAACTGATGTGTGAGGCTCATGTCGCTGGCTAGAAATACTTTGTTCTTTCATACTGTTCTCATTCTCTAGATTTCAAGGTTATCATCTTCTGTCATACCCTGATTCTTCTCTCTTCTCATTGCCAACTGAGTTTGAGTCATCATCACATTTCATCAG
The DNA here is from genome assembly GCF_036013445.1 of Caloenas nicobarica. NCBI lineage: Eukaryota > Metazoa > Chordata > Aves > Columbiformes > Columbidae > Caloenas > Caloenas nicobarica. The sequence continues at coordinate 160,447,469 of NC_088245.1, read as the reverse complement.
CTTATCTGGAGCTTCTGAAAAACACAGATCTGGTGTCCTGGAGATACAAAGCTTGACAGTGTAATCAAAGTGGCTGGTTTCTGCATCTGTGACTTTATAGCCCCTCCAGCCTATGTCCCCATGGATGACTTCTCCAGGGTCTGATCCCATATCCAACTGAGCCAGTCACAAACATCCAGTTGATTTCATGGGGCACTTCACTGTCCCTGAATCTTCGTTACCTTTCTGAGTGCAGCCTGTTTGGCGCGTTTCCAGTGTTGCTGCCTTAATGGTTGTTCCCCTACCTGGGCAAGTAAGCGGAGCAGGCTGCACGCCTGTGTGAGGTGTACGCTATTTGAAGCTGTCTTTATAAATCCATCAATTTAAATACTTTGGGAGCTCTCAACTGTGACATCATGACATGAAAACCTAACTAGGTTTCTGTGAGGACCCTTTTGCAGGAGAAAAGCCATTGACACTCATAATCAAGGGTTCTTAAAAATGATTTAGCCAGTGGTGTGCATCAATATGGGGTTACACTGTTTCTGTCTGTGAATAGCGAGATTCTGTGGTGGTTTTTTTTTCTTAAAAAAAAAAAAAAGGGAAATCTATAAGATTTATCTTTCCCTCAGTTCTCTTTTTATTTCGAAAGGAATGTTTCATGCTTTTGCAAAGGGTGTGTGTGTTGGGCTCTTTGTTTTCTTTTGCATTTTTTTCCCTCTTCTGTCAAAATTCCATCTCTGTTTTCCATCAAGGATATGTGAAAAATATTTTCAATATATATAATTAAATGGTTTCCTTGTTCTTATACTACTCCCTAGGCATGTGCTGCTGACTGCTTTTGGAAACAGGATACTGGGCTGGATGGACCTTGGTCTTACACAGTGCAGCTGTTTTTATTTCCTCAAATGCTGAATCATTTGTCAGAAAAAGTGATTTTTATTTATTTGCTTGTATGCAGCTGCAGTAGCTCTTGAGAAGGGGATTCTGCAGTTTGCTCTTGAGAGTATGAAGACAAATTCAGAGGTGTACAACAGCTCATCTAAGTAATTACAGAAGTGTTCCTAATTCTAACCTTCTATTGAGTGCAGAGGCAATAAAATGTGCAACTTGCAGAAAGTCTGGCTGTTTAAGGAGGAGAAGAGCAAAGACCCCAAAAGCAGGGAAAGAGGGGACCTACCCCAGCTTGCCCTCTGGAGCGGAGAAAAGGGGTGTCAGAAGAGAACAAAATCTACCCGAGACTTGGTAGCTGTTGCTGCTCAGGAAGGGTAATAGGAGAGCACTGGGAGTTTTCCAAATTCCATAGTAATTTGTCAAAACTGTAGATGGTACATTTTGTTAAATAGTCAGTTTAGCAAAGCTTTAGACGCCCATGACCACAACCTTTCACACATTATTTTTGAAACTTCTATATTTTAACATTAATTTCAGTCCTTAAATATTTTTTCTTTTTAATATGTAGAATAATAAAATGTTACTGTGGTGTGGTTTTTTTGTTGTTTGGTTGTTGGCGGGTTTTTTTGTGTTGGTTGGTTGGTTTTGGTTTTGTTTTTTTAAGAAGCAGACATAGAAATGTGAGCTCTGTTGCCTTATAATGTTAATTTATTTTGTACTTCTAATTCATATACCACTGAAGTCAGTAACAGGTTTGTGGAATGCTGCAGGGAGCCCAGACATGGCTGAGAATTGTTGAAATAATTTTATTAATGACACCAGACTAATGAAGGTAGTCTTGCAATGGTAGGCTTAGAGTAAGGTCTTTTAAGATTCCCGGGCATTAATCTTGCTGCATGGCCAGATGTAAAGTTGAAAGCTTTCCTGTTTTCTTGGGATTAGGATTTGTATTCACAGAATTTTCAACCAAATTCTACATTTGGACATCAAAGTTAGACTTTTACTTTACTTTCACTGCACTTGTACCCATTTAGTCATTAGAACTGATTGTACAATTTAATTATGTGCACTATCATCCAGTTTAATTGTTTTCCCCAAGGTTAGTGGCTTTCATGTACTGGATTTTTAAAAATATTTTTAAAAAATATTTTAAAAATATTTTTTAGAGGAGCTAGAAATTTTGAAAACCTTGACTCTTCGTGTTATAAATTTTCAGAGCACTTACAGATACTGGGCTTTGTTGACTTGTTGCTCAGGAGTTAAAGTTGGCTGAATATCTGTCCTAAATACTTCCTGGCCGCTGTACTTGGAACAGCAGTTTTCAGTTCTCCAGTGATGGTGAACCAGCCAACAGGCAATATATTTTTATCTGACTCCACTGTCCTTGAAGTACTTTCTTTTCAAGGAATGCCAACATGTATTTTTATTTGAGGTTTAAACAAAAATTTAAACTTCTGGAATATGAATTTATTTTTTCTAACTATAGGGCAGCTAAAGAGATGTGGGAATATTAGTGTTAGGCTCCCATCTACTTATGAACATGAGCAAAAGAAAAGACTGGATACAGTTGGTTTTGTGTATAATCTACCTTTCCAAAAGGAAGATGATGTTTATCCGAAGACCATTTAATAGGTGCTTATGTATAGCTAATTATTTGAACACACAAGCTCAGGCTGGCCCACCCTACGTTTTGTGGGATCTGCCAGTGCTGAGGTGAGAGGAGCTGGCTTGGGCAGGGTTCTTGGTCATCTTCTCTGCTGGGTCCTCAGAGATGGGCATTGTCTTCTAGTCATCACTAGCAATCCCACACCTCCCAGTGCAGCTGCTCGGAGCCATCCCGGATAATCCCTCTGTCCATGTGGGAAAGACCTGGGAGCACTGAATATTGCTGTGGAGTACGGTGTGGTGTCCAACAGCTGAGGGACTCCACCGGCCTCCCTCACTGCCTGGATCCATGGGCCATGGGGCCTGTTTGGGCCATGCACAGGCACCGAGAAATGTCGCCAAATGACTCTTTCATTCCCAGACTGGCAAATGCTCAATTACCAGTACTCCCTGACAGCATTAGCGGGTTTGTGGGGTGGTTTAGACTGTTGGAGAGCAGTGGTAGCCATCACGTTTCCATCATAGCAGGGTTGTCATCATCCTCTTAGCTGCAGACAGATCTGAAAAATACTTCATTGGATATCTACGATCTAGTGTGTGTGTTGGTTTTAATAGCAAGCATAAAAGGTAAATTTGAAGTATTAGAATCACGTTTTAGAGGTCTTCATAGGTTATCAGCTCTTTGTGTGTCTGCAAGAAGTACATGATAAATTGGCAGACAGCTCTTTAATGATACATAGTTTGTTGTCTGGTACTCAAATAGCTTAACATTTTCCAACTGTGATCGAATGTATCTGAAATTGTTCAGCTTTACTTTGAGAGACCTTCAGTTCCTCATTAATTCTAGTACTCCGTGAGTTAACAAGTCTGTGGAAGACTTTGTATTTCCAAAAAGCCATGTTTAATTACCTAGTGATTGGCCTTTATGTTGGCCTTTATGTTGGGGTTTTCGTTAAATGCTGAGAAAAAGTTCTTTGGATCAGACTTGCCGGTGTTTTTGCATTGTTTCCCCATAGTCTCCAAACTGGTAATTCCACTTGTTAAACTGGGTTGGCTCTTGCAATCTCCTTTGTTGTGGGATTCTCCTTTGCTTCCCCCAGTACATTCCAGAAGTTGTTTGCTTGCGGGCAACTCTATTTATAAGCTTGTTTCATTTCTTCTTGATGTTTGAAGAGGTTTTTCTTAGCTCTAACCTTTTCTTTGGTTTTGCTATGATATGCTAATCAGATGTTCCTTAACTAGTTAAAACTGAACACTTTATTTGTTAAATACAAGCATCCAAGAGAATCCTTCAGGCATGCATCCCCATTCTTAGTTGTCTCGCTATTTCATTGTTCTCAGGATTATAGCATGGGAAAACTAAAGTGTGGTCTACAACATGGAAGGTGGCTGTACATATGATGAACCACCTATTGAGGCCTCGATACATTTAAAATTCACTGTGTTTCTTCTTCTCAAAGCAGAATTGACATTTAAAGCTAATTTGGCATTCTCTATTCACTGAAACTTTGAGACTGGGACTACTATTGCTGAGAAGAACTCAGATAAATACTTGCTGATGAAACACTGGCTTTTCAGTGTGGGACGGTAAAGTAAAATAAATAAAAAGCCCAGTGACATCTACTGCAGGATACAGTTTTCTTTAAAAATGTCAATGGCACTGCTGTAGTCTTAATGTCAGTTTAAAATTAATTAAAAGATGTTTTCCCCATTGCCAGTTTCTTCCTTTCTACTGAAGTTACTTGCCAAGGAAGACTGAGATTATTTACTATATTCCACATGATCTGTTGTAGGAAGGCAAGATGCTTCTAATCAGTCTGCTTTTAAGGTATCTAAAAATCTACGAAAACAAATGGAACTAAATAATTTTAAAGCTAATAATAACGTGCTTGGGGCACATTCACATTAAACTCCTCTCCAAAGCAATCTCTCCATCAGAGGGTACATCTTTAGAGTTATAGAGGTACCCTTATAAAAACCTCGCACTTTTTTTGTGGTTGGTCTGCCTGAACATAACCCATAAAACCTGAGTGTATGGCTTGCCTACAGATGAGGGGGGATGAGTGCAGTCCTTCCAGCCTCCCACATCTTTTTTCTGTGTGCTTGTGATCTGCTTGACAGTGCCTGCGGCCAGAGCTTTGCCCTGGTGTGAAGATGCTCCATCTGGCTCGTAGGTCTTCCAGAGGATCCATAACGAGTTTTGCGTTTCCATACTGTGTTTGCGGATACTCTTATACTTGCCCCTACAGAGCAGCTTACATGCCCCCAAGACTGGCCTGAAGATGTGAGAACATCTTCAAAAGTAGATCTTCCTTTTTGCTTTTGTTCTTTTATTTATTCACTAAGTAGCAAAGCATAGGGATTTAAGAACTTGAAGAATGATATTTTCGCTTGTGAACGAGCGGTAGGAGGTAGACGATGGCTTGTATCAGGAGCTGTATCTTTTCGGCATGATTTTACATTACATTGGGCAAAGAAAGCCTGACTCTAATCTTCATCTCGCTAACGTGGCACAATAGCTCTTAGTGCTACGTATACCACTGCTGGTTGAGAGAGAGTCCTCTCTCTGCTGTGCTGGAAACCCGTGATGAATATTGCTGGTACTATAGGCTGGTTAAAATGGTTTTAATATGTTAGCTTTAAATTTGTAGAATTGTCTAAACTCCTGACCTCTCTCCATCCAGACACCGAATCCCCAGTGATTAAACAAGGGAGTTGGTTAAACCCTGTCTAGATGCTGGTTAGTGATCTCATATTTTGACTATTTCTCCTGATGAATGGTACTCATCTATCACAATTTTTCTTCACTGAAAAGCAGCAGCATGGGAAAAAACACTGATTTGGCCATGTGAATACTTCTTTTCCAGACTGTCTGCAATTACAAAGGCTTTTTGAAAAATCTGAATCGTGATTGTTTCAATTATGATTAACATTTCCTACCATACTACATTTTAACTTGAATATCCTTCAGATCAAACTTGATGTGCCATGGCAATTTTAATCACTTTGTGATGTGCGTATCAGACAAATAAAAATAGAAAATAGAAACAAGTAGTTCATGGTTCCTGGCTGCGAAAGAACCACCCCTGTGAAAAGCATGAGATCATTATGCATTTTCTTTCTTCCATGAAATTTTGGGTTGGTTTGTGGAGTTTTAGTTTAATATATCCTTCAGCCTTGTGACATTTATAATGAATATTTAAGCCAAAGTCCTGCAGTGTAGCTGTGATGAATGATTCTCCCAGGAATGATGAAGACATGGCTCATCCACACCACCAGGCTGGGTGTTGAGCCAGGTGCCTTCACAAATGCTGCGTGTAGTTTTGAGGTCTTGGTGGTTGTGGTCTTCTTCTCGTTCCTGCTCCAAAGAGGAAAGTTCCCAGTGCTTCTGTTCTCTCCACTCAGGCACAGAGAGGGAGAAGGTCTGTCAGCCACAGGTGGTGTAATCTTCACCTAGATATCCTCACTCAGTTGTTGCCACTTTGGCATAAAAAGGAGTGACGGAAGCCTTGGCTGTGCCCTCGGCTTCTGATGGCATCCCGCCTCTTCCTTCTCCTTGGCACCCAAACAAAGGGAAGCATTTTGAGGGAAAAAAAGGTGTTTGATGGGAATCTCCGTCTTGTGACTGCTGCTCAGATAAGGTGCAGGCAGTGAAAACAATTTACCCACAAAGGAAAGCCATAAATTATTTGGTCCTTTGGTTCCTGTTTGGAGAACAGTATTTCAGACCCTGTGTTAGTTTCTCTTGAGAAACAGATGAGAGGGGTGCCAAACCTCTGGAGGCTTCCAGGAGATGGATGGTGAAAGCAAGCGGTTTGTCACTATTGCAGAGGAACCTGCTTGTCTCCTGTAGACGCTTTAAGGGGAAGGAAGAACAAGTCACAAAGGTGGTTCCTTCAAGTAGGTTTGCACGCTTCTCGTAATGGCCTGTCAGTACTTGATGAACTACTTTTACCTGCTGAGAGTTAGGGTGGGAAGATATAGTCTTCAAAATGATGAAGAAAACAAATCAGAGAAGTCATCCTTGTTCAGGTCAAATGGTCATGACTTTTTTTCTTTCTGCCTGGATCATCTGGGCTTTGTTGTGACACTGGAAAGCCTTGGTACACTAGTACATGATCCCTTTTGATGTAATTTGAAATATAAAAAAGAGTTTGCCTTGAAATGATGTTTGGTAACCATTGTGTCTGTGGAGCACATAAGCTGGGATATGTAACGACCACTTGCATCAAAGTATTTCTGGACAAATGGTCCAGCAGATTTCATTTTTAACACATTACTGAATGTTTTGTTTACAGTCATTGTGTTTAAATAGTTTTATTTCTTCATAAGCGCTTGGAGATCTTGTGATTATTAGCCTTTGGTCGGGTGTGTTGATGAGGCACATTAGTGTTTTATTACCAAGAGTGTGCCATCATCATCACCTGGATTTAATCTTGCCCACTATTTTCCAAATAATATCTTCCCTTTCTGTGGCTTGTAAGCCTCTCAAAATGCAATTATCTGGGCTGAAACATATGAGTGACTGACTCACAGTGTTTATTTAAAGTTTTGGTGAAACACTTGAAGCGTTTTTGAGAAACAGCTGAGACGTAAATACCTTGTTTTTCCTTCTGAAGTGTTTCTTAAAATGAGTTGGATGATGAACTTGATTTCTCATTGTTTACAGCTGAACCTCGAGATCTAGCAGCAGAAGGGTTGCTGTGATATCAGTATTTTGCCTTATGCTATTCTCATGAAATTTCACCCAAATTTGGTCATTTTGCAAGCATGAAAACTCACCATCCTTGTATGCTGAGCAGAGGCTGTGCGCGGGCTGGCGTGCGGACCAGACAGGCTCTGTGCGCACCCAGCTGGCTCCAGACCGAGGACCGAACACAGCTCTCTCTGCGTTTGCTCCATCTGCTGTCAGGCACCGGTGTCGGGAGCAGGGAAGAGATGATGCCAGTGGTGAGGAAAGGAAGAGGAGAGCTGGGACAAGGTGGGAGTTGGCCCAGGTGAACTGGGTGGAAGACAGGAGTCGAGGAAAACATGTCGGAGATGTGCTGCCCAGCTAACTTTAGTGCTTGCTGTTTTCCAGCCCTGTATTTTCCTCTGCCTTCAGTGAGTGCAGGTCACAGGCAGCTTCCTGGAGAGGGGGTGGTATGTGGAGGGGGTCAGGTCTCCATCCAAGGGGTGCTTGTACAGCGAGTGAGGCAGGCTGTGGCAGAGTTGGCAGGAGGTGGCCTCCTGGTCAGGCGTTCACTACTCTGCTGGAGACCAGTGAGCAAGTCCTTCAAACTGGCATCTTCACCACTAGCCCTTAGGTGGCTGGACTCCCAAAATCCAAGAGCGGCAGGAGTCTAGTGGAGCACCTGCATGTGCCAAGCAGGTGCAATGGTGAAGTGGAAGGAGGGCAGAGGTCTGCAGCCAAAAAAGGCAGGCATTTCTTAGGTCTTGAACCATATTTGGTCTCAGTTTATACTGTGCGGAGTGGGAGTAATGCTGCTTAGTGTAACAAGAAGACCAAGAAATCCATTAATAATTTTAACAGAGCCATTCCTAATGTGGTCCTGTAGAGCCAGCCCTATAGGTAGACCTACAAGGAAGTTAATATTTTGTATTCAGGTCAGGAGATAATTGAATGTGTGGTACAGTACTACTACCCACTGACTGTCAGCGTTAAAAGAAATACCATTCAACTGCCTATTCACTGTCTGGGAAAGGAGGTTGTGTAAAATAGTAGATGTGGTCATGTAATTGAAGTTGACATCACCGCGTCTACTCATGACACTGATGAAGGCAGGTAGCATGGACATTGGAATACACTGAAAATGTTGTGACAGTATTATAAACGGTAGGGAGTCCAATATGTGTGCTTCCCTGAAAGTGATAGATATATGTGTTGGAAAACCTAGATGCAGTATTTTAATTTGGGATTAACCTAGACTTTTATTTAGTCAGCGCTGAATCTGTCTTAAGGAAGAGGAAGGTTACCACAGAATCATAGACTGGTTTGGGTTGGAAGAGACCTTAAAGATCATCTAGTTCCACCCCCCCTGCCATGGGCAGGGACACCTTCCGCTAGACCAGGTTGCTCAAAGCCCCGTCCAACCTGGCCTGGAACACTCCCAGGGATGGGGCATCCACAGCTGCTCTGGGCAGCCTGTTTCAGTGCCTCACCACCTCGTGGTGAAGAATTTCTTCCTTATATCTAATCTAAATCTACCCTCTTTCAGTTTAAAGCCATTACCCTTTGTCCTATCACTATATGCCCTTGTAACTGGCCCTTCTACAGCTTTCTTGTAGGTCCCCTTTAGGTGTCGGAAGGCTGCTATAAGGTCTCTCCAGAGACTTCTCCAGGCTTTTCAACCCTAAATCTCTCAGCCTGTCTTCATAGGAGAGGTGCTCCAGCCCTCTGATCATCATTGTGGCTCTCCTCTGGCCCCTTTCCAGCAGGTCCATGTGCCTCTTATGCTGGGAACTTGAGAGCTGGATGCAGGACTCCAGGTGGGGTCTCACCAGAATGGAGTAGGAGGGGAGAATCACCTCCCTCAACCTGCTGGTCATGCTGCTTTTGATGCAGCCCAGGATACAGTTGGCTTTCTGGGCTGGAAGTGCACATTGCCAGGTCATGTTGAGCTTCTCATCAACCAGCACCCCTAAGTCCTTCTCCTCAGGGATGTTCTCAATCCATTCTCCACACAGCCTGTAATTGTGCTTGGGACTGCCACAACCCATGTTCAGGACCTTGCACTTGGCCTTGTTCAACTTAATGAGGCCCACACATGCCCACCTCTCAAGCCTGTTAAGGTCCCTCTGGATGGCATCCCTCCCCTCCAGCATGTTGACTGCACCACACAGCTCAGTGTTTTTGGCAAATTTACTGGGGGTGCACTCAGTCCCACTGTCCATGTCGCTGACAAAGATGTTAAACAGCGCTGGTCCCAGTACCAACCCCTGAGGAGTGCCACTCCTCACTGGTTTCCACTTGGACGTTGAGCTGTTGACCTCAACTCTTTGAGTGCAACCATCCAGCTAATTCCTTATTCATCGAGGGGTCGATCTATTAAATCCATGTCTTCAATCTAGAAGGAAGCATGTCGTATGAGACAGTGTCGATTGGTTTGCACAAGTTCAGATAGATTTTGTCAGTTGCTCTTACCCACCAACGCTGTAACCCTGTCGTAGAAGGCCACTAAATTTGTCAGGCACGATTTGCCCTTAGTGAAGCCATGTTGGCTGTCACCAATCACCTCCTTATATTCCACCTTATTATCTGATCCTTCAACAGAGTATTGTGAAGGTATAAGCACTCTCAAGATCACAATCACATATTCTAGTACTCAGATGAATATAGTGTTCAAGGAAGGTAATAAAACCTCTTAATGTGTCTTATCTTTTCTCATAACTGTGATTTAGCTGCCTATTTCTGTAAGCTGCCATTTGAGATAGATGTAACTACTTTATAATTCTTGCTGGTTTTGCTAGATCTTCTGGAAGCTTCCTAATACCGAGTGGAGAGGGACAGAGAGCCCTTCAGCAATAAGAAAAGGGCTTTTTTTTTTTTTGTTACTGGGATGCCAAGGCTTCATTCTTTCCTCTTCCTTGAATTTCTGGACCTCTTGCCACCCTCCTCCCTTTATTTTTTAAGCTGATCCAGTTGTTTGGTTCTCTGGATATTTCTCAGTGATAATTCTCGTGTCCTGCTGCTTTGGTAGTGCCAGTTTAACCGTTTCCTGAAGAGGGAATTCCGGGGTGTGTCAGACTTCGAGAAAAGATAGGAACTGAAACTTATCACTGATGTTAAGAAACCAGTTCCCAGAAGAGGAGGAGCATGGACTGGGTAGGGAAAAGACTAGGAAGGGTGCCCACTTACCTTTTTCTTTTCAGGTTGGGCACACTTGGTTGCTCTCTGTACATGGTCCCATAGTGATACAGTGTCTTTTAATCTCATTTTGGTAATTTGTTTGCCACTTTTCATGCAGTTAGGAATAGTACAGTGGACTTTACATGTGATTTTTCTTTGGAAATGCAAGTATATTTTAATTTTTTACGAGTTTTTTCTTTAATTTGTGTGGGTTTTTTAATGCCGTTCCAAGTACCTGGATTTTCTGAAACACCAAGAAGTTTCTATGTGTTTTCAGCAACTTTCCAGTGAGCTGGGAGCTGGTGTCAGACTCCAGCCCTCGCTGGCTCGTCCTGCGAGCAAAGCTGATGATTTATTAATAACACAGCTGCGGTTCCGGTGCTGCTGCTGAGGGTTGGTAAACACTCCTCCTCTGCCGAGGAACAAGGCTTTCCACTGCTGCAATTATGTAAGGTGTCCTTGGCCATTTGTGTATTTAACTTGGCCCTTGCTTTTTCCTTTTGTTTGTCACACTATTGGCCAAGAAAGTATGAAATGCCCGCGGAAGAAGAGGCCCAGGAAGCCCCAGCCGGACTGGGAGCCCCGGCGCGTTGTTTGGCACACTCATGGGTGCGGGGTGGCCTGGCTGAGGTGAAAGTGTCTCTGCAAGGAATGTCAGAGGGACTTGCCGATGGCAGATCAGGTCACCTCCATAGCACTTCATGGCTGCTGGGCCTCCAGCTCGAGCGCTGGGGGCTGTGACACACTGGTGGCCAAAGTGGTCGCTTGCTCCCGGTATTTTAAGTCCGTCTTTCTCCGTAGCACACCAGTGGGGTCCCGTGGTACATAAGGAACACGCCAAATCCTGCTGATGGGCCTTATCCACATGATGGGACTCTCCCAAATGATGGGCCTTTTGTAAATCTCTCTTGATTCACAGCAACTCTCAAGCGAAGTATCATCTCAAGGCTCCCTTGGGCAGGCAGCTCTCTGTAGGAGGCTAACATGGTCAATTTTACAGAACTCTCCTTCCATTTTGTTCTGGTCTGGTTGGCCAGGCTCCTCACAGCCAGCATGTCTCCTGCTCCTTTTTGATGCTGTGTAACTGATTTTATGGCTTTTTCTGAGGGATGTTAAGATTCCTGTTGCATTGTTGAGGGAACCATTGTTGGCGTGCCAGCCTGGTCCTTGCTGGGTCGCTCACCATTTGTGCTCACAGTGGCAAAGATCTGTCCTCACGACTTGCTCTTTCTTTTATAACCTGGTTACGGTGGTATGGATGTTGGAGGATGTAGTCCGTATGCTGTGACATAGTGGCTTTCTTTCACAGGCCTCTGAGAGAGAAATAAGGCGTCTCAGGGCTTGGCTGTCAGTTCTGCAGTTATCTTTGCCTACTTTTTCGCTGCAAAGTGGTATTTCCAAACCAAAGGAGTTTAATCTGTCCTGTTTGTGTGAGTAAGCTTGCAGTAAAGTCAGCATATGTCTGCTTGAAGGCTTTTATGGGAATTGTAAAGGAGGTGAGGAAAGAGGTACATCAGGGAGTGGCACCATGCCCATCTTCTTGCTTGCTCTTCTGCTGTTCTTCTGTTATATCGCCGTTGCCTTTTCTCTTGCCAGCTGACCTGCAGTGAAACAACTACCTTCCTTTACAGGCATTACTTCTGGAATGGCTATTTTCATCTACTCTTGAAATACTGAGAAAAGTTGAAGAAAATTGCCTCTTTCCAAGCTCTTATCTTCTTTTTCGGTTCAGTGAAGTTAAACTTAATGGTGGAGTATGTTGTTTACCAGCAAAAAAATCTGTGTCACCCTCAGCTACCATGTGTTCCCACCTGCAATTTACACAGCTCTCTTCTGTCTTCCATGAAAACACTCAATCCTTATGATGAGTGGATGCATTAACACTGCCCAGCCATCAGTTAACTGTGTGTAATGCTGTATAGTGAGACTCCATAAAGGTTTTAGACATTTTTTTACGTAATGCAGGAATCTGCGAATACTTTGGCTTCTCTGAATGGGCAGAGTTGGAGGGTTTCAATCGCTGCTCTGCTACTGCAACCCATACTGAGCCACGTGGCAGGCTGCACCCGGTCCTGCCATGGAAGGAGCCGTATGTTTGTTAGAGCCTGCACAAGGCAGCCTCACATAGAATCACAGAATCATAAAATAGTTTGGGTTGGAAGGGACCTTCAAAGGTCATCTAGTCCAACCCCCCTGCAGTGAGCAGGGACATCTTCACCTAGATCAGGTTGCTCAGAGCCCCGTCCAGCCTGGCCTGGAATGTCTCCAGGGATGGGGCATCTACCACCTCTCTGGGCAACCCGTCCCAGTGTTTCACCACCCTCATTGTAAAAAATTTATTCCTCATGTCTAACCTGAATCTCCTGTCCTTTAATTTAAAACCACTATCCCTTGTCCTATTGTAACAGGCACTGCTAAAAAGTCTGTCCCCATCTTTTTAACAGGCCCCATTTAAGTACTGAAAGGCCACAGTAAGGTCTCCCCGGAGCCTTCTCTTCTCCAGGCTGAACAACCCAACTCTCCCAGCCTGGCCTCACAGCAGAGCTGTTCCAGCCCTCTGACCATTTCTGTGGCCTCCTCTGGCCCCTCTCCAACAGGTCCATGTCTCTCCTGTGCTGAGGGCTCCAGAGCTGGACACAGGACTCCAGGTGGGGTCTCACCAGAGCGGAGCAGAGGGGCAGAGTTACCTCCCCTGACCTGCTGGCCACGCTGCTTTTGATGCAGCTCAGGGTACGATTTGCCATCCTGTGGTAAGTCTCACCACCCACGTAATAGAAATCAGACATTTGAGGAATTTTAACTAAATGAGGTCACGCTTCCCTCTGCTTTTTTTGTGTTCATTCCATAGGGGGTTTCCCCTGTACTAATTGTTGGCTGCCTCTTGTTCCATGTGAGTTGCCTGTGTGCATTAGAATGAAGATTTATTTCAAGGGTCATCCACAGTTGCTTGTGATCTATTCATTGATGCTGGTAGCCAAACATGAAGCTAAGGTAAAAATATCTGGTTCAGATTTTCAGTGCCAGTGAGGGAGAAAAATGGGAAAAGAAAAAGAAATGGAGCTACATAATTGAGGAAGAAATAATCTTTATTTCCTTATTATTCTCGAATTATTTTTGAGGCAGTAAACACAGAAATAAAATAAATTGATATTACTTTAAACTGTTGTTTCTTTGTCTGAATTTTCTTTGATTTATTTGTTAGAGTAATCTCAAGGATGTTTGTCAAACAACTTACAATTTCATAAGCGCCTTCTTTTTTTTTTGATGTCTGCAATATCTGCTTGAGTTCTTTCTCTTCTGAGCAATTTAATATTGAGTACACTTCCCTTGATATGGCAAGGCAAATTATTAAAACGTTCTCTATAGCTATCCTGTCCACATTTATTTGAAAGAGCATCTTGAGAGACTCAGAGCTCTTTGTGCATTGCAAATGTGCTCTTCAATAGAACATTTTGTCTGTTTCCATTTAAATAAATATCTCCTATTAAGTCTTTAGTGTTAAGACATATCATTTAGACATTCCATCTTTCTGTAGGACTTCAATTTTTCTTCAATATGTTTCTATTTTTTATGTCAGTTACAGGCAGTTCTTGTTCTCTAACTTTATGAATAAAAGGACTATTGTAATTTTACCAGCTTTTAGTTTCTTACAAATAATTGAAACCATTAGAAGAGCAGCTAAGGGGTTTTCTTAGCGTGTTGCCTGCAGAATCAAGCTGAAGACACTTGAGAATTTTTTTGCCTTCTTTTCCTTTTCGACTTTAAAGTAAGAAAGTGAATTTGCCTTCTACTTTTTCTTGAAATGAAAGTGTGTAGGTGCATATAAATATGTATGCACACTCACTAACTTTGGTGGGTGGACTTGCAAGGTGGCTTTAGAAATAGAGAATTAATTTCTCAGCAAAGTTTCTAAGTTGTTTTTGTTGGTGGTTTTTGTTTGTGTGTTTGTTTGTTTTGTATTTGTGTTCCACCCCTCTCCCCCCCCCAGTAAAACAGATCCAACAGCTGAAATGTTTCAAGTGTAGTATAAGAGATGCTTGTGATTTTTTAAAATACGTTTTTTCCCTTAGGTCTTTTTGCTGGTAAGGTATATGGCAACAAGTTAAGTTTGAGGCATTTGAACACTCCATCAAAAGCTTAATATTTCTGTTACTAGTACACTTTGGTCTTTTTGAAATTACTTTTCTGAAGTGTGTCTCATTTATGCAAAGAAAAAAAAAAGTTTGAAGCTTTTTGTATACCTTAAGGAAGAAATACAATGCTAAGTTACATTTTTAAAAATCTATGACTAGTCATTCTTAAGGCTTAACTAAATCCCCTAAGCCCTTGCACATATGCTTAACTCGACGGGCATGTGTAGTCCTACAGATTGTGTCAGACGGTACATGTTCATAGCAAGTGCAAAGGGAATACATTAATGGAGGTGTGGTATCTGGTTTTCTACTTTCTGAGACAAATTAGGAAGCAGATAGACCTGCACTGGAAAGCTGAATTCCTGCATTGTGATGCTAGATGGAAAATACTTTTTAATTCAGCCCAAACTGAAGTCTAGTGGTTTTCCTTGGGTGTTGAAAGTATTGCTGGTGTTTGAGCTCTCATGTACTAAAAAATATAGGGAAATGCATGAATGCAAGTCCTGTAGAACAAGAGGAATCATCCCTCTCTGCGTATGAATACACAGTCAGTGTTTTCTTTGGTGTTTTTTTTTTTTTCCTTTTTGGTGTTTCTGCTTTTGAAAAATAACATTTGAACTGGATGTTCTGGGGTGGCAGAGTTAGTGTGGCTGTCTATGGACAGAAGCAGAAGCTTAAGTATCTCAAAATACCCTGCCCTGCTATTGACTGGCTCTATTTTTAGCCCCAGGGAGCCTGGGATTATTGGAATCGAGAAGTTCCTGATTTATGCAATGGTGAAACTGTCAAATTGATTGGGTGAGGCCACACACGTTCCCAACCAGAATTCGCTGAGGGGGCTGCTGAGGAGGAACCCCGAGGGACAAGAAACAGCTTCTGCTCTTGTCAGAAACTCTGCCGGAGGAGTATTTAGGGCTCAGGTACCTCCGCAGCTGCTGACAGTGCTGTCTCTGTGGCTATTCTTGCCGTGTGCTGCCACCGCCCCACACAGCGGCCTGTGGCGCTCTCGTTCTGCCAAGGCTTGAACACTATGTAATATCTTCAGGTATCTAATATCAATATCAAACAGGTGATGCCTAGCTAGCTTGCATGCCCACAGTTGCAAGTGCATTAGTTTGTTAAAATGTGATCTGATCTTTACAAACATGTACAGGTTCGCTGAAGCTGCAAGGTACAGAAAATTACAATTTTTTTTTTTTTTTTTTTTTTGCAAGAGGAGAGGTGGTTGTGACATCTGGTGATTATTACTCTGTTTAAAAAATATTCTTTTGGTGTGTTTTTCTAACTCCAGCAAATGTTTCGATCTCAGAGTGTCTAGCTGCAAACCAGAAAATCTTTTTGCCCTTGTAGAACCAGTTGCTCAGATGCCTTCTAAAACCATTCGTGTCTTGGAAGTCATATATTTTTTAATAAGACTGCATATTTGATCGTGAGAGATTATACAATTTCATCTGCATTTGTTAGTTTTAGCTTGTTTTCTTAAGGAAACAGGTTTTGCATAATTGCACTACCTGTATTTTTTGCCAGCATCACCCTAAAAACTTCTGAACACCCTGGCCAATTTCAACCGAAGTTGCTAGACACTGACATTTCAAAGACATATTGTAAAGTTCTAACTGGCTATCCAAAAATCAATGGCTAGGTAGAGGAGAGAGATCCAAATTACTACCCTGTTAAGGAAAAGGCGAGAGCGTGCGCTGAGCCGCTCCCGAGCGTGGTCCGCCAGCCATGTGCACATTTTGGCTGGTCCTTCAGGACACACGTGGCTCGAGCGAGTTATATTTATCGTGTGAGTTGTTTCCTGGTCTATAGTTAGGAGAGGTGGGAGGGTGTTCTCGGAGAGGACGGGGTACAGGAGGAAGCTGGGAGTTTCGGGAGAGCAGAGGTGGGGGGCGAGCTGGAAGCACCCTGGGGAGAGAGGTTTGGCACAAGGGACAGCCGTATGCAAAGAAGCAGGCCTCCCTGTTTCTGCTCTTCATCGGATAATCCGTCTTTTAAAGGTGATGGGGCGTCCCATGTCAGATGTTAGGCTATGCTGTGAGGCGGGGGAGGCTTGCTCTGTTGTTTCTCGCTAATAGTATCAATGAGTTGCCTCAGTTAACTTCGGATTTGTACGCTTAGCTTCAAGCTGGACTTTCCCCATTTTAACTGTATTTAAGGAAAATATAAATAATTTGGTTGTTTTGATGATGGATGACACTGCTGCTTTGATAGGATGGCAGGTAACCATGGCTGCTTCCTTCCCAAACTATGAGGTAAAGCAGAGAGGGAGTCTTAACGTAGCTGGTACGGTTCAAAAAACCTAACCTGTATCCCTCAGGGTTCAAACCTGAGACAGGTACACTAACAGAAGACAACCTGACGACGTTGTACAGTGATGCTCCTCCTGTGAGAGCAGCCTTGAAGGACAAGGAGGTTGTCCAAAGGTGCAGCCCAGCTCCTCGTGGCTGTGTATGGTGGGAGGACATGAGGCCGCCAGCACAAGCCGAAATTAGACAGGTTCAGGCTGAATATAAAGAAAATCATCTTCATTGTGAGGACAACCAAGCAGTAGATGAGACTCCTCAGAGGGGTTATGCAGGCCTCCGCTCATGGAGGTATCTAAGACCTGGCTGGAGCAACCTGGCCTGACCCCAGGGCTGACCCTGCTCCGAGCAGGTTGGACTGGGGACCTCTCATGATCCCTTCCAACCTGAATTAGCCTCCCCTTTTGCCAAAAAAACCCCCCACCTTGTTGTGCTGCAGAAAAGTGTCTTTCAGCAGTTTTGGATTGACTGTAGATTTGGGTTTTATATGTACTAGTGTGATTTTATGATAAGCATGCCAAGAATATGTATTCACTCCCATCTTAAAAGTAGAATTCAGTACCTGAGTGAAATGGTTGTGGATGCTTTAGTTGTTACTAGTGTTACCTCTGCACTCACCTCATTTTGTTTATTTAAAAATGATAATTCTTAGCACATACCGAGCTTTTTAATATACTCCAGTCTGTGGGCTGTCCTGTGCTATTGATTTTAGGCAAACTACCTGGTGTTCTTAATAAGGAAATCTGCTCATTTAAAAAAAAAAAAAAAAAAAGTCAATGGTGTAACATGATAAAAGAAACATTGTTTTGCTTGGTTTTTTTCTTTTTAATTCGAACATCTTATTTTGACGAACGATAAAGGTAATTTTAGTAAGTGAAAACTAACTCATTATTGTGCATAAGCAATTCCCAGCCTGGGCCTGGATGAATTATTACTGTTGTTACTATTAGAGCAGTAGTAAAATATTGAAGAAAGCTATGGATCTATAAAACATTCAAGGCAGAGATGTGGTTGTACAGCTCGTAGTTATTTTAGTATCCAAAGTTATGCAGTGTTACTTCTACACTCACCTCATTTTGCTTATTTTAAAATAATTCTTAGCACATACCTGACTTTTTAATATACTCCAGTCTGTGGGCTGTATTGTGCCATTGATTTTAAGCAAACTAGCTGTTATTCTCGATAGGGAAATGTATTGATTGAAAAAGAAAAAAAGTCAATTATGTAACACGGCTCATTAAGTGAGGTAGGAGCTTCCAAGACCATTGCTCCTGCAGAAGCCTCCCAGTGCTGCACCTGGCTGGTGGGCACCGGCGTTCCCAGCTCCTTGGTGCAACCTTTCCCTTTCCCACTTCTTTACTGGAACGAAGCCTTTGGCACACCCCCGACATGAGCCACAGCATGTTCCCGTTCTGGATAATTAGTAGTAGAAAAGCAGTTTTTCTGCTAAAACTTTCCGTTAGCTGCCTAAAATGCGGCACTGTGTGTTGGGACAAAGACACAGGAATGAAGGGTCAGAGGGAGGTACCGTCGTTGCAGGATGAGGGGAGTAAGAGAGTGCTGGAAATCTAATGTGGTGTCTTGTTGCTCTCTACAACTACCTGAAAGGCGGTTGTAGCATGGAAGGTGTTGGTCTCTTCTCCCAAATAGCAAGCGATAGGACAAGAGGAAATGGCCACAAGTTGCGCTGGGGGATGTTCAGGTGGGATATCAGGAAAAAATTCTTCACAGAAAGGGTTGTCAGGTATTGGAACAGGCTGCCCAGGGAAGTGGTGGAGTCACCATCCCTGGAGGTGTTTGAAAGGCATTTAGACGAGGTTCTTAGGGACATGGTTTAGTGCTAGAGTTAACTTAGGTTATGGCTGGACTTGATGATCCTGAGGGTCTCTTTCAACTGAAATGATTTTATGATTTGTCATTACTATCCATTGCAGATAAGGAGGCAGCTCAGTGAAGGTGATTTTTTTGGGGTGAACTCACATGGGAAGTGCACAACAGCTTGTGATGTGCTTGTTGATAATCTTCACTTCCCAGGTGGCAGGAGTTTCTAGAGCCCAAGTTTCAAACCCATTTGTTTGCGCCCTCAGTTTCCAGACTCTGACTCACATGTGGGAGCAAGTTAAAAGTTGTATGGAGCAATTATTTCCCCTGCTGCCTGCCCCATCTTGCTGACAGCGTCTGTGCCGCCGTGTGCCGGGGGGACTGGGCGTCTGTGGAGCAGCTCCTGAACTGCTGGGGTTTTAAGAGCTATGATGAACCAAGCCTTGCTCCAGAGGCTTCATGCTGATGCATCCTAAAGTTAAAGCACTCAGTTTTGTCTCTGTATTTATTACAAGGTGGCTCACTAGCGTAGTAGATTTTTGCAAGAATCCGAAGTGGGCTCTTACTATAGATGTTGACCCAACACGTTGAATGTTCCTGCATATGGTGTACAGTTATCTGTTCTGTTTGGTTGATACGTGCTGCTGTCTCAGTTGAACTGAGTCAAGTCATATTTGACTTTTTAATAAACAAAATTCCAGGGTCCCATCTGACTGAGATGACACCACAAGTTTGAATATTTGTTCCTGCATTGGTTGATAGTTGGGAATCTGCCTGTTTCCTCTCTGAAACTATTTTCATCAAGAGTTCATGGGGACATGGAGCATTTGTTAAAAAAGGAATGAAAAGTTGCTTATATAGGCATTTTCCCCCAACGATTGTAGGTCCAAAAAGTGAGAGCTGGCCTCAGAATTTATTTAATTTTGGTAGCTAGGGCTGGATTAATCTGCTCACTATTTTCAGTGCTCATTCCACTGCGGTTTATTTTGGGTCATTTCATTTCAACAAAGCTTGATCTGTTTACAGCACTTTCTATAGTAGCGTGATGGGGCCACACAACTCTTTTATATTACGTTCCTTGCTAACCAGGAGCTCAAAAAACTAGCAAATGGGGCACAGACATGAAAAAGTTTAGAGAGGACAGTACATTTTTGTATGGTTGGCTTATTTTGGAAAGTTTTCTGAAATAACCAATCTTTTGTGCACTGTGGGTTGCTTTGCAGAGGTTGAAGTGATGATATGTAGAAGCCGTGTGCTTTCAGGGGTGGGAGCGGAGGGCTCGCTGAAGGAACTCTTCAGGCTTCAGGAGCTTCAAAAGCCACTGTGGTTGAGAGTTGCTCTCAATCCTTATTTGAGGAGCACTTTTCTTTCCACAGGTAGATTATTTCCATCAGGTAGAGTAGTTTGATTTGATTTTGCTGTTTTAATTTTCAGGTTTGCTGTATGAGCCATTCATATACAGAATAGATTAAGGATAAACAGGTCTTAGTTAAAAAATCAGCCAACACAAACCGTATGTATGCTCATTACCTGCATTGAGCGTGCTCTGATTTGATGTTATGAAGGCCTTATTCCCCTGAATGGAAGAGCCAGCCTTCTTCTGTGTCCATCAAATCATGACTATTTCTGCTTCTGCTCATGCCAGCTGGCAAAGTAATGTTCCTTTTGTGTACTCCATTGAAACAGACAGAATGAGTGACTTGCACAACAGAAATCAGAAAGAAGGCATAATGCCCTGAAAGTGGTTGCACCTATACTTGCAGGTTAAAACAGCAGTAAGAACTGTTCTTCAGTGCCATGACCAGGGTTTTTTTCTTAAATTTTTAGCTTTCCTGAACTGTTCTGGCCTCTGCCATTTAGTGTACTCCCAAACAGTGACCAGGCACAGTTCAGCTAAGAGCTGATCTCAATAGTTTAGTAGCATAAAAACAGCTGTTTGCATTCCCGTTGGCCTGGGTACGGGAGAACCTTCCCAGACACGTTTAATTTACTCCTGTGTAGGTAGTCATTGCATCCTTACAGCAGATTAGAGGCAGAGTCTTTCAGTGTCTGAGTAAAAAGCATGACATTAATACTGACATTCGAAGTGTATTGAAGGTTTTGTAGCAGAGCGTGTCCATACGTGTGTGTACACAGAGTCAGCGTACGTGTGTGCTGTTCTTGCGTAGAGATCTTCATGTTTTCTTGGCTGTAGGAGGATATTCCTGCTTGGGGGTGAAGTGTAAAGCTCTTACACCAGTGAATGGAAAATTTAAAAAGCACTTTATAAAAACGTCTCAATTTGGAAACTTACCTCCTACAAGTTGTCAAATGCAGTTTGTCTGATGCTCTAGGTCCTCTGGTCACAGCTCTTAAAGTTTTGTGACTGTTTGTGAGCTGTGTCATCGAGGACGTTCTGATTTCAGCAGGTCCTACCCTGCAGCTGCACAACCTGCTGATGCACCCCACAATTTCCCTTTCTGGGGGAAGAAGAATATCAGCACGTCTTATGCTGCTCTAACGTTTTTGTCAGCATGCACTGCTTGTAGAGGTGTGCTCCATGTCCATCTTCTCCAGCACAAGCCACCCTGGAGGTGACTGCCTACCCATATTTTTATTGTCTCATAACTGTCTAAAAACTCCTGCTTTCGGGTTGATCAAGAGCTCTTGTTTTGCTGTGTGCTTTTGGATTTGGTTCCATGCGCTGCTTCTAAATTTAGGCTGTGAAAGTACCAGCTTGACTTCTGTTCTTTTATAGTTGAGTGGAAATAGTTCAAAGTTGTGCTGATGTAGTAAAAACAGGAGGCCAGAAGGCAGTGAACTGTGATACGGGGTGATCGCACAAGAGAACACAAGCAGAAAGTGGCCACTTCAGATCCTTACTGCCATGAACATGCAATCATTTTTTAATACGTGCTTGAAAGCTGCAGGTTTAAATTTCACAGAATCACAGAATGTTAAGGATTGGAAGGGACCTCAGAAGGTCATCTAGTCCAATCTCC
Source organism: Caloenas nicobarica (assembly GCF_036013445.1). Lineage (NCBI taxonomy): Eukaryota > Metazoa > Chordata > Aves > Columbiformes > Columbidae > Caloenas > Caloenas nicobarica. The sequence continues at coordinate 160,425,901 of NC_088245.1, read as the reverse complement.
CCACCAGAGCAGGAACACCTGGATGAGGTTACACAGGAATGTGTCCAGGCAGGTTTTGAATGTCTCCAGAGAGGGAGACTCCACAACCTCCCTGGGCAGCCTGTTCCAGTGCTCTGGCACCCTCACCGTGAAGAAGTTTCTTCTCATATTTAAGTGGAACCTTCTGTGATTGTTACATAATGTAATTTATAAAAACATTTATGCTATGGTAACACCAGATACTCTAGACAAAATACCGTGAGAGGCAGTTCAGGCAGTCTGGATAATACTCAGAGTATTAATTGTGTAGCGGTGATCTGTACTTAACAATGAAAATGCTGTTTCAAAGCCTTTCTCTTTTTATTTTTGTGGCGAATAGCCTTAACAATCAATCAGAGGCAGTGGGCTGAGGCAGAGCTCAAGGCCATCAGCTCCTCCCAGCTTGCTGCATAGTTCCCAGGAAACACCCTGGATTTCATTAGTTCTTTCTTAGTTTATGGTGTAATGTTTTGCTCGAAGGCATTAAATGATCATCAAAAGCAGCAGACCAATTACTGTGACTTCTTTTTCCAGGGTCGTTGTACAAGGGAAAACTGCAAGTACCTTCATCCACCAACACATTTAAAAACTCAACTGGAAATAAATGGCAGGAACAACTTAATCCAACAAAAAACTGCAGCAGCAATGCTTGCCCAGCAAATGCAGTTCATGTTTCCAGGGTCACCGCTACAGCCAGTGGTAAGTATGTTTCTGTGATGGTGTTATTGGTAAGTAAAGCTGAAGACTGTATTGAGCTGCAAAACTTCTCTAAACTAGTATCGATAAAAATAGTCCCCATCTGTTGACTTAAGGAATTGCCAAGATGCTAGAGATATGTTCATTTCTATTTGAATTTGAAGATATAATGGAGTGTTGCTGTAGATATGATACTTATTTTAATCCCAGACTAATTTGCTATTTTTTTCCTCCTTTTTTTTTTCCTTCAATCAGTTCACATCAGGTTTAGTCTAGTTTTGCAAAGTTTTTACCTATAATCCTTCTGGAGGTGAAAATTTGTATAATAGTAATAATAATAATAATGATAATGATAATAATAATGATAATTTGCTAGTAAGCTATTTGAGTAGGAATGCAAAGTTTCTCAGGAGTCTCTGGGTTTGAATGGCTCTAAATAGTATTTAATCCCAATACCAGGAACAAAGCTTAATGGCATTCTGGGTAGCATTTTCTTACTCTTGAAATCTGAAGTGTCCCAGAATAAGACGGAGAACTGCTGGTGCATGCAGCTTTACAAACTCAGCATTTTTTCTTGAGGTAATGTGTATGGTGCCTGGGACACTTCAAATCCAGTAGGTGACATAAACCTAGAGTCTTGCAGGCATGAGCAGTGTCTTTGGATATACATGAAAATGGTTAATTGCTTAGGGCTGCCTTTGCAGTTGAGCTCCTCAGTTGTACCAGACTTCCAAAGCATGGTTAGGCAAGTAATCGGAATTAAACTCTTCACACATGGCTGCTAATGATGTTTTCTCAATCCAAATGCCTAGTGTGAGGCACCGGAGTGGGATTTCTTTCTCTAACTTGGGGCATCTGGAGTGTTGGCATCAACTTCTCTGTTGGGCTTCCAAGGCCCATTTACCATTTATCAAAAGAAACAGGCACTTCTAATTACTATTCACTTGGCTTGTTTAAGACATTTGCATTCGGATTAGATGATTTGGGTTTTTAAGTGCCTTTGTCTTTCCATGGTCTGTCACAAGAGCCAAGCATAAGCATCTCAGAGGAAGACATCTGTATTTGGTCACAGGAAGCTCACCCCAGATGCCTCTGACAAATGTGTTTTTACACTTGGAACATCTGCTGTAAGGTGGGAGGCATGAACAAAAACTGAGTGTCAGGAGTCCCTGAATTCCTTGTACATGCTCATCAAAACATATGTTGGTATACTGACATAATGTGTTTTGATATTTCCAGAGTTTATACTGCCTCAGTTTTCACCAGAAAAGTTGTTATGAAGTAATAGATTTCACCTCGTAGTATTATGAGAAAAAAATAAAGTGGCAGAATTATACTTTTTTATTCTCACCCATTTCATCATTTGAACTTTACAATTTCATTGACGTAATGCCTTCTGTACTGATTGCTGTGATAGAAGTGTCGGGTTTTAAGTCTCTGTCTCACATAAATTGCCAGATTAAGATGACTCAGCCTTGGCCAAATGGATAAAAAGTGAAAGAAAATTCCAGAGAAGTCATTCAACATGTGGATTTATTCTTAAAATTATAGCTGATACAAAGTTGTTATTTATATTTTACATAACACTATTGTTCCCAGCATAGTTGAACTGTTGTTTCGTATAAACGTTCATTATTATGCTCTAAAGGATTTAGCTCGCACTTGGCATATAAACCATGCTGTTTGATATCAAGCAGTTTTGATCTCTGATTAAAACAGAACATTATTCACTTTTAATTCTCTGGGGCAGGTAGATGCCATTTCTGTACAGTTGGTTATCTTGGCAAATGTGCTGCTCAAAGCATCTTCCTGATACTAATTCACATTCACTTATAATTTAGTAACTGGTTCCAAAGATCAAAAAAAAAAAAAAAAGAAAGAAACCTTCCAGCTCCTGTGCTTTCTCTTGTGTATTTTTTAGATACTGTGCATGGCTGGCTTCCCTTCTCTGACAGCAGGCCACCTTGATGAGAAAGACACTCCTCCTTCATTAAGTGTCTTTAAGTCTTTTCCTACTCTCTGCTATTGCGTGGTTCATTTCTAACTGCTGGCTTATTTGGGAACTTATTTTTTGACAAAGATAATCTGAGATTTGTCCTGTTTTTCTGCATAGTTTTTCCTCATTTTATAATTGTAGCTTCACTCTGCAGGGTAAATATCAGCTCTGCAGAACTAAAGCACTTTCTGGGTCTGACCATGGTGATGTTCTGCCTCCCCCGCCTCTAAAGCTGGTGGTAACAAACCCACCATTCTGCCTTGGCTGCATTTTAGCATCACACAAGTGCTCTTTCTTCTGGTCATGACTTCACTGACTTGCTGTAGGAAGGCACGAAACAGATTTTTAGACCTATATCATTCCTTCCAATCAAATTTTTTTGTAAGATGAACTCTAGCTAAGCCTGAATAATCCCTTTCTAAATATTGTGTCCAGCTGAGATTATAATATTTATTCTGCTTGCCACTGGTGACAGCTGAGCACACAAACATTCGCAAAGGTGAGGTTTTCCGATGTGTGGGCCATAGTAACATATAATTGCAGGAGGTGGGAAAATACAGCATGCAAACAGATGGAAGTTACATGCCATGCTCATTATATATACTCTTGTTAGAAATATGGCTTTAATATAGTTAATAATGCTTCACCCATGAAGTCTGGTACTTTGAAAAATAGCCTGTTTTCTCAAGGAAAACAGGTACTGAGAAAAAGCAGTAAAGCCTATGTTAGTTCTACTTTTAGATGTGTAAATAAGCCCGCAATGTAAGCTGGACCTCCACAGAGATTCAGGTTCAAACTACGACTCCCTTTGCATCAGCAGCCTCTTTTCTAATAATAGAGCTATAAAATGTGGTTCTTAGTATGCCACTGGAATGTGTTACATGATTAAAAGAAGAGAGTATGCTGTGTGTTTTGCCAGCTGTTTCACATGTTTTGATTAAGAAAACAAATCAGCACCAGAAAGAACATGCAAAAGACAACTAATAAGCTCTTGATTAATGGGTTGGTTGTTGTCTTGTGTTTTTGTTTTTTTTGTTGTGGTTGTTTTGTTTTGTTTTGTTTTTGTGGTGGTGTGTGGTTTTTTTTGTTTTGGTCTGTGTTTTCATTTTGCAGCCCACATTTCCAGTGGGTCCCACAATAGGAACGAACACGGCTATTAGCTTTGCTCCTTACCTAACACCAGTAACACCAGGAGTTGGCTTAGTCCCGACCGAGATCCTACCCACGCCGCCCGTCATTGTTCCTGGAAGTCCACCAGTTTCAGTCCCCGGTTCAACTGCAACCCAGAAACTCCTCAGGACTGATAAACTGGAGGTACTGTAGACACCGCCGTGACTAGAAATACAATTCTCTGTTAGGCTGTGTGAAAGATCCTGGAGGGAAGGACTCTATTGTTTTAGAAACTATGCTTAAATTTAGTCGCCATGAATAAAAGACCTTGTAACTAGGCAGGATTTCTATGCCTGCAGCCAGTGGTAGTTAAACAATGTTATTTTTAAGGTAGTGCTTTTGCTCAAATTTAATACATAGACATCAACATGGAGTTTCATCTTTAAGTTCATCTCCTCCAGTGTACCTCAGGTATACATGCCTGCAAAGGTATGCTTTGGTGAAATATCTAACAAGCACATTTTTATTGCAGTATTTATTCTGTCATGGGTTTTATGCGTTGAAACTGAAGGACTTTTATAGCCTTATGGATCAATATTAGAGGAATTCTATAGCCCTTCAGTCTTGAGCTAGAAATAGAGCTGTTGAGTGTTACTAAGCCTGCAGCAGGTTGAAGGGACAAGCCCCCAGCTACGTGCAGAGCCTCCCTGGTGTTGATGGATCTCCACGTAGCTGGGCTCCGTGGAATCTGTGATCCAAGAACACGACAAGGCCAAATGGCTCTTGCAAGAACTGAATGTCCTTTCCCTAAAGCCCAAGCACTAGTGTTGAGAGCACATTTTTTCTTAGGAAAATCAGTATGTTTGTTTTGCGTGTTTTTGCAAGTTATTTTTAAGGAAGGTCTTCGTTTTGTTTGTGGACTCCACAAAAAGTACAGTGCACCTGATGCATGTCTTCCCTGGGTTCAGCAAGAGGAATTCCCTCCCTAGCAGTGGAGCTGCAAGAATGTCAAGTGTAGTCAGAAAGGGACTGGATATTTTGTGATTTCCAGTTATGCAGGGGCAAGTTACTTCAGTAAGTATCCTTCCCAGGTGTTTTATTCTAAACAGGAAAAAGGAAAGGCACTTGGGAATGCTTCTGTTGCATGTCAGATTCATTTAGCTGCCATCCCGCAGAGCTACCTGAGGAGCCAAGCACGTAAGGGTAGAACAGATGCATTTCCCTCTCTCAGAAGATGGCGAAGGTTTTATTAAGTTGAATTGGCTGAAAAGCTTGACCTATACTGGGGAAGGGGGCAGGTCTGTCTTTTGGGGGCGCAGGGCTGCCCTTGCGCTTTGGCGTTGGCACCGAGCTCTCCCCCTGCAACGCGTGTTGTTTTGCACGTAGGTGTGCAGGGAGTTCCAGCGGGGAAACTGCGCGCGCGGAGAGACTGATTGCCGCTTTGCCCACCCGGCAGACAGCACCATGATTGACACAAACGACAACACCGTAACCGTGTGTATGGATTACATAAAAGGTCGTTGCATGAGGGAGAAATGCAAGTATTTTCACCCTCCTGCACATTTGCAGGCCAAAATCAAAGCGGCGCAACACCAAGCCAACCAGGCTGCGGTGGCAGCCCAGGCAGCTGCGGCAGCTGCGACTGTGATGGTAAGTGCTGCCATATACAGCTGCCTTTTATTGACAGAAGCTCTTTGATGCCTATTTTGCTTCAATTTAATGCTGTTTGCTTGTACTTTCTTTTCTCCTTTGCCTCTTTTTTTTTTTTTTTTTTTTGGTAGAAGATAAGAATTTATGAAATTATTATTATTGCTTGATGGGAGGAAGCACTTTTTTTTTCTTTATGCCCGTATTTTAATGCTGTATTTCTATCCAAGACAGTGAAGCAAATGACACTCTATACCACTTCTGTTCTCTGCCTTGATTATATGTTAAATTTGCCCCTAGTATTTCCGAGCAGAAATAAACTGATGAGCTTTATTAACCCCTGGAAAATAGGGGCACATGCGCTGTTTTAGCTCTTCAATGACAGATACATGTGTGGAAATTTGGAAGAAAAGGAAGAAAAGCAAAGAGAAAGCTTTTGCTTCAGAAATTGGTAGTAGAAAACTGTATTAGGATTCAGTTCACCCCAGCTTAGATGTCAGACAGATATCTGACCTGAGCCTGGCCATCTTGGTCTCACTTTATAGGTAGTGGAGCAGAACCAGCACGTTCATTTCATCTACCACTTGTGCCTGTCTGAGGCTGAGAAAGAACTACCCTCTGTAGGTACACACCTGTCCCCGCTGTCTAACAAGTCTTGACTATATCTTTTTTAACTTTAGTTAGATGATGAATCTCACACCTAGAGACTTCTGCCTTTCCTGCTGTCATGGCCAAGTTGCTGGAATCTCTCTATGATACAATTTTTCTATTAGAAAAAGAGAGTTTAAAAGTAGTAAACTAAAATGGGAATCATTAAGAAAAGGCTTAGTAACTGTAGTCAGAAGAAAAGAGATTGAGGGCTTTCTATTTTCAGTTATTTTAAGCTCTTACTGAAAACTGTTCAGAGAAGTCAGCCCACCCATTTACCATTATTAGATATAACTTACAGTTGCTACCAGGAAAGCTGATAAATTTAAATAGAGTGATATTGATAAAGATAAATAAATCAAGCATGCAGGATCTGACTTGGGAGACAAAATGGCCAGCAGCAAATCAAAGAATCATTTCCTCATTGCTGGCAGTGGACGAATAATTAAGCAGATGTGGTTTGTGGACTAGTGGGCAGTGTATGCAATAGTTACAGACAATACAGTTATTCTCTGGGTAAGAAGCCTACCAGAAACACAAAACAGTACAGTATATAACTACCCCAAGCTATTGTATTTAGCAAATTAGCAAAGACCAGACTTTTTGAGGGACAAAGGGTAAGTTATGCAAGAAAGTAAACCTCTGAACAGAAGAACATTTCTTAAGTTTTAATATTCTTTCTCTTATAGTATCCCCAGTCTCTGTTTTAAACTGGGTGATTTTTAGTTAAACTTTCCTGTGCTTGCAGAAATTGAATACCATCTGGAAATTAAAGCAAAGGAGATTGTTTTTTTTATTCTAATTAGCTTCTATTGTTCAATATTTATTGTCCAATGAGAGGAAGTAATATTTCTAGGCAATATACTACAGAAGAAGGGAGAGAGATGAGTGGATTCATTTTTTTGTGATTCAGTAATGGCTGGATATATATCCTATGCTTTTAAATAAACTGTAATTGGAGTTGCATTAGCCTCGAAGCAAGATGAAGCATCTTTGGAAATTCAGAATTGAAATGTTAGCATTCTAATGTCATGGTAGAAGAATGCAAGGACCTGCAATTCAGGGTAACTTTTTGCAGAAAATCATGTACAAAATACTTTAATGGCATATTTAGATTACCAACAGAAAAGGTTCTTTACAATCCAACTATTTTTTTGTTTAATGTAGATGCGAAACAATCAGAATGAATGAAAAATCACCTGAATGGCAATAACAACAAAAAAAGACACAAACCAGCAAGACTGACCAAGAATACTCAGTTGGATCTCGAGGGCAGTAGTGCGGCAGGAAGATGTGCCAGGAGAGGTTTAGGTTGGACATGAGGAAAAGGTTCTTCCCCCAGAGGGTGGTGGACACCGGAACAGGCTCCCCAGGGAGGTGTCACGGCCCCAAGCCTGACAGTGTTCAAGAAGAGACTGGACAAGCCCTCAGACACATGGTGTGACCTGTGGGGTTGTCCTGTGCAGGGACAGGAGCTGGACTCGATGATCCTTGTGGGTCCCTTCCAACGCAGGACGTTGTATGATTCCCTGATGCAACAGAAAGAGGCAAAGGAGGTTTTACTGTTAGGACAAAATGAAAGGAAAGATAGAGGTGGGAGAGAAAAATGGACAGTCAGTCTGAAAGCCTGAAGAGAGTGGGAGACTAGAAGGTTGATGAGCAGGTCTAGAAACAGATCAAGTGTAAACCTTGAGGATGGGAAAATTGTGAGACTGAACTTGCTGTGGAAGATGACAGGAAAGCCAGCAAAAAGCTTCAAAATAGGGAGGTGAGGTCAAGAAGAGCATGGAGAAGAAATGGAGAAAGGCAATCATAAACCCAGAGATAATAAGTTAACAAGTGAGATCAGATAAGATCTGCATTTGGATAATAAAGTTAATTAGCTGAAATCCTTTACTCTTCATGATGTTGATTTGAATTTGTGAACTTCGTCATCGCATAATGCTGAATTCGGTCGAGATGCTTCACCTCCATCCATGGTGGATGCAGAGTGGGTCTGAGGGATGTCCCCTGTGGAGGTGCACATGGCGGGTACCACACCTTGGCTACACAGCACCCTGCTTAGACACAAGAAGGCTCTCCAGATCCTCACTTTGCACCAGGTGTTCCATTTTTATGTCTGAGTCTTGGACCCCAGATGGACGAGCAGCTCCTATAGATTAGGGTATGTAATCCAGAAGTGCGCTAAAGGAGAGATGAGGAGGGTGTTGGAAAGCCTCATGCAACGTAGGTGCAACAGAGCCAGGAACGAGGAGTAGCCTAAGTGAGGGCTGTCTTGCAAAATACCCTGTGGGCCCTTGCTGATCTTGTGGCCATTAGCTGTTTGTAGGCATTTTGTGCCTTGTCCTATTCTGTTTTTCCACTTTTGTTCCATATTTCCACATACTGATGTCAAGATAGGTATAATCTGCATATCCTCAAAAGATCTAAATATCAGCCTGTGTTTAAAAAACAAAAGTAAAAATTCTGATTTCTAAGTAAACCTTGCTTTCCTTTCTAAAGGTTTGTAAGAATTACTTACAGGATAAAACTTAAAAGTAATATTTGATATGAGAAGATTTTTTACAGAATGCCAACGTATCAGCCATAAGTTTGATCTTATTATGGAAGTATACATTAATGTATATGCCTATGTACTATGCCTGAAAAAATTAATAATGCTGGACTAGTATCATAACTCATATGTTAACGTTCACTTATGAACTGAGAGCAGTATTTTTACCACCTGCTCCTGAAGGTTGTATCGAAATTTAGAAAATATATTTTAAATTCTGAAAGACTTTTTTTCCCTCTCAATGTAATGTGGTAAGTTACAAAGAAAAAAAATCTACAAAAACGATCCAGCTGTAGGGGAAAAAAAAGAATTAATGATAAGTTAGTGTAACTAGACATGTTACTTAATCTTTTGTATTGGAAAAGGAGAACCTCTCTCATTTTGGACCCCAATTCTGTCAAATGACATACTTCTCTTAATTGAAAGACCCTCACCTTGAAAGCACTGACGTTAGTAGCATTTGTAATGCGTTACAACTTGCACTAGTGCTTTGTATGTGAAAATGTAGCCTTCCAAATTGAGTTTTCTGCTTTAAAATGGGACTTAACTAACTTATCAGGAATTCTGATAGGTGTATCCTTACAACTTTCTGCATCTCTGTGAAGTGTTTATACGATGCTTAATAGTGTCTGCAAGCTGCTGTTTTACTCAACTTTCCTGAATTTCAAACATCTATATTTTACTCTCTTATATGCTTTTAACTAAGGTATAGTAGATGCATTTTTGCTTCGGTACTAATTCGAACTGTAATATTCATTTCTTTAGAAGACATTTTTGTTGTTGTGCATGCCTAGTGTTTTGTATGTTGTATATTGCATTCAGAATATTTTTTTCCTTCTCACCTATCCACAAATGCAATGCCGTTCCCATGATGCACCTCTGCTTGCTGTTTACCTGTATGTTAATTCGCTTGAATCCCATTGGCCCACTGCCATCATGTGCTCGCTGCCTGTTATTAAAAGACTCAGTCGACTGCCAAAGCAATGAAGCGACCTCTCGAAGCAACTGTAGACCTGGTACTTTGACCTTTCACCTTTTGCTTTGCATGTAGCTTTTTTTTTTTGTTGGTGGTGGTGGTGTTTTTTTTTCCCAGAGAAGCAACTAATGAAATTTGTATCGCTTTACTTTTGAACATCAACCGGAAATGATTTCACATACTCGTTAATTTACCGGAAACTCAATATTTATCCATCTCATTCTCATACGTAATAAATGCAGACGATTTAGTTTGGTTCCTAACATGGTTTCATTTTTTTAAATATTCTCTCATGAAAAGTCCAATTGAGATAAAACTGCTTCTGTAATTGAAAATGCTTAACGTAATCCATTAATCTGTATAATAATAGGAAATTATATTTAAATTTAAAAAAATACTTGGCAATGAAACATAAGTGGTTTTTTCTCCCTGTAATATTTGAAAATCTATTTAAAGGCAATGCCATTTTCGTTGCTTTAAAGGCCTTTCTTTTCAGTAGTTGTGCTGCTACAGTTTTAGGTTAATAGTACCATGCTTTTGCTATCAATAACAAAATTTCACTCATTTTACATTGCTGTGCTTTGAGTTAATATGCATGATGAGGCATCTTTAGCCGCTTTAAAAAATAATAAGTTTTTGTATTTATGTATATGTTACAGACAACGTCTTAAAAGTAACACTGTTTTAACTAACTTTCTTATTTGCAGGCCTTTCCTCCTGGTGTTCTTCACCCTTTACCAAAGAGACAAGCACTTGAAAAAAGCAATGGTGCCAGTGCCGTTTTCAATCCCAGTGTCTTGCACTATCAACAGGCTCTTGCCAATGCTCAGTTGCAGCAACATGCAGCGTTTATCCCGACAGGTATGTTATACCCCCATAGAGTCAGTTTTGTGTCCTTAGCCCCCGTGCCAGGCAGTTGCACTTTACAGAAGGTTTTATTATGCTCCTTGCCCTACTTGAGGTGAAGTCTGCACAGACATTTATAGATATGAATTCCTCCTGCAAAGTACAAGAATTCAAGCAGAAATTACAATATGCTGTTAGGCTGCTTTGCACATTCATAGCCTCGTTCATCATTGTCCGCAGTTCGCCCCTTTTTTCCTACCTTAAATCAGCTGTATTTTGACTTTTATCTCCCCGCGCTCTCCTAGGAGATGAGAGGGCCAACTTCCACTAACAAAAATGCTGGGAAAAGCATCACACTTCAGAGATGCCGTGGGGAAGCTGTGCCGTGGCTGCAGCACATCCTTCTGCACCCCTGGGTGCTGTTTTGCAGCCCTGGGGATGACCTCAGCTGCACACCAGCAGAACAAGCAGGGGAGCACCAGCCACCACCTTCCCGTTCATACCGGCATGGAGTCACTGGCAAAACACGTTACTCCCTGCAGCTGCACCGAAGGGCTTGGAGGCATCAGTTGCGTTTTAGAATCACAGAATCGTAGGATAGTTTGGATTGGAAGGGACCTTCAAAGGTCATCTAGGCCAACCCCCCTGCAATGAGCAGGGACATCTTCAACTAGATCAGGTTGCTCAGAGCCCCGTCCAGCCTGGCCTGGAATGTCTCCAGGGATGGGGCATCTACCACCTCTCTGGTCAGCCTGTGCCACTGTTTTGCCACCCTCATTGTAAAAAAATTTCTTCCTCATGTCTAGCCTGAATCTCCTGTCCTTTAATTTAAAACCATTATCCCTTGTCCTATTGCAACAGGCCCTGCTAAAAAGTCTGTCCCCATCTTTCTAACAGGCCCCTTTTAAGCACTGAAAGGCCGCAATAAGGTCTCCCCGGAGCCTTCTCTTCTCCAGGCTGAACAACCCAACTCTCTCAGCCCGTCCTCACAGCAGAGCTGTTCCAGCCCTCTGACCATTTCTGTGGCCTCCTCTGGCCCCTCTCCAACAGGTCCATGTCTTTCCTGTGCTGAGGGCTCCAGAGCTGGACACAGGACTCCAGGTGGGGTCTCACCAAAGCAGAGCAGAGGGGCAGAATCACCTCCCTCGACCTGCTGGCCACTCTTCATTTGATGCAGCTCAGGATACAACCAGCCTTCTGGGCTGCAAGTGCACATTGCCGGCTCATGTCCAATCTTTCATCCACCAGTACCCCCAGGTCCTCACAGCAGGGCTGCTCTCTATCCCTTCATCCCCTAGCCTGTATTGATACCAGGGGTTGCCCCGACCCAGGTGCAGGACCTTGTACTTGGCCGTGTTGAACCTCATAAGGTTCACATGGACTCATTTCTTAAGCTTGTCCAGGTCCCTCTGGACCTTGTGGTTTTTGTTTTGGAACATCACCAGAACTTTTCCTAGCATTTGGCACTAATAACTGCCGAGGTTATAATTCTTCCTAGGGGTGATCTGAAGAGAAGTGAATGTAATTTGCATTTCAGTGCTCAGAACTCTGTAGAAATCGGAGCATTCAGAGATAGCTCGAACTGCACCGTGACTGGTGACTGGGCTTCTCTTTAACACTACAAGAGAAGGAATGTGCTAGGTGCTTGTGTAAACAATAACAGCATAACCGTCTAAACTATTTCAGTCACCCCCACTCCCAAAGTTCCCAAAGGTAAATACCCTGCCTAATGAATTCCATGCTTTAATTTGTAATTAACAAATTATGTGTTTTAGTATCAGAATTTTATTGAGTGTGAATTTCCAGAATTGTTTAAAACTACGTGTTTGCAAATGCACTTGACATTTCAGTGATGTTATTTTAGTTTATAGAAATAATGTCTGTTAAACAAGAAGTGAAACGCAACACACGATGATTTCCCAATCTATCAGCATTCCCATATGTTTTTAAAGATAAAAACAAACACAGATGGCATTGACTTCATGGAATTTTGCTATAAGGCCTGAGTAACAACCTTGGAGCCTGCCGCTGTATTTATAATAGTAGGTCATAGCATGCCGTATTTTTAGCACATTGGTGTACAAGAATATCTGTGGCAGAAAACATACTGACATTTATGGGAGTGTTTGGAAAAAAAAGAAGAGTTGTGAGACTGCCTATTTGGACATGAATGGAAGACTGCCCTTGTGCTTACAAACGTACAGAAACTTCCACAAATTCGTTTTACATCATAACTCTATGAATTTGCAGTATTAAATGAGTTATTCCTTAAGCACTCCCTTTCAGGGCTTATCACTATTATGTGCAATTGCCAAGGATTTTAAATTAACCATGGAAAATACAGTAGTTTAAACCTTTTTCAGTGAAATAGCATTTGGATATTTTCCAGACTTCTGGAGTGCTCATGCTTCCTTAACTAGCTCGTTCTTTGTGCTTTTTATTACCCATCCCTCTTTCCAACTAATGGTTGTAATTATAGTTTTATCCTACAAATTTCTGACGGTAGGAAGGGTGGATCTTGGAACCAAACCTTAAGGGCCAGGTTGTTGTCAAGCCCCAAAATAAGTGCATGAAGAAAAGAGCAGAAACAGAGGGATAACGTAGCAGATGGAGCCCAGACCCAGAGTGGAAAATCTTCCTCATGCTGCTGAACCTCCTGCTCTGTGCGAGCACCACCAGCACCTGGAAAGGATGTTGGGGAGAGGAGCTGGGTATGGGAGGAGGTTAGGAAAAGTGGAACCCCCTCTATATGAGTGGGTGTCATGAGCTTTTCGTTAAAGATGCTACATCTGGTATTCCCATGTTTCCTGGGAAGGTTGGATTTGGTGGGTGTAAGGCCTGTCATGCCACCCAGGTCTAAGAAGCAATGCATGACATTATCTGTTGGATTTTAAATGATTATGTAGTATTTTCTGAATTAGTATAATTTTCAAATGTGTTCCTCTGTGTGTGTGTGTGTGAAGTTAAATTTTAAGACAAGTTTTGCTGCTGGAATATATATAAAACTTAACTGTTTTATATAACTTCTCTGCTTTCTTAACCACTTGCTCCCCTAATAAAAAGTGTGGGGCTTGACTTAGCATGGCTTACCTCCAAAGTTCTGCACTTTGTTTGTTTTACATCAGTTTGATTGCTTTGTCACCTTTTCCTTATTGTTTGGTGAATGGTCTTAAAAACAACAGATCTTTTCTCTCTTCCCATTGCTGTTTGTTGGTGTTTCGGTAGCCTCCAGAGGAGGAACTTTGTGTATTCTCCGGGGACTGTTGGGTAAGGTCATTCATAGTTATGCTGCTACTATGATGGTTGAATAAGAGGCTGCAGTAGTAATTAAGCAGGAATACAAATAGCATATTTGACTTTATATCAAATATGCACATATGTGGGACTAGTCTCCTTACATGCTCACCTTCACCAGCTTGCTATATGCACTGTACTGAAAACAACCTGTTCTTATTTTTCATTCGGTCTTCCCAGAAAGATTAAAAGTGGACTAGGCACCAAAACTAAACCGCACGGTGGGTGAACAGTCCTTCCAGAGCATCTCTGAGGTGCGCTGGGAGCCTTTTGCTGGAATGTTACACACTTTGAGGTGTTTGTCTTGGGGACTTGTCCCAGTAGTATTTTTTTTGGTCAGAAGAACCTCTCCACCTCAGGTGTTTTGTTAAGAACGAGTACATTAACATCAAGAGCAAATTTGGCAAAGGCTCTGCAGAGCAGTGTCAGCTAATTCCATTTTAAGTTCTTACTCCGCTGCACACCAAAAAGTTGGTGAAAGTTGATCTACGCAATGTTGAGCTGAGTTATGCAATGAGTTCTAGAACCCCCAAATAATGTGATATTTAACCAAGGACGTTTCTGTAAACAAAACCCTGTCACTGCAAAAGTACTAAGTGAAAGGATAAAAGTACTTGAAGTATCTTGTATGTACACAGGAACATGCCACAAGTCCCAGAGTATACTCAGTAGGAGTTTAATATGAACATAAGCACCTTTTTTGTGTTAAAGCAAAACTATGAATGACCTTACAGTTTCATTTAACTAACGTACTTCTCTGTGGTTATGCTTGAATCTCACTTTGAATGTTAACTCTAAACGGCTAACCTGTTTCTTCCCTTTATCCACTTTTTTCACCTATCATTGCATGACACGCAGGGTCAGTTTTGTGCATGACACCCGCTAGCAGTATTGGTAGGTTCCAAATTTCTTTATTGATCTCTTTTTATACTGTATATGATGTATATTCACTTGTTTCAAAAATCCTAGGCAAGATTTAGACACTGACTAGAATTAAAGGTTCGCTTGTCCTTCTGGCTGACTTTGCAGAGTGTTTAGATTTGTAGATGAAAGCTGCAGTTTAGATGTGATATCACCTGCTATAACAACTACACTGCAAAAGCATAATACCATGAATTCCAGTCTGCTTTTCAGTTTTCAAGTTTTATTTCTCTTTATATTTTATATTGTCTAGTACTGTAAAATCGTGAAATAACTGGGAAAAGCCAGCAAATTTCATCAGTGTTTTAAAGTTTCATAGTGGTGTGCCTATTTCTCCTTTTTGCTGTGTGTTAGAAAGTTTTATCAGCGTTTCCCAGAAATGCCTACTTTGATCCACAGAGGTTCTGTTGAAACCCGTGATCTGAATCTTGCTCCTCCTTTAAATATATTTGCAGCTTGAAATTAACATTAACAAGCAAAATGCAAGCCCAGTGCAACAGCCTCTAAGACAGAAAAGTAATTTTTCTGTTATTCTACAGCCCTATCCCGGTGACCACTCAGATAAGCAGTTAAAATACCAGCCTTTAAAACATCAAGTTAATAATTCTGTCATGAAGATGCTGATTAAATTCATTCTTGAAATGAGCAAAAGCAGCGACTTTCACAAAATCGACCTTGCTTTTTTAGTTCAAACAAAGTAGTATTTAAATCAGGAAAACTATTATCATCCTTCTCCTGATTTTTGCTTCAAAGCAGACGGTAATTTAACTCTGATAAAGTCTAACAGTTATGCAGTGCTAGTAGAAAAAAAAAAAAAAGAATAAATTGGATTATAAAGACAGCAAGTATCTGGCTTACTTCAAAATGAAGATACATGAAAATAATTTTTAAATTGTGTTTAAAACTTAGATAAATGTTTATCATTTTCCTTCTCACTACAAAGCACTGTATTTTTTTAAGTAGAATTTTGGCTTGGAGTGCTTTATATCAATACTGGGGGAAAACAAATTGCTCATGTAACAATTCTCAGGTAGCGGGCTATTTTGGTAGAGACTTCGTTTGCACAAGTAATCCTCTTGTTAGAGATAACCCCTGCGTTTTTAATGGTCCTTGCTCTTTTTTTTCTGGGAATCGCCGATTGTGTTGACAACCTTCCTTTAATTGTACTTGTAATAAGCTATTTTCCCTTTTTTTTTTTTTTTTTTTTTTTTTATTTCTCCGCCACGCTTTCTCGCTTTGCACTGTGATTGCATGCCATCTGCCGGTTTTAACCCATGACGATGGCTTGCCGCTCTTGATATTCACCATGCCAAAAAATACCACTTCTCTTACCATAATGCTGCACCCTCCTGTTCATTGCTTCCATGGTTCCCCTCCTGAAAGTACCCATGATGCACAACGCTACGGCCGCCACTGTCTCTGCAGCAACAACTCCTGCAACAAGTGTTCCCTTCGCCGCAACAGCCACAGCAAATCAGGTTTGCTCCTTTTAAAGCTTTCTTTCACAAGATCCCAAACTCTAAATGAGTGCTGAGATTTTTTTATTTTAATTTATTTTTTTTTTAACAAAAAAAATTCTCACGGAGAATTTTTTTTTTCTTCTGTGTTTACCCCATCAAATTTTACTTTTATTTTTAAGTCGTTTATAGCAAGTGTTTGTGGGACAGGTTGCACTTATTTAGAGTTAACATTTGTTGCAAATAATGATGTAGCTGTGTTTTGTGTTGCGATGTTTGTACCTAATTACTGTGTAATTAACCAAGCTGGAATTAGAATCACCGTAGTACTGGACTGTTTACAAAAGTCTATTATGAACTCTCGAGTTCAAAAACGAAGATCATCACAGGTTTCAAACGTTCTGATGTGTTAATGTAGCGTTCTCCATGCCATGTGTGGAAGCGACTAATTTGTAAGCATGGAAGCTGTCTAAAATCACAAGCGGGAAAAAGCAGCTGGAAAAAAAAAAAAGAAGAGAGGAACAAAACTGAATGTTTTCTGTAAATGCTAGTGATCAAAATAGCACTCGAGATATTTATGACAATGCCTGCTTTATGTTTGAAAGTGTATCTTTAACCTAGGAATTTCATTTCCCTCGGGAAGGACATTTTTACAAAGAACCCCTGGGGGTTATTGACAGAGGCAGGCTAGGAAAGGTGACACTTTCTCCTTTTCTTCCGCTGTTTGTTATGTTAATGACAGTTCTCATTTTGGTAGGGTCTCCCCCTCCACCTGTAGGACCTGATTCCCAGGGAAGACACATCTGTGGCAGCTCAGAGTGTGCAGCTTTGATTCCTCCGCTGGGGCTGTAGAGATTCCCACCCCACTCCACCTGGCATCTGCCCGGAGAGGGGTTTGCGCAGCACTTGGATCTCTCTGGCTTTTCTGTTGCTTTGGGACCACACTCGAGCACTTGAACCCGAGAGTTGTTTTCCCTCAGATTTCAAGAGGTCAAACCGAGGGGGAAGCAAAGCAGATTTGCTCACCAAGGGAAAGCAGAAGGCTAAGTCCATAGCTATCGCCTTTCCTTGGGTTACTCCTGGCCAGACCAACCAGCTGCAGCAGACCCAGTAGAAATGCTCACCCATTGATTGATTCTCCTCCGCCTGCCAAGGAGTTACAAAGAAATCAGTGAAAATGTTTTGCTTAATAATGTCATACCAGCTTATTTATTTATTTGTTTGTTTGTTTATTTATTTATTTATTTTTATTGTTGGGCCCAAAACTGTTTAAGTATCCCGTGGAAAAATAGAAGTTGCCGCAAGAGTTTATTTATAATAATTTAGGAAAAATATACTACCTCTGAAATACACCCTGCTTTCTTAAAGAAACACAAACCAGTCCATTTTCTCTGGGTTTTTTTAAAGGCTCATTTGCCAAAATTGTGGTGTTCGTGCTTCTAGCATTTTCCTCAAAAGGGGGTTGTCACTTTGTATGTTCTTTTCTGAGAGCTAACTTGTTTTTAATGAAAAAAATGCTTGGGACAAGGAGGAAAGTGCAGCAAGCAAATGGTACATTTCATTGCCCTTCACGGAACAGTGTCCGCAGCAGAAAATTTTTTTGCGGTATCCGGTGTAATTTTATGATCCCAAAGTGGTGACAGAGGGACTTGAAGGTGCCAAGGGACCATGAGAAAAGGGGGTGGTTTGGGGTGGGAGTGGGCTGGGGACCCTCTCTGGTGTGGGAATGCTGCCGGGGCGCTCTGCCACCCACACTCCTGAGCGCCAGAGGGGCCGATGGTGGCTGAAGTTGCAGAAATACCCGTCCACCTACAAAAGGAGTAGTAAGCAGCCTTTGTTTAGCTAATGGGAATACTTTCACAGGAGGCACTGGTGCCACTGGGGAGACACAGGTGTCCCCAAATGCACTTTCTCATCTGGCAGGACGGCAGGCAGAGCCCCTCCTTTCCCAGTGCAGATTTTGTTTGCCTTGGAGGAGTAGAGCATTTTAAACTTAACAGAGGTTGTAAAAAGTGTCTGTCTGTGTTTATTTAGTTGCATATATTTGTGTCTGTGCGTATACGTCTGAAATTAAAGGGCGGTTTAGCATGGGGATGGGTTTCCACTTGTTTTAACTTCAGCCGTTTGGAAGTTTGGCATCCAGTTCATCTGCTTTTCTAGAAGTCCGTGTTAGGGCAAGTTAAGCTGCCCTGAAGGGTCCTGCTTCTTTCTCTTGCCCGTGGAAGGAGCGTAGGTGCATACCCAAAGCTCCGCACGGCTGCACATGGACAAGATGAGTCCCACCCCAGCAGCTTTTCTCGTTGGCTTCTGTAGCATGTGCCATCACTGTCTCTTTATTCTCACTCCTGTCTTTGTTTTAGTCATCGCAAATCTAGTGGGAAAAGAAAAAAAAGCTACTGTAAAAAACTGTGTGTTTGGAAGTAGGTAAAGTAGTAGTAGTTACTTCTGCTTTGTAAGAGGCAAATCTCCAGATTTGCTGTTTATTTACAACCTCTTAAGAGTCGGAGACAAAGCTACAACACTGAGAAAGGCCCCATAGTGACTCTGTGGCCTTAACTCTCGGTATTTCTTTAGCCCAAGAAGCACAGAAGGAGCAGGTAACTAACCTGAGTTAAGACTTTCTTCATGGTCATAACATCCTTCGTTTATGTCCTCTTTATAGATTTAAACTCTCCTGTGTATTTCAGAAAAGGACTTTTTGTAGTCCCATCTAGATAAAATTACCTTTCCTGATTTGTGCCATGTTACTTTACGTATCTCTGGGATGCAGTTTCCTCTATCCAGTGTCTCTACTGCCCTTTTAAATCAACCTGCAGCCTTCAGCCCGTCCCATTTCAGCTCCCACAGCTTCTCCTTACAGTGCCAGACATGACAAGAAATTGTAGCAGGGCTTAATCCTTTAGCTCGATATTATTTGGCTTAGTATTCTGGCTTGGGGAAAGGTTGCTGGACTTCCTTGGGTTGAGTGTGATGATCCTGGTGTCCATGGAGCACCAATGGAAGGAAAAGTCAACATCTCAAAAGTTACAGAGTCTCAGCTGATGGCTAAAAAACCTACCACCTCTTTTGGGTCCAGTAAGTTATTTAGTATATGCTGTCAGCTTGTATTTTGAAAAAAGACGAACTGTATCTCATGTCTTCTGTATGTCCTTTCTTTCTGAAAATAACAGGAGTAACAGCTCAAAATGTGCCTGCATTGACATGGACAGTCGGTCAGGCTTGGCCAGAAACTCTACATGTTGTGTGTTCAGTGTATGGCACGAGACACAAGAGGATTGTGTAGGATTCAAGGTTATACTGTAGTACATCCGTGCAGGGTGACACCAGTTAAGAATATATGAAAAACTGGAAGTCTCTTGCTTTTCCTGCCTTAAAGAAGTTAGTTTTAAAACCCAAATAATTTTCTTGTGGTGGAGGAGAGGAGAATCGCTTTGGCTCAGTGCAATGGAAACAGGATGGACCAAAAGTGCTTTAGCAAACCCTGTTTTACAAATCCTGATTAAAAACTGACTCTGTCGATACAAGAGCTGCTGGTGCTGCAGGTCACCGCGCGTGGACATCTTGTGAGCGGGTGTCCCCGTTTACTCTAGCTGCCAGGCTGTGATGAGAGGGGATGGAGGAGGAGACTTTGGTTTGAGATTTCCAGTGAAAGGTAGGTGGACTTCCAAAAGTATGTGCAGAGTCCAGGAGCATGATGGGTCAGAGATGAGAGGTCCTTCCCCTTTTCCTCCCGTCACAACCACTCCAGCCGTTTCCACCACAGTGGGGCTGGAAGCCACGGCTGCTTAACCTCACTTCAGGGTTAGATCCTTAATGAACTTAAGTCCAGTTGTTGTTTGGGGATGCTTGACAGCGTTTTCTTGGAGGATGGAACCAACAAAGTTCCAAGTAGCGTGAAATGACAGTGAGAAGCAGCATTAGGGCGTGTGTACAGAGGGTTTGGTCTTGGCTCCCTCTAGTGCATGCCTGTGGGCAGAGGTATGTAAAACATCTTATTTAAAATATTAATACAGTAATTGTGTGTAAATAGATACTTCAGAGATCTTTAATAGTTACTGCTGTAGCTAGCGGAGCAGCAGTACTGGAGCAAGCAAGGAAACTGTTACCTGCTCAGCTTCACTCACATGTAGCCATACACAGAGGATGATCTATACTAACGTTATTTGAGAGGTGTTATTCTGAATTCTGGGATGGAATTTCAGTTCTAAATAATGCCAACACCTGCTTGAGAGGGGGCTTTAAATTTCTAAGTAGAAAGCCTTGCTGTTGCTTTATTTGTATATATGTATTGGTGAGTCCTACAAGAATTAAAAGGTTAGGACTCAGCCCAAAATTAAGACACCTAAGTGTTGGTGTCTGAGTGTGGGTGTCTACATGCAAGCTAGAAGTTTTAAGTACCCATTGTAGACCATGAAGGTTATCAGCACAGTCAGATGAAGTCTGGAGAATAGCCTGGCTCACCTTTCAAGAGTCACGCAGCGCTTGGTTCAGTTGCTTAAACATGTGTCTACTGACATTTAAGATTGTCCTAATGTGATCTTGGATGTCTAGGTTATCCAAGACATTTTGACAAGCTTGGCAGATGCAATACAGACAAACCTGCACAATTCTGAACTGGTAGCTGGATGACAGGCAGCAGACCCTAGTCCAAAAGACTGATCCCATGAAGTGATCTCCAGGCTCCGTTGGTGAACTGACGAGGTTGTATCACCCCATTGACTGCAATGAGAGGTTAAGACACCAGCATTTCTGCATCTTAATCTGAGTCCTCAAGCTCAGTAGATGCTTCCTTAGTTCTTGGTTATTACAGGGCAATTACCAAATTCCAAATGATTTTAAAGAAAATAGTCTCACTCCCATCATTTCAGTACAGAGCAGTACGTGGCTTTATGTTCTGTAGCAATGAAAATGGGCCAAAGACTGACAGTACAAAAATAGCATTACAGAAAATGCAGCTTAAGGATGTTATTTAGTGACAACATTATTCTACTCGTTATACGACCTTTCACCAAGAAGGAAAAATTAAAAGGCAAATGAAATCAAAAGGAAAATTAAATACTCATAGGCCATGTCTAAAAAGAAATATAAGATCAACAGGCTGTCTCATGCTAAGACTTATGATTATCTAGCACAGCTGTTTTAAATTATGCAT
This sequence comes from Caloenas nicobarica, assembly GCF_036013445.1. Lineage (NCBI taxonomy): Eukaryota > Metazoa > Chordata > Aves > Columbiformes > Columbidae > Caloenas > Caloenas nicobarica. Next base: position 160,404,586 of record NC_088245.1, on the reverse strand, counting down.
CAGTGTTCACACTAAATTAGGTGGCAATTATGCAGCTATTAATTATGAAATCATGCAGTAGCCTTCAGTTTTGTCAAAATCTGTAAAACTACAATGGAGTGCAAATAAAAATAGTTGTGTTACATTTGAGTGCCACAGACAAAAGGACAATTAAAATATTTGCCCCAGAATTCAAAAAGTAGTTAACATAGCGTAAAATACAAACATGCCGAACATTTAAAGGGGATTTGAGGCGCCGTGTGTGGCAGCTCCCAAGGGAGGGGAGCCGGGATGTGCAGCATCAGGGCATCTCTCCTTGCCAAGGTGCCTGCAAAGGCAGCTGCCGCTCCCAAAGGAGGCAGATTCTCCTTAGACCAAAATCTCATGTGGCACCTACTCAAGCTCATTTCCCCTTCTGCAAAAGGCAGAAGCGCCGGTTGCTCCCTCTTGCGAATATGGCCTGGTGTCCCCCAAAAGGGCGTCCTCTCCAGTCCACCCATCTGGCCCCAGGAAGCCACCTGGGAGGGCAGAGGTTTGTCCTCAGCACGGCTGCTGGAGCCTTTTCTGCCTCGCGTTCCCTTTCTTCCTCGTGAAGACCTGCTGAACTTGTAAATGGGGAATAGAGTAGCAATATACTGAGAAAATGAATCGAAAAAATCTGGAAGGTGGTAGGAAACAGCCTTTTTTGTTGGTTAAAAGCTAGCTTTTGAGAAGGAAGGTGGGAAGGGGAAACAAATGTTATTTACATCTTCAGTGCCAGTATTCAACAATGTTATAAATAAGAGCCTGTGCAAAATTCTTTTTAGTGATTTGAAAAGCTTTAATTTCAGTTTCTAAGGGAATGAGGGAACAGGTAGGAAAGCACTTCTGCTGTGAATAGTAAGTATCTAACCGATTTTTGTCTCTTTTTTTTTTTTTTTTGGCTGAAAGATTTGGTCTAGAAATTCCATAAAGTCCCACATTAAATACTCCTATAGAAGATTCTGTTCTAACAATGGAAAAGGCGATTTAAATGAAAAATTCCAACAAAGGAGATAGAAGAGTAGGTTCCTTTCTCAGATACGTTATCAGAGGGGATGCTTGCAGGGAGTGAGCCCTGGGCAGAACATCTCGCCTTGTGTCTGTACCAGGCTGGAAAAGTGAACCTAAACGATCCTCAATTATGAAGAGTCATTTCTCTAGAGAAGGTATCTGAGTAGCAATAGCTTGTCATGTTAGGAAAGGCAAATGTAAACCACTTGCTGCCTCTTTCATGCTAGACACCCAAGAATCACAAGCCGCAATTCAATCAAGTTATCTTGTCTGAAGACACTCAATTAAGATAGATAAGGAGCTGTAACTTTCAGAATTAAGTTTGCAGATTCAGGAAGTGAGTTTCCGGTCTTGAAGCCCACAACAAATCTCAAGCAGCGTCAAGAAAAGACGCTTTGAATTGCCTTGAAACAACTGATATTATGAAATATGTGGCAAAACTTTGTTTTCGTGAACGGTAAGGCAGCAAAGAAGCGAAGCCAAAAGATTACCCTGGAAAATCTGAAGAAGTTCTGTTTTAAGTCTCATGTAAACTTTAACCAAGTCTTTTGTTTTAATAACATTTTTTGGTGTCTTAGGATAGCGTGTTGTTTCTGTGTAGATGATAAAGCCTTCTGGCAGGCTTGCATACAGTGTTTTAGATCACATGCTCATATACAAAGCCAGTGGGAAGAAATGGAAAATCTGTTCTCTTTTGGGTTTTTTTTTTGTTTTTTTTGGGTTTTTTTGTTTTTTTTAAATTCCCCCCTCACACACCCTCGCACCTGTAGAGGGCTGAAACCTGACTTTGCCTGATAGCCTGCTAGATGGCAGTATCGCATAACATGAGCAGTAAGCAACAGCAGACACTTATTTCTTTTATATAACAAAAATCAAGACGTATTTCCCTTTCCCGTTATAGACTGTTTTAGCTTTCATATCCTTGCAATTAAAAAAAAAGGTATTTATATTTATATGATAACTTCCTTTTGTCTTCTTACTTTCAATTATTCAACAAACGATACTTTGATAAGTTGAATAAAAGTCTTTTGGGGCATATATTTATTTATTAAACATGGGAAATTTTCTTCTGAGGTCAACTCATTTTGTAGGCATTTGGGGAAAATTGATTTTGTTTCACTGTGCTTAGCATGTAAACACAGCTCATGTGAGTCTGGTTTTTTCCATCATAAAATTTTAACAACACAGTGCAGTGCGGAGCTCCAGATGTAGTTCTCTGGGACTCTGCTCTTTGAAATAATTGCATCTGGACGCCCCTCTATCTGCTCCAACTATTTGCCCTTGAAATAAACCAATATTGTATTTTTATCTCAATGTATGATTTATTGCCCACCAGAAATGCCAATCTTCTGCTTTGAATGTGCTGAATGCTGCCCACATAACTGCAGTGGAAACATCTATTTGGGTTTTTTTATTTATTTGTTGCACCTGTCATGACTTTCCACTTGAGGCAGAGATTCGTTAACTTTGACTGACTTCATTTTTGGTGCAATATTATCTGCAGTGACAGACAATAGTATGTATGTCTGTTTATGTGAGAGTATTCAGATAAGAAGAAAATTAAGGAAGCGGTAAGCAGTCAAAAATCAGGAACATTAAGATGTCTTTAGAGAAGTTATAAGTACAGTGAATTTTATAAAACTGATGCAAGTGTTGTAAGCGTGATGTCTGATGAGTAACCTTGAATATAAATTGGGTGCCTTTCTGTGTTCAGGCTAAGTTTTGGGAGACAGCAGGTCTCAGAGCAGTGGTTACTGCTGGGGGACCTGCAGAAGTGCAGCCTCATCTCGCATGATTTGGGCATGCATGATGTGTAAGAGGAAAATAAAAAGCAGGTTTTGTTAAAAGAAAAAAAAAATGCTAGGTGAGGGCACCTAAGAGAATGCAGGTTTGGAGAAGCAGCACCACTACAAGAGGAATACGGACACTTTCACGGGTGATAGGCAAGTTGTGCTCGGCCTTTCGCTCCTTCATGCTCTCAGTTCATCTGCGTAAGCCTATTCTGAGAGTTTCTAAAATTCAAGAAGAGAAGGAAAATGACCTGGAAGTAGGAAGTGAAGAGCACAGGTAATTGCAGTGGCTCAGACCTGCTGAAAGGTAAAATTGAGCGGCTCTTCGAAACAGTCACTGTACAGGTGCTCCTAAAATATTACAGCAGCAGTTTTCTCATTTCTATGTAGTCCGTCTGCTGCCTGTGTAAGTAGTTAAAATAGATTTTGGTAGAATATATTAGAGTGTGTTATGATCAATTTCTAGCACTGCATTATTTATTACTTTAAAGAAAAATAAATAAAGCCAGATCGCTTTCATTTTTAAAACAAGTAGTCCTGTTTCTTCGGACTGAGTAAATGCCTATTAAATTGAACTTAAATATTATACATTATTACTTGAGTAAATACCCATTGAAGCTCATAAGCATGCTAAGGAGTTGGCAGCGTAGATGGCTTTGGATTCTCTTTCAGGACCTTGCGAATATTAAATCAGAAGAACGATGCTGTTGAAGCCTTGAGCCTTTTGGGATCACATAGTTGCCGTGATCATTTCTTTAGGTCATCATGTAGAGCTGGATTCAGACAAGGTTTTTGTCAGCTTTATGACACCCTCATGGCCAACAGCTTGTGCCTGATGGAATGAAAATGTGCCAGCAGATGTGTCCACTTCAGCATGGACATCTGACCCTCAGACATTTCCAGAGGCATATTAGCAACGTATGGGACAGGCAGAACTGGGCACGCTCAGATTTAGGGGAGGAACGAGATGATGGAGCAGGGCACCAGAATTACCACATCAGGGGTTGGGCTGTGAGAAAGCCAGGCAAATAGGACCTCCACCACCCCTCAGGAACCACCTGATGCCCGCATGTTAGTCACTGCACGGGCAGGCAACCAAGGAGATTATCAGTGGCCTAGACATCTCATCCTTTATATATAAATCAGAAGTCACCTTGTTGATAAGCAAAGTAGACAAATGTATGGGGACGCCTTGGATTAATGGAGAGGCAACGAGATAAAAATCCTGCTTTACCCTCGAATTAAGGTGAGGTCCACAGTTAGCGAGAAAAACGAAGCACGTTTGGCAGTGACAGTGGGGGTAACAAATTGCTTTCAGCAGGTCCTTCCAACCCTACTAGTAGTTCCTTTAAGTTTTATTTGGGGTTATGTTTATTCATTGTTTTTGTTGTTGTTCGGTTGGTTTTGTTTTTTTTTCTTTTCAGTGTTTGCAGATGACCCCGTAGGGGGATGCTGGTTTGGTGCTAGTTTTGCAGGGATACGAACTGGTAACCATGAACTCTGAGAGCAGAAAGGGACAAATGAGTGAGGCAAGTGAGAGCTGGAACCATCTCAGCTGTCAGCCAGTTGAGGACAGGTGCAAATCCCATCCCAGGGGGAGTGTCAGTGGGAGTCTTGGGGTGGAGGACTGGAAAGCTTGGGTTGATGCTCCATGGAGGTGCTGCCGTTGAAGCCATGGAGAAACAGGAGCTGAAGAAGTCCATCTGTAAGGCTGTGTAAAAATTAAGACCAAGTGTAGCTGATAAAATAGTGGTTACTCTCAGTAAATGCCTGAATATTCACTCATCCTTTTCCACTTTTGATTAAAGAAGATTGATTTATTTTGAAGAAAGAGAACAAGGCGCATGCCATGAAAGAGCATTCTAAGAGAAAATGAAAAATAAAGAGATGGCAACATTTCCCAAAGGCATGGAGGAATATAAATAGTCTTGGGTTTCATGTCAAAGGGAAAAAATACTTGGTGTTAGTTTTATTTTTAGAAAGTGGGAGAAGTTATGAGACAGCCTGATATGAGTTGGCTGTCTGAAAATATCTGTCATTTTTAATGCATACCCTAGATATATCTGACCAGTCTGCTACTCGTGTGAAAAACATGAAAATAGAAAATGTCGCTGTGGAAGGATTCATCTGCCCTGTCGCAGGTATCTAAAAGTTAAATACCTCAGTGCGAACTGTTTGCCGCAGAACTCCTATTTGGTGGAAGGGAAAAAGGCATCATGAGTTGATAATCTATCTCATGACAAAAGAAGTTGCCCAAGGTAGGCTAGGAAGATGTAAAATAGGTGACCATCTGAGGCCTTCGTGTTTGAAATCATCTGAGATTAGTCTTGTGTACAAGGAAAAAAAAGTAATATACTACATTGCTCTTAAAATGAAAGGCTGAGCAATCTAAAATGTTTTTGGAGGGATAAGTGCTTGTAATCTGGAAGTCAAAAACGATCTCAATACCCCCTTAAAACCTATTAATATAAAGTATGATTTGGAGAAATAATTTCAGAACTTCTGAAAGAGAAACATCTCAGAGGTAGATGCAAAGTCGTGTTTTCCAGCTGATCCACTGTAACCGGTCTTTAGTTGAACAAGAGTTCATGTACACTGAATTCATGCAGGATGGTAAATTTTCTGTATTCATCATTGCATAATAAATCTGGGAGTGGATACAGACTTCGACACAGGGAAGATAAAGAAGCTTCATGAGTTGCAGCTTCAAAACAGAAAATCTCAAGCCAAACGGTGTTCTTGAGATTCATAGTACCTAGTTGTGATTCTGGGTAGTTTGGCTAATTCTGTGAACTGTATCAAGTAAAGCAGTGCACATAGTAACCTGGATATCAGAAAACTGAGTTCACAAAGGTGAAATTTCCACCCTAATTGAAAAGAGATTCTCAATTTTACTTTTTAACCCTTGAGGCAATAACCAGTCGCAGACGCTTTGACTGGGTCTGAGGAAAATCCAAGCTGACGTCGATTCATCTGCTGTGTTCCATGGGTTGGTAGTTCGGAGAGAAGCTAAAACCATTGGCGGTAACATCTCTCTTGATTGTCATTCACGTTGGTCACCCTGCGGAGCTCTATCACCCTTAGCAGCAACCCTGGCTTAATTTAGGGATGTTCTGTCTTGCACGGCAGGCTTGGTGACCACTATGGTCATTCAGAGATCCTGAAGGTAGCATTCTAAAAGAACCACGCTCTGATAGAAAAGAAAGTCTTGGCGTTTGGGAGCTGAAAATGCCACCTCTAAAGAGCTGGGAAATTTGGAAGAGCAAATGCTTCTTGGTGGTTAGAAAGCAGTTTGCAAGAAATTTAGGTTCACTCTATGTGTTTGCGGTTTCAGTGAGGTCTGGTGATTAACATTGGCAGAGTTGTAGTGATTTTGGTTTAAAGGGCAGCCAGCTTTCTGGCACTTCAAACAGGTACCAAGTGAGAAGACAATGGAGACAGTACCCTATGTCTGTGATTGCCTCCAAAAAATGCCCTTTGCTGTTAGTAAATCTTCTGTGCATTACTACCCCAGGCTGTAAGTGCTAGGCCATTCTACTTCTGCTAGAAATGGTCTCCTTATCAGATCTCTTGCTGCAGTAGCAGAAGTGTGGTTTTTGGAATGTCTGTATCCACACCTGTGGACATGGATACGACCTTATCCGTACGGAGCATGAGAAGGTGCTGTCCCACGCTTGACCTGGAGACCTGTGTACAGGGAACTGTGTCTGCAGGTGTGTGTATGTACACACACACACTCATTGTGTAATCTTATTTTTCATTTTTTTATGCTTATATATACTCCAGTAAAAGTGTCAATACATTATATCAAGTTGCTGTGAAATATAAGACTATAATAGTATTGCTGCAAGTATGAGTCATATGTATGTACATTTGAGATGTAATCCTTCAAACAGTAGAAAGTGTGAAGGTTGTTGGACATATTTACAAGTAACAAGGGAGTGCAGACTCTGCAATGGGTGTTTGCAGGGATGTTCCTTGGTCGGTATGTTCTATGTAGCTTCTTTTTCAGTATGCAAGCGATGGAGCAATTAGCAGCGGTGCACACTTAGCCTCTGTCTTCCATCACAGTTTATTACTTCATTACTTCATTTGTAGATTAAACAGAAGAGGTTCACAGTGTGTTTTCCATGTAAAGTAGTTTAACATTTTATGTTCCTCTGTCAGACACAGTGAAAAAAACAGTTGCAGAAGCTGCTACCTGTGTATGTAGCTATGGCAGAGTTGTGATATCTTCTGAGAAATAGGGTGTGAACATATAATTAAAGACTACGGGATACATTTTACACTTTGTGGCTAAGATTAAAAAAAAAAAAGTAGCTCCTCAGTTCTGCATCTCTGCGCTGGAGAAGCTTGTTCTGAAGGAGAAACTTGAGGGTTTTTGTTCCTAGGAGGACTCCTACGTATGCTAGAAATAGCCAGGGTGCAAGATGCCCTAGTTAAATCCCCTGCATGGGCGGCAGTGCGGCGAGGACGATGCGATGGGAACGAGCCGGCCCCGTGGCCGCTGGCGGTGGGAGAAGCGGGGAGAGCTCCAGCTGTTCCTCCCGCACCCGCGGCCACGTAAACAGGACGTGCTGGTGCACAAAAGGAAAGTGTTCGCATTGTCTTCGCTGTTTCCTGAGTTTCCAGAGGAGGGGAGAAGCGGCAGGGATGGAGATGGGGCAGTGGAAGCCCTTGCCTGGGCTCTGCCGCTCGCCGGAGTGGGGCAGGGATGGGGTCTCCGCTCTTTTCCGCTGCCCAGGGCCCCTCTGTCCTGCCTGACACCCCGCAGGGTGAGTAGCGCTTGGGTTAATCCTCCCTTTTCCCAAGATACAGCCTGAGGTTAAGCTCTCTGCCTCCTCTGTCACACATGTTGGAGGAATTATAATAGGAGCATCAGTCTTGTGGGGCTGTTTGACCTTTTAGGGCATCTCGGCACAAGGGGCAGTGATCTGTCTCTGTCTTTTCACTGTGTGTGTTTCTGAAACAGTGGTACAGGGAGGAAGAAGCTATAGGAAAATGCAAGTTTATCTCCCCAAAAGTTGGCAGACAACGGAGGTGGCTGCAGTGTCTGAAATTCTAATTTTTTACACTAGTAGATTTCAGGTTGAGTTCCATTAAATCAGACCTTACGATCCCTTAAATACATTTGTGTGATTATGGCTAACCCAGTATAGTTAAAGATGCTTTATTAATTACATTGACATGCTGGGTTGTAACACTCTAAAAATATCAGTGCTGATAATCTTGGTCACTTCTTATTTTCAGCACAGCTACGTTCTTTGTGCGCCCCGTCAAATCACAGTGTTGTAGATGAACCAGGGCTATCACAGGCAGGGCTTTATTGTGTCAGCAAAGGTATTTCTTTGTTATTTCAGTAGGAAACAGAAGATAGGCGATAAGCTAACACACTCACAATGGGTGGAAGTTCATTAAAAATGTATGCCCTTGTTGTATGTATGTTGTATTTAGATGTGGAGCCCTTTGGAGCAGCAGGTGTTTGTACAGTACCATTACAATGTGGCCTCATGTGTCACCAGATCTTCAGTGCTGATGGCAATCAAAGGTGATTTTTGGCACGCCGGCAAGTTAGGTGGGGTCAAGGGGCTGGTAGTTGTGTACAGAGAGCAAACAGCGATGGCAGAAGGTTCCTGGCCTCCCAGAGCAGCAGGAGGTCTCCCCCTTGCTGTGTGGGTCGAGTGGCAAGCTCGAGCAGAAGGATCACGTCGTAGGTACTGTAGGAATTGGGGTTCAGAGGTTTTGCATATCCCGCCTCTCTCCAGGACCGGGCTCTTCCCCTCCTCCTCGCTCCTGCAAATGCTTCCTTCATCTCATTGGCAATATTTTCATTGAACTGAGCTCTCCGAGCAGTTGTCTGCAGCAGGTAGGAGTTTTGCTGGCACACCGTGCCACGCTGTACCTAGGACACAGCATCCTCTGTGCTGCCAGAGCAGCCTGCACGCAGTGACTGCAGGTGTGATGGGGCAGGGAACCCCAACGAGCGCCTTCCAGGCAGAGGCGAGCGTGTTTCTTTTTGGCAATCTGTATGTCAGAGGTAGTATGTTGCTAAAGTTATTTTCTAAACACCTATTTTTATACCTTTTAAAATAAACACTGCATTAAGCGGCGGTCTAGCTTCGTAATACACAAGTGGATCAAAGTGCTGTCATGACTGTCTTGCACACCACCTACAAATACAGTTCAAAAATACGCCGAGTGCCAGATTGAACAGCAAGAGCAGGTGATGCACTCTTAATTCCTTGACTTGTGCTGAAGTCTGGAGCACAGACTAGCAGTGGTGTGATAAAACATCACACCCCTGGCTCTTGACATGACTTTCACCGACAGCCGTTTCAGGCAGGTGATGGAAATCTGGACTGTTTTCCAATACTGCGAGCAGGTTGAGCCGGTTGCCGGGCACATTGTGCGTTTAACCTTCGCAATATTGGAAGCACGAGAGTTTGCATCTGTAAAATGGTTGCTTCACCCTCAGTTTGAGAGATGGTGGCGGTAAAGCAGCAAGGTTAGTGACTAGCTAGGTGCACAGAGATACCATTGCCATCATCCCCCTGCACCTCCTGACATAAGGAAGCGTGAAAAACCTCTCAAGTTTGCTGACCTGCAGGTGATTTTTTTTTTTTTTTTTTTAGGAAATGAGCAGCTGCTAAAAGTGCATTGAAAAGACACTTTAGCTGGCTGAAAACACACAACCCCGTGCTTTTTTTTTTTTTTTGCTTGATAGCAGTGGGGGTCTCCACCTCCACCTTTTCCCCTGGTCATTCCTGACTTGGTGGGAGCAGGCTGGGAGCTGGAGCTTTGCACCGGCCACCGATGCGCTCGTGAGCCTCCTCGGGAAGAGCTGGGCCCTTCCTTTGTGGCTTCGGTGCTGTTTCCAGCATTCTGACACGTAAAATAGCCCCCTCTGCATGTTCTCACACACGTTGAGGACGTGTGCGGGAGGAGGACGACCAGGTTTGTGAAATGCAAATGCCTCGCAGGCAGCGTGAGGGTACGGGATGCTGTCCCCTACGGGATGCTGTCCCGGATAAGCTGCGCCCAAGCTTAGTTAGTCCGGCTCTGTCCCGCTGGGCGAACTGCTCTCCCCGCGTCGCCTAAAAAGCGCGATCACACTTTCCTTTCTCTTGGCAGATAATCCTGAAATAGCCGGCAGGAGCGGAACGGAGTGTCACGAAGCCTCCCTGCGGACGGCCAAGCACGGCTACTGTACATACTACCCCGTCTCCTCCTCTCTAGAGTTGCCACAAACTGCATGCTAAGTCAAGAATTTGTTCTGATGGACAAATCACAAACTCGAAAAAAAAAAAAAAAAAGCTAGTGCTGCTATGTCATATATGAATATTAAATATGGTATGCTTACTATACTCCAACCTAAAATAGTTAACTACCTGATACCAGCTGTGATGTTTCAAGACATAAAGGGTAACGTTTAGTTTTAAAGATTTTCTAAGCATAGTTTAATTCTTGCAAATATTGTCTTTTCTCCATAACTATACCTAACAGAAATGGTCCAGTTAAGTTAGTCTCGTGAGATTCAGTGTTTATGAATCTTTCGAGCTCAGCAATAATTAAGTTGTATTGGCTAAAAACTTATCCCAGTTGCAGGTTTAATTTTCACCCTAACTACAGTTGGGGTTTTTCTTCTCGGTTAAAATAAAACTCTTGGTTTTACTCCCCTTGCGAGTTGATTCCAAGACAGAAGAAGTGAAATGCAGCCCAGTGTCCTGCACGTCACCCTGCCAATCCGAATATTTTTAGCCAGAAGTCCAAAGTAAAGCACAAATTCTTTAGATGCACATGGTTGGTGTTTGACTTGTATGGAGAAGTTGCATTTGAATCATAGCAGAGTAGCAGAAGAAAATTTAAAAATTTTGCACAGTATGAACTTCATACCCCTTTCAATCCCCAAAAGAACAAAGTCTTGAGAATATTATTTTACGAGTATATTTATAATGTTTTTAAAAGAGACTTTGCAGAAGTGCCTAAATTTTGTCACATCAGACTTGATGAAAGTGAGCCTGATGCCAACAGTCAAATCTCACCGGAAGCGAATAATCTTTCAAACTCATAGTCAGGTTACCAAAAAGAGCCAAGCTGTTAAGAAATAACTTCTAGAAGTGTAAAATCAAACAGACAAACAAACAAACAAAGACCAAACTAACAAAAGAGAAGGTGAAAAAGACAGCTGTAGATGAAGAGATGTGTATGATACTCTAATTTAATTAAAATTCAGTTGAGTCACTGAAACTTTGTAGGTGACTTTAATCTAGACTATTAACTGAACACTAAGAATGTAGAATGAGATTCAGTTTAATAAATCATTACTGTATTTGCATTTTTTTAAATTGGATTATAAGATTGTAACCGGATTAGAGTGGAGAAAAAATAGTTCTTTTAAGTGTTTTTGTTTAAAAACATATTTTATGTCACAAAAGTATGAAGATATCTTTAATACAATTATATACATATTATATATACATACATACATACATATATATGGATGAAGCAGATTTTAATGTTGTTTACTTTTTTAAATACTTTGTTGATTTACAAGGTAATTATATATGTATAATTAAAATTTCATTTGTTTGAGTTGAGATTTGTTTCAAGCACTATTGTACCAAATATTTCATATTTCACATTTTGTATGTTGCACATGTATCACATAAATGACATAGTTTTTAAATTATTGTTTAAAAAAACAAGACAGCTGTTATAAGTGGATATTATGTATAATTGTTTGCAGCATAAGTTTTCTATGTGGACATTATTAGTGATTGCAGTATTTTAACTTAACCTCTTCAGATTGATTGTAAACTATTTTAAACTTTGGCAGCACTGCCTGTTCTGAAAGACTGAAGGCACTAACCATGTAATTATTTGTCTAGGAAATTATTTTCCGGGCTAAATCTTGTTTGTCCAATGTCTAATTACTATCTATTTATATATAAAGCTGGAGATTTGATCATCCGAAAGAAAGAAAAATAATCACAATTCGATTGTAAAATTAACATAGTGCTTGTAACGTTGCGTTAGTTTTAATTTGTGGAAAAATAATGTATCTTAACTTGTTACTTTAGCAGTTAAGGTATCACCATTATATAATATTAAAACACTAATATTTGTAGACTTTCTCAGTCATTATAACTAGGTAGTTGACACTGCAACTTGCCTATATCTGTCAAAGTTGTTTTTATTTTTTTATAATAGTTAATTTAGGCATTTGGGTAGCGTATTGTATAATACTAAATGGTAAATTATCCATGTTGTTTAAATATTTTATGTAGATAACACTTCAAGACATTGTTTTGTGTGAACTTTTTATGTTTCAAAATAACTGTTATTCTATGTTTTTTACAATTAATCCAGTGCTACTATTTTTTGCCCATGGATGACGAAGCTTCAGATACATCAGGTCTTTCATCCAGATAAACTGACAGACAAAAAGAGAAAATGTATTTTTAATAAGAGATCCACTTTCCGACTTTATGACTTTGTAATATTCTTGAAAACTGTACAAGTACAAACCTATGCTAACAGTAAGGAGGCAATTACAGATGTGCAAATACGTGTACAACAGATTCTGCATTTTATTTATTTACAAAGTAATTTTATAGACTATTTCAAAATTTGGGAAGATCTAAAACTATTTTTCTGTATAAATATTATTTGCCAAAACTTTGTTTATATTTTAAAAAAGTCTAATGAAAATGATTAAATTTTAAATGCTATGTTTAATTAACAAAAAAACCCAACAAATAAAACCCCTAAAAGAACCATGAGATGGGCCAACACAGAGACAGTGAATACTGTAGCTGGGACATGGTTTCAAGTTACTTGAGATGTCTCACTGTTTATTTTCTTCAAAGGATACAGCACTTCACCAAAATACCTTTTTGTTTGCCTCTCTCATCCAGCATAATTGACGACACGTATGATGAATATTTCAGTAACAGTTAAAAGAAACCCCTCCATTCACTCTTTTTCAGCATATAACTACTAGTGGTCTGTTAAATAGCCATTCTATTTCTGTTGTGACGTTAAATTCATTCACCCAATGTACAACCACTGAAATAAAAAGAAGCATTTTAAAATGAGAGCGGAGTCGGGGCGATCCTTTCTCGTGGCACGGCTCTGGGAAGAGGGGCCTGGGGTAACAAAAAATAGTCAAAGTGCAAGAGTCTTTTTAAAGTACATAATTATATTATTGTATTTTATTATTCTCTCTCTTCTCTCTCTCTCCTCTCTCTCCTCTCTCCCCTTCCCTTTTCCCTTCCCTTTTCCCTTCCCTTTTCCCTTCCCTTTTCCCTTCCCTTTTCCCTTCCCTTTTCCCTTCCCTTTTCCCTTCCCTTTTCCCTTCCCTTTTCCCTTCCCTTTTCCCTTCCCTTTTCCACATTCCAGTAACAAATCCTTAAGTGCAGTCCCCTGGTTCGGGATGCCCACAGTTGCTGTATGAGGCAGCACGTACTCTTGTGCTGGGGATGGCGTGCCGAGGACACCACCTCGCTGTCCGGCTTTAGTCCCAGACACTGATTTTGTGCCCTTTTTGCCTGCCCGTGCATGCTGGGGCGCAGGAAGGCTGTGGTTATCTCAGCAGTGTGGCTCGCAGATGCCTAATCGTTGGGGGACTTTTTCACTGGCGCATCCTCTCCACCCTCTTTTCTTGCCTACATCTCAGAATATTAAACCGACAAATAAATCCCTGTTATCTACTTGTTCCTCCTGGGAGAGCAGCATTGCAGAGGAGTTGTGTGCCCAAGGGCAGAGATCTCACGGCAAGCTAGTGACAGAGGAGGGATTAAAACCTCTGGCTTGCAGCTCCATGGTTTCTTCACACAATCTTCTCTTTTTTTTTTTTTTTTTAATGTTTTAAAGAAAGGAAGTACAGTTGCTGCAGAATCACAAAGAGTTTGTGCTATAAGGTTGTAAACATTGCATCAGCACAGGGCTGGTTTGAAGGGAGCCCAAGGTCACAAGTGATGTGGAAAACCACCAGGTCAACCGGTGAATTTGGATGGATCACCAAGGTCCTCAGCCAGAAGGCTGCTGAGAAGGAGCGTGTGGGACGGAGAGGAGATGCGGGAATGGCTTGCAGGGACCGAGGACTGCCGCATTGGAGGGAGCTGCAAGGGCACGGTGGAGCAGAAGCAGCAAACAATTCAAATTCAGGAGTGGAAACTCTGTCCATTCACACTTCCTTAAGTTAAAACCCACCCTGCGGTGACATTTTGGACAGTTGTCAGCTGCTAAGAAGGGCCATGACATTGATTTTCTTGTCTAAAAACTGCTTTGTTCCTTGTCAACTTTGGCACTTTTTTGGCAGTGAAGAAGCGCTTGTGGCAGCCACGAGCATTCAGGATCCACACTGAACCAGCCACCTCTGTACACCTCAGTGTGCGGAGCGTGCCACCTTCAGATAAGGTCTGTGTTTCCAAAATGAAGATAGTTCCTGAGAAGAGCCTTTAGAAACCTTTGGTATTCCTCCCACCACACAGGATGCAGCAGCATCACATTGAGCATCACGTTGCTCAACATGAGCCCTTTCTGGAACAGAGGAGCCAGGTCCACTCTCAGCATTTGGCTGTGTATCTCCTCTGGCCCCACATGATGTAGCTGTAACCAAAGGGCTCATTTTCAGTATGTTTTGCTTGGTTTTCAGTTCAAAGGTCTGGAAAAATCTGCAGGCTGGTTTTTTGGGTTTTTTTGCAGTCCCCCCTGGAATTAATAGGATGAAACAAAAGGGGATGTGACATTTGAGGGGCCAGGGCCTGCTGGGATGGCTTTGCATGTTTGTCAACAGCAAAGGAAGCCAAAACTGGTTTGGCTTTGTCCACGCTGCGTTTTGGGAGTGTCTGTTGAGCAAGTTACCAAAACAGCAGCCGGGTTTTGTTTCAGGAAGAGCTCTTTCACTCCAGAAGAGCGCCTAGGAACAACCTGGCATTTCTGTGTTGTGGATGATGACAGAAAAAAGGACTTGTGGGCAAAGCTGCTTGATGGTGTGGGTATTGAGTCTTCTGCTGGTGGCATTTATAACATGAATCATGGAATCCCAAAATATGCCTTGCCTGGAATTGCTGAAAGCCTTCCTTGGCATCTGAATACCATGCTCTTTGTGCCTGCCATCATTTCTCTAGCCCAGCTTTTGGTCGAGTGACCTCCCTTTTTAATGTCATGTAATTGACAGTTCCGAAGGCTTTTTGCATGGGTCAAGATGATTTTTATTGCTGGAGTGGGAGTGTGTATGTGAGGGCAATACCATCTCAGCTGTTGCATTAAAGAAGATACTGGTGCTGGTATCTAATGCATTGGAGCAAATAGTGATAGGTATAGAATCATGGTAAGATTATCCGTGAATTAATAAATTACAGCAATGGTTTCTAAATTCTTATTCTTCTAATTATGTAATTATAGAAACCCTAGAAATTGTAGAAAATAAATTACTTTTTTCATTACATGAAAAATACTTTCTGCTATAGGAGGGGAAAAAAACCCACTCAGAAACATGAAAGGAAGATCCTGGTGTGAGCTGCTTATGCAATGTTGTGTCCTAGTGGCATTATTTCCACCAAAGCTTCTTACAGAGCGTGGAAAATACACTTGGCTTTATGATTTAGGAAAATTGCTACAGGAAAGACGCCCTTCTTCAAAGAGCTGGATTTGGATACTACTTTTAAGGAAAACAAATTCTGGTGAGTGTCCTCCTTAGTATAATTGTCACAAACCAGTCAGGGTGTAGCCTGCGTGGAACGTGGTTTCTCAGAGGGTCACAGGACCAAACAGATGCTGGGATGTGGTGGTGACAAGGGTGGCCACAGCGGTGTGAGGTCCACCCTGGAGGATGGTCACTCCAGGGCTGGTGACGCAGGCACATGCCTACACTTAGCCTGAGCTGTGTTTACATTTGCCATGGATGCTTCTCCTTTTCACGGTGGGGTAGAGGGAGGAAATGCGTTTATTTCCTTGTTTTACGGTTGTAGTTACCACGCCGAATGCCAGCAGAGCACATTCAGAGGTGCCAAAGTTAGTAGATGACAGCACAGCTCAGGACTGCGAGCAAGCAAGTTTTTCATGCTTGGAAAGCTGTTAGGGTGGGATCCAGCTTTCTCTCTCTAGCTGTCGAGTATCATTTGGAGCACTGCAGGGTACCCACCTGGCGTAAAGCTGCTGCTATGGAGGAGCACGGGTCTGGATGGATATCTGAAGTCTGCCAGCCCCATGCAGTTGTCTCAGATATTCTATAATACACCACTTCAGGTGAGTGCAGTCAATGAATCCCAGCTGTTTTCACAAGGGACTGTCAATTGTAACAATGGTTTTGATGGATTTTAGAACACCATCATGCAAAAGTAATCACAAAATCGTGAGACTGGCTTAAACAATCGGATGGTTAAAAACACTGTTCTTCACTGTAGGTATTTGAAGTACATTCAGCTTGTATATTTAAGCTTTTTCTGTCCTACTGGGATACATATAAATGTTTTTCATGTCACCTAAGATGCCCATGTGCTCATGGAGGTAAAGTTTAAAAAGCGGCTTGTAACATTCTTGAAAAAGTCATGAAAATTGACAACACGAATTTTACAGATTGGGTGAATTCGAGATGTTCTTATTTCTTACCATGTTACAAGGAGGAATGAAGAAATATGGTAATCCTTTGGCATGTAATATCGTTTTTTCAGGCTTAATCTTCACATGGGCTTTATTCAACTATTATTATGCCAATGGAGGTGTGATGTTACCAGTGTAACTTAGTCTGAATGCAAGTACAATGGGATAGACTGTCCGGTTATGCAAATAAATCGTTTTGCTTAAATGTTTCATATGGAACAATTGTAACCTACTCTATCCAATGTAGCAAAGTTGTTTTAATTTCTCAGTAAGGCTCGATAACAAGCTGACCTTTGGCAGCCATTTGGTAGAGCCCACACGTTTGTTTCCAGGTTTAAGATAAATGGTGGGAGGCAAGTGTCCTGTTTTGTGTCCTTCTTCGAGCCAAATGTGTTGGAAAGAAAAGTTACATAAGCAAATGTGAGTAAACAAGGACCCACATGGAAAACCAGTGGTGAGCCTTGAGCAGATGTCGGTAGGCTTTCTAACTACAGGATGTGATAGAAAGCATTTTCCCTTCCTATTGACCTTAAAAGTGATTACTTTCTAGCCATTCTAGAGGACAGAAATGAGGCTGAACTCTCCTAACAGGGAATCAGTGCCCTCCTCCGTGAGCATGAACTTTCTGATCCAGACCAGTTGCTGGAGCAGTCCCTGGGCTGGTGGCACTGCCCATTCCTCAGCTGTCATCTTGGAGTCCATGGTAAGTGCTCATGGGTGGCAGTGGAAGCACAAATGGCAACTCCTCCTGTGGCCTTTTCATTTTATTTCCTTTTAATTTGGTGTTGGGAGAGGCTGAACTTCTTCCAATCCAAGTTTATTTGGAGTTGGAGGTGTATATAGAGATTTTTGGTTGGTGTTTTTTCTCCCCAACTGATTTGTTAGATTGATCATGCATCCTTTGTAGCTTTTAAGGGTGAGGCTACTTACATTTCAAGTTTGCTTCAGTCATCTCTAAATGCACATTTGAGATGTGCTCATTTGTCTTCCAGATCAGTTCCTCTTACTCTTCACAGAACTTACTCTGCAGCAAAGTATTTCAAATATTCTGCTTGATGAAGTACAATACAAAAAATAATTTATAACAACATACAGAGAGCCTATAAGGCAAATGAAACCAAATTACATTAAATTATCGGCCAACTCTGCACTTTCTTACTTGCAACCACTCTATTTGACAGATATACCACAGTGTTTATATGGATTGCCTAAACAGTGGCAACAGTTTTCTTCTGTGCATCCTTTCCTGTGTACAGGCAGAACAGAACAGGAGTATGTTTTTACCACACAAAACTGAGGCCTTTTGCATTTAGCCCCAGGCTCCCTGTATAAGCAAACGGAGAGAGAGCGACCGATGCTCTGCCAGAGGGCAACAACATTCAGCTTCTAGGCAGGATTCCCTGTTCTGGAGCCTGCCCGGCCCCGCTGCCTATGGGGATGCCTGGGGTGACCCCCTCCTACACTGAGCTGAGGCACAGAGTGAGCTGCTGTGCATCCCCGTTCCTTCCCCCAGAGCCGCATCCTTCTTGCTCTGCCTTTCGCCTGAGCTGCTCTTCTGAGCACACGTCCACCACAGGAACACTGTGCCGCCTGCCAGCTTCTGCACCTTTATTTTTGTCTGAGGGTGGCTGGGTTTTTTTAAAGCATCTTGTTGCTCGTTTCTTCCTTTCATTATAGAGATGGCACAGGGTTTTTTTGACCCTCATGTGGTTGAGGAGCACGTTTCAGTCCTTGCACCATTGCAGTGCTTGAGCGGGTCATTTAGTCCCGTTAGTTGCAATGAATGGATTTCTCTTGCCAGCACAGATTGAGCGTGCTGCCTGAAAGGTGAGCAGATGATTTGTAAGTGACCTGTTCTGCAGTAATCAAATACCTTTCCCCACCGCTACACATGCACATTAATATGAATCATTTACTGCTTAGAGGAACTTCAGGGGAAAAATGTCCTCTTGCTACTTATGGCATTAGATGATCCTGTTTTAATCTGTGTGCAGAGGCTTTTATCTTCACCCACTTGTGCTGGCCTTCTGCAGGAGACTCTTGGATCCAAGTTAAGAGCAACGCTGCTCTTGACGACGTGGAGAAGTTCCTTACAAGCTTATGAAAGCCTGCGCGAGAGTCATTTCCAGTGGGACTGACCAGGCAGCCTTCGTTTTCATAACTAAAGTGGGAAACCACAGTGGCCTGAGCATTTAAAGTGACGTTTAATTACGGATTTGCTTTGTGTGGAAGGTGGAGTGGTCAAAACCTTCCTGGAGAGGATCTGACTTCCACACAGGCAGCGCCTCGCCTGCTCCATCCAACGTTTTAAGGTCAGGGAGAAGATGGAGAGGGATGGCTGCAATCCAGGCTGGCTGCAAACAAGCCCCGCTTCAGCAGCAGGAGTAGCTCTCTGCTTGCGATTCTTTGGCCAGAGAAATTTGCCAGTCTTTCATGGCAAATGCTGCCCATGGGAAAGGCTTTGATGAGAGCTCACGGGCATGGTGGAAACCAAATGGAAAGCAGAAGGTGTAGAGCAGTGAGGGGACATTGTATGGTGAGAAGCCACTAGGGAAAGCCCCTTGAAAAGGCATCCAAGAGTGGCATAATTATTCTCTTCTTTGCCGCTCACCTCCGTCCACAGCAGATATTCACTCCAAGAGATGTTCACCACTTCTTGGCGGAGTGGACTTTCTTTTTGCATGGACCTGTCATTTGGTAGTTGACGTCCTTTCTTTTTGTTTCCTCTCCCTTTGCTTTAATTTTAGCCATAATGCAGATGATCGTCTGTGATACAAGACCAGCCTTCAGGCTTTGGTGAGTGCAGCAGATACGTTCCTCTTCAGGAGTAATTATCAGAGGAACTGCTTTCAAATCCACGTTTCCTGTGCAATATAATTACTCCTATTTAAATAAAGGGCTCTGGCAGTGCTACTCAGCAGCACCTCTCTATACAAAGTGAGGGTTGTTTCCTCTTGACACACCTTTCTTTCTGCTCCTCTCGGAAAACTACTCCGTTAGAATCAAACATTGGTCCACCAAAGTGCCTAAAATCAATCATAATTTTCTATTCAATCGAACCCCTACTTTTTAAAAAATATCACAAAGAAATTGTTCTATTTTACTTCCCTTTATTGTTACTACTCTTACTTCATGAATACTGCAGAAACAGCTGCCCCTCCTTTACTTTTCAGCTTCTTTTTAAGACCTAGCTGGATGTAGCTTCATGCTCCGGGAGTCCACACACTTGAGCCAATTTGCAATAAAACTGATAAAGAAAACAGCCCTGATAAGATGTGGTATTTGTAGAACTTGGATTTAGTTTGGTCAGCAATGGAAACATGTCCCAGTGTGAATTTTATCTAGAAATGTGTGCTGCAGTGTCTTGGTGCCAGGAGCTCCCATTAACGGGGCTGATGCCCATCGAACCAACTGGAGTTTGTGGTGGGGCTCCTTAGCAGCAAGACCTGCAAGAGGTGGCTTCCTTGGGATTAGAAACTTATAACTGGAGCTGGATCCACAGCCGAAAGGAGTAAACTTAGGCTGGGTTACTTGAGCGGGGTATTAGGCTAAGTTAGTGTGTGGATTTACAGAGACTGCCCACGTGCTCGTGCTCTGCAATGAAGAGCGCTGTCAGAAATGGAAGCAAACATCTCACCTTTTTAAGCATAATGAATTTCTTCAGGAGCCCAAAGTGTCTGTGGCAATGGATAACCAGGTTGGCTGTAAACAAGCTGTAGAAGGTCTCCTCAGGTACCCGAGTAAAACGGAGCAGCTTTGTCCACCAGCTAGACTGCTAGATTTACTAGAGGAACGTCCTACAGTCTCCTGCGGGCCCAGAGGAGAGGTCTCAGGCACAGCCCAGGAGATGTGTCTTCATCCTGAGCCATCTGGCACATCCCCGCGGTAGAACCCCCACGGCCTCACCAGCTATCCCGTTCCCGCATGTGCAAAATGTTACCACGAATCAAAATAAAACCCAAAGTCCCCAAACCTTTGGTATCAGCAGCAGTGGGACGCCTCTAAGAAGCTACCGAGTATGAAAAAGGGAGATCAGTGGCCTCTGCGGTGA
Organism: Caloenas nicobarica; assembly: GCF_036013445.1. NCBI lineage: Eukaryota > Metazoa > Chordata > Aves > Columbiformes > Columbidae > Caloenas > Caloenas nicobarica. Next base: position 160,384,126 of record NC_088245.1, on the reverse strand, counting down.
GTCCTGTGGTTTGTCCTTGTTGGGATTTTCTTTTGCCAAATCTCTGGTGGATGCCAGTGCTGGCAGCCGTGGAGCCGTCCCCTTCTGCCGTGTTTCCTTCTCGCAAACCACAGGGGAATCGGAGCACATGCAAAGACAGAAATGTAGATGTGTATTTTTCTACCACACTCAGAAAAAGCCCTTGCGGGGGACCCAGAGGGGCGGGTGGGTTTTACGGGGCCCATTCAGCCAGCCAGGCTGAGGGAGTCTCAGCTGCAGCCCCTTAAGGAGCCAGAGGCTACTTCTAAACCTGTAAAATTAAGAAAGCTGGACTCATGGGAGGTCGACCAGCTCCCACGGGGCACCTGCAGACGTTGGAGACAGCTGAGGTGAGATGATGCTTCCCCCCAACACGCCTGCTCGTTTCTGTCCTGAACTTCCCTTGGCTATTGATGGTATCTGCTCTGCTTCCACCACTGGCAGCCAAGGTGCTGCTGAGGCTCCTGCCCCTTCAGCAGGGAGACCTGGCTGGACTGGTGTAGAATTGTGCTGGAAAAACAAAGCTGATGCAATTTCTCTACTGCATTGCCTTGGTTTCTGTATTAATTGCTCTGTACTGCAGCCAGCACAGCTGCTTTGTGTAGGGCACTGAGCTTCCCCAGCCTCTTCCCAGGGTATTCCCTCTTATTTCAGTCTGGAGAAGGCTCTGGGGAGACCTTGTTTTGGCCTTTCAATACTTAAAAGGGGCCTATAAGAAAGATGGGACAGACTTTTTAGCAGGGCCTGTTAAGAAAGGACAAGGGGTAATTGTTTCAAACTAAAACCATAGACACACTCCTGTGCAATCTACTCTAGGTGAACCTGCCTTAGCAGGTGGGTTGTCCTAGATGATCTCCAGAGGTCCCTTCCAACCCCAACCATTCTGTGATTCTGTGAAGGAGGGGAGATTCAGGCTAGACACGAGGAATAGATTTTTTTAGAATGAGGGTGGTGAAACACTGGCCCAGGTTGCCCAGAGAGGTGGTCAATGCCCCATCCCTGGAGACATTCCAGGCCAGGCTGGACGGGGCTCTGAGCAACCTGATCTAGTTGAAGATGTCCCTGCTCATTGCAGGGGGGTTGGACCAGATGACCTTTGAAGGTCCTTTCCAACCCAAACTATTCCATGATTTCCCAAATCCCTGCCTTAGGCCCTCAACCCTGCAACCGTCTGGCTAACTTAATGCTCATGACACAGGCTCACGTCCTCAGTTGTTCATCCAGCTCCAGCCAAGCCCCCCAGCAAAAACTCTTCATCCCTTCCCAGCGTCCCTCCACATGCCTTCCCCACGTGGGCAATCAGACGCGGGGCTCGGCTCGCTGCGTCTTGCCAGTGTTAGGAAAAGTTCAAGAACCTTTCAGAGCATTTTGTACCCGTTTAGGAGCAAACTCTGCATTTGTTTTGATGAAATGAAAATAGCTGGAGGTTTATGATGACGGCAGCCTGCAGCTACGCCTGCTGGTACAGCGAAGCTGCTGTGCCTGCCGTGGGGAGGAATTGCTCCATGCTCCGCCGCTGGGAGCTTCCCTGGCACCTCACGGATCACTGCCTTTTTTCCTCTGGATAAAGCTCAGGCTGGCACCTCCTGCCAGTCCTCAGCTCCTGAGATTTGGTTTCATCACAGCCTCTTTTATCTCAAGGAAAAAATAACAATCAAAAAATCCCATGCCTCAGGCTCTTACATTCCTAACAATTTCGCTTGCCTGCTTTTGTCCCTGTGCGTCCGTCTGCCCATCCACTGCAAATGGGCCCAACTGCATGGGTAGAGCTGGTGGGGACCCACCGTTTAATTTGTTTTGCCCTCACATGAATGCAGGGTCCGTGTGGGCACAAGGGAAATGCTGCAGCACTGCAAGAGCAGCACCTCACCCCTTCAGTTCTAGCCTCTGGAGGACACAAAGGTTCTTGCTGTTGTTTCTCTTCTCTCCACTGACTTCCATATCACTCTAGTGATGAGGGTCTTGGAGGAACAGAGATTTTTTTTTGCCCTGCTAGAGGTTCCCTCAGGAGAAGGATTTTCCTCCCAGTACTGGAAAGCTCTGCCACTGCTGCTTTTGGCTGGGGAAAAAAAAAAAAAAAAAAGTGCATTTTTAGCATGGCAGTGAGAAGACAACTGCTCTTCATCAGTTTCCTCGTCTGCAAGAGGAAAATGGCAACATCCTGGTGGGGGCTTTGCTGGGGAGAAGTGCAGAGCTGCTGAGGGCTCCCTCCTCTGCTCTGCTGCTTCAATCAAGGAGCGACACAGAATTGTGGAGCCAGGGCTGGACCAAAAGGATTATTTATTTTGACCCAGCAGGTTGAAAGCTCTGGCATTTATACAATGGTCTCCCAAATCCCAGAGGTCGTCTCCCCAGATTACATAAACCAATGCAGCTTTAAGATTTTGGAGTTTATGCCAATTTATAGCAGCTGAGACTCTAGGTTTTCAAGGCCATAGGAAATACTGCAGCTAAGACTGTTCTTGCTCTTTAATTTCCTTTATGTGTTGTTAAGTAGGTGTTTCTTCCTCTAATCAAATTACTCTGTGTAACAATATATCAGCATCAGAGACAATCCATTTCTTAGGGACTAGCTAAAATACCAAAATAAAGGAAATTTAAAAGTGCGAGGGGAGTTGTAAATAGTCTGTTTAACCAGAACATGTTGTTTGGTCTTTTCTTTGTAAACTCTCTGTGTGTATTAACTGTATTATCATCATTTTTATTTAGACAGCTATCTAATTTAGAACATGAAAAAATAATATTTCATGCTAAAACAAGCAAGCATTAACCGCTCTCTAAAAAATTATTGATCATGACTGAGTTTAAATAAAACTACGTGGGATTTGAGCCTGTTTACACACACAGACACACACAAGGAGAGGATACACTGATGTATACACACACAGGTACTTAGATAATATATGCAAACTGAATTATCACTTTTTAAAACACAACACCTCTTTATTTTTTTTTCCAGCATGCTTTTAATAAGTTCAAAAATTTGCTTATTAGAATATTTTATGAAAAGCTAGTCCTTAACTAGACACATGGTGGCTGACTTGTATGGTTAAGAACATTTCAAGGCCACAGTGGCCAGTAACTTTTGCTGCTCCTACCTCCCTGCGCCTAAAGAAAAATATAACGTTATCTGATAAAAACGTACTTTCTCTAAAACAAGTGTGGGACATGCCGGCACTGTGGTCACACATGTAACCACAGCTAACAAACACGCACCCACCTCACCTTCAAACAAGGTGGAGCTGTGGTACCCACTGAGCAAAGCCTCGTGGGGAGCAGGGGGGACACATTTATCCCCCCCCAGACACATACCCATGTGCTGGGCTGCATTGCCATGGTCCCCACGTGTGCCGTGAGCCATAACACGAACTGCAGCCGTACCTACACCACAGAAGAGACGTATAGGTATAGGGCTGTTCTGGATATATCACCATCTGACAGGTAGCACATTTGTTCGTAGCTGGTTTGGAGCTACTGCTGGCTTGGTTTCTCTTCCTCTCATGTTAAACTGTGGCTATTTCTTCTTGTAAAGAACTACTTTGTTCCAAACAACTTTTAAATTACTTCAGGGACAGAAATTCCCTGCTGCATCCCATTAGAGACTGTAGCCAAAAAGATACATAGGATTATGTTTTTCAGACACCTGAATGACTTAGGGGCTCCTGAACCACCTTCACAGGTGACTTAGGCACTGAAGGCCAAGAGCCATGGGGTGGTACTGCAGGAGACCCCTCCGCACCAGGGCTGTGCGGAAGGAAACGTCCCTTCCCCTGTGCTCCCGCAGATCAAATTTGCATCAATTCACTGCCAGCTCTCATCCAACAAGCAGATCTCATTCGCCGCATGCTACGCATGTGACGTCTCTCTGGACCACCACTTTCCACTACTCCTCTCTGGATACTTGTCTGCTCTCCAGGTTATCTCCCACCTGCCTATTGTCTGACGCCTTCCTGCTGAAACTACTGAGAATGGCCCATTAAAATGTTTTTTACTTAAAGGAGTGACTGATATAAATTAATGGATCAGGTGAGCAGCCTCCAGCAGATACTGCCTGCAGACTTGTCCCTGCCTTCAATTGTCCTCATGTCCCATCAAAGCGAGGAGCACTGATGGGCACCTGGACCTGTGGCAAGCTCGATCAAAGAGCACCATGTCCATGTGGCACCAGACCTCTGCAAACCCGCTCACTCCCTCAGCACAGTGCAGGCACTGCTGCATGGCTCCAGGCCCCAAAACAGCAGATTCGGAGCAAATGCAGTGGTCTGAATAACCTGGTCCCAGGTCTTCAGACTGTGGGTTGGTCTCCCAGAGGTCTTTGTGGCCTCTGTTTATTTACACCGGACTCTTGCATCTTTATCTAAAGACAGTGAGCAGTAAACACTATTCTGGACTTTTTCAGGATCTTCTTTCCTTTGCGCAGATGCAAATCAAGAATTTGATTTGTCAGCAATCGGTAGCTTTGATGCAAGAGTACAGTTGACAACACAGCCATGCAAATTTTAGGAAGTAAATGTAAGACAATTACATGGCAACATGTACTATTAATTAGGATTTTTTTATTGAACAATTAGATTTCACTAACTGCTGCCTAGATGGGATGTGGCTGTTGAGGTGGATTATGTCCCACTCCATGAAAAAGCCGAGCCACCACAATTTTTACCTAAATTTTTTCAGTGGGGGCATGATCAATGGTGCAGCCATATCTAAACAGACGGCAAGATTTTGCAGATACAAGCTTCTCAGGAAAAAAAAAAAAAAATCAAAAAAACCAACCAACCAAACAAAACCACCAAAAAACCAAACAAAACCAAATAAACCACTACCTAGAGAATTAGATGGAGCAGTGCAAATTATGCTACCAATTACTGTTTCAAGTTTGGTATTTATGTGCTATCTATGCTAGCTGGCTCAGGTCTCTCTACTCTGCATTGCTGTCACTTTTGTGGTCACAGAGCAGATACCCCTAAGTTGTATATAATAACACTTTGCTGGTGAACATGCTAAAGTCTAGTTTCTTATGTAATAACAGTAAAGATAATAAATACTTGTTTGATTAGGGAACAAGCCAGCAAGCACTCACTTAACTGGTGTATTACATATGTTGGAACAGATGATGCTTATTAGATCTGAGGATGATACAAAGCTGAGAAGGACCTGCAAGTACAGTGGAGAACAAAATTAGAATTCAAAATTGTCTTGACAAATTGGGGAAAAAATAGTATGAAAACTGTGATGTAATTCAGTGAAAAGAAGTGAATGATGCTGCACTTTGATAAGAATAATCAGCTTCATAAAAACAGGATAAGATGCAACTAGCAGAGCAAAAGTTCTTCATGAAGGAGATGGGTGGGAGAGGCTAATTACAGGTGAAAAACTTAACATGAACTAACTCCATCGTGGTTTTGTTGTAAAAAGAAGTTCCAAGTTATACTGGTAGGTACAGACAGAAGCCTACCCTGCCAAGAAGGTCAGTCTTAGCTACTCAGCTCTGGTAAGGCCTCAGCTGAGGTACTGTCTCTAGTCTGGGATGCTCTGCTTCAGGAAAAGGATGCTCTAGTCAGAAAAACTTCAGGGAAGATGCAAATTTGATCAGAGGTCTAGACAGTGTTGCCCATGGCACTTCTATCATGGAGAAGACCAACGGGAAAATACAATTTTATTAAAGTTCTTAGAAGCCTGCCAAAAAGGGAAAACATAACTTCACAACCTGAGTGAACTTGACATGAACATGGTGTAGCAGGGTTAAACTACACAAAGGGAGATGCGAGTTGAACCTCAAACTAACACAGCGCAGACAGCAACACGCAGGAACAGGTTGCTTGGGGCGGTCGTGGCAGCTCCGTCGCATGAGGTCTTTAGGAAGCTGCTGTGCAGATGTCCATCAGGGCTGACCCTGGTGCATTCCAGCTGCCTCACAGAAGAGCATGACCTATGCGACCTCTTGAAGCCTGCTCATCAGCCCATTTCTTCTGTAGCTCTAAAGAAATTCCAGTGTGTTTCAGTTGTAGCTGCTCATGGCGGTGATCTTGACATTTCTGACTAAGATGCTTCAGTGCTGTCTCTCCGTAAGGGTGGAAGTAACCACCTTCATGGGTGATTTCAGAAACCGAAAGCTATACCAACCAGTGAATATTTATAGGGCTGAGACATCAGGATGTGATACAGCCAAAGAATTGGCAAATGCTGAACTTCTAATCAAAGTGTTGGCGAGTTTCTTGTACCAAGAGGTAGAAAATACCAATCACATAAATGCAATCACAATTAAAACCCAGAATAGTGCTGATTTCCTTCCTATAACTACTCAAACTGCAGCAACAGCCCCGCAGGCAGTAAGTGAAAAAGGAGGAGTGATGGTGTGTTGGAGCCCAAAGGCTCTGTGCCAACTGGATGAGAGACCACTGGGGGATGATATGGTGAGCAGCTAGCGGGGAGAGCAGGAATTCAGTCATCTAGTTTCCCTGTCAGAGCTAACATACCATGAAAGCATGGCCTTGGGGAAGAGGAGTTGTCAGGACACTACATTAAAATGAGAAGGAAGCCAAGAAGCAGCCACATGAGGAAGAGAAGTTTGCAGTAAGTATGGAACCAAGAATTAAAATACCAGGAAAAAAAACAACGGAGATAACTCCCTTGCTGCACTGCTACATCAAACTCTTTCCTTAAGTAAATACAAAACGTTATGTATTGCAGAGTAACTGGAAAAAGAGATACAAGCGTGCAAAAAACATTGATGTGGAAGATGACAGGAGAACCAGAAAGAGAGAAACTAGCAGACACTGACCACCTCAGGAAGTATCTCATGAAGCAGCTCTGGCAGATTCATCAGTCATCTAATATGCCCACTACATTCATCCCAAATCCACGAGGAAATCTTGTTGGAATCTGCCCCAGAAAAGCTACCCTGATTAAGTTCAGCTCTGTGCTGTGGGACCAGATCTATATGAAAGCTCCTGAATAATTCTGGAAAATCTAATTTTATGGATTTGTTTGGAGTGTTCTGAGTTGCTCCCAAATTATTTTGCAAGAACTTACCTGCAATTCTACCTGCTCTCACTGTTTCAGTCCCAAGAGGAAATGCAACGAGGCTGGAGCTAATTCTTTGTATTATTTTCCCCAAGTAAATGAGCTGTGGTTCTTCTTTAAAGTAGCATCTGCACATTTCGGGCTTGTAGGAGAGGCCTCCCACTATAACACAGCTCTGAAAGTTTGCTTGAAAGCAGTAGTCACAGGGTTGCATTCATGTACAGCACTGAAGACCTAAAGAAGAGTATGAGAGCTTCGAACACCTCACAAACTTAGTTCCTTTTTAGTTTTCCCTGGCGTGAATCTTTTCTCCAGGCTCAGAATGATCACTGAGCTATTTTTACTCCATCCATAGTCACTGCTGCCAAAACTTACAATTTTATCACAAATTTATGATATGGGGTCTTCTTAAAGCACCAGCTACTGGGATCAAGGACATAAGATTCCTGGCTTCTGTTAAAAAACCCCAAACGTTTAAGGTACAAGGAAACAGCAAAAAGAAGCAACGATATCTAAAGACTAAAAGGTAAATCCAATAGTCAGTGTTGGGACACAAACCCTCATGACTTTCAGGCCTTTAATGTCTGTCTTTGAAGGCCAGTGTTTTGCAACTCCTATGTTGATAAAGATCATATATAAAACTCATCATTCTGAAGCATTTAGTTAAACCTTCCTGCTTCACTAATTAGAGGCTGGGCTCAACAAGCTCCCAGAAGTGAGAACTCCAGAAGACCTTCAGGTAGAAAGAGACAAGTTACTCTACAGGTGAGACCTGTCTCCCCACACCCGTGTCTCCAAAATACCTCCTACCTACATCTGTGCATTCACCGGGGTGAATCTTCATGTATGGAGACCGTCCCAATGTTTGCTGACAAACTGGCTCCTGAGTCTTTTTTGGGGGGGAATCTCCTGTCCCTCAACGGCCCCTTAAAACCTGCTGCTCTTCAGGGACCATTCAGGGTGTCTGACACAGTTTATTTTGGATGCTCCGTAGAGCAACCAGCTTCAATGCCTAGAACAGAGGATGTAAATCCAAACATCCAAAATAAATGCGTCTACTCAGACATACAGCAAAATGACCAACTCAGTTTTAGGACACGTAGGGAATTGAACTGACGAATTAATCACACACAGGATGAAGATTAAATGCTGCCCTTTTTAAGAAAATGCATATATAAGAAATAAATACAAGAAAAGTGTATCGGAAATCTTAATTTACAGTATAATTCACAGCACGTAAGGCATCTTACCTTTTAATTAAGTTCTGAATATTTTGCTCAAAATAATCATGTAAAAAGAAAATATTATTCTAACTGTAATATTAAATTTTTATTGACACCTTCAAAATCTAATGCTTGTGAAATAAAAGACTCCAATGCTTATACTCTGGTTATTAAAAAGGAGGAGTGAAACTTATTTCAAGTCTAACTCAGAAAAAAATGGCTACGTGACTTGTGACAGATATTGCAAGACTTTTGTACATTAATAAAAACAGACTACCATTATCTTCATTTTCTCTTAAGTCTTGATTTATTTTTGAACATCACAAGGAGAAAGAAAGTCAAATAGAATAATAAATTAGCTGTTTTCAGTTTATTTTACTGTGGTTTTTTACATCCTGAAACTGACTTCCCCTGTTTTGAACATACATCTGAACAACAGCTATTTCACTTAACTTTATTGGCAGGTGAATATTTCTCACAAAGCTTAGATAACGGAGTGGAAGCTTTTCATTAAAATTAATAACACCACCAAAGTTTCCTGTTTGCCTTTATGGGAAGCAAAGAAAACTTTGTTGTGAAATACCACAATACATCAGCAGAAGTTCACCAGAAGTCCACGAAAAACAGTAAAAATCAGGTCACATGCTAAACCATAATATTTTCACATAGATTTCTTGATGCTTTGGGGAATGGTTTGATCAAATTTTCACTCTGAATAAAAAGAGGGGCAGGAGCAATCATCCTTTTTACATTTAACCATCATCTTCAACTAAATCCGATGACCTTATTATGTGACAGGGATGGCTATCTGACTGCATCAAATAGTTCAAAAACATCAGCCCTGCCCCTTGACAGGTGATTCCCTTCCTTTGAAGGTTTAATCTACAATGTCAGGAAAGAACATTAATGAGATGATAACAACAGAAAGCTGTCCCGATTTGCAGAGCTACCAAACTGGCCATCCTCTGAAATAAACGCATGGGACTGGGGCCTTAATGCTCCTTTCTGGTTAGAAAATTCCATTGTGACAGAGAGGAGACTTTAGTATGCCTACTCCTATTGTCCCCATCTCTTGCAAACTGTGGAAAAAACAAACAAACACAAAAAACAAACAAAAAACCAACACAAAAACCCCAAACCCTGGGGACTGGAGCACACAATTGAAAGTGGCAGGTATGGCAATCTAATAAGTATCTGTTGGTGGAGCCACAATAATTGTGTTCACACTTGTCCTCTCTAGTTGTACGGTAAAACACTTTAATTGAATCTCATTCTGCTGGAATGTAATCTAGTTTGTTTTCTTTCACAACACAAAACAGTGTCTTGGGAAGCAATAGGTGGGGGTTTAAACTGTTTCAAGCGGAGGACGGCATTAATTCTGCTCCTCTTTCATGGTTGAGTCTCTGGCAGCTAGCAATTATAAAACAATTTGCATTTCTAGTCTGGATTAGTTTTGTACAAATTTAGCGAGCTGAACAGGCAGGTAGCACTAGGATGGGTGTAACGGAGACAGGCAGTGTAGGTCTGGGCAGAGTGGGGCAGGGTCTGCTTTACACCCCTGTGGAATCACAGAAAGTGCAGACCATTCCAGATTTTGGCTCACCAATTCTAAAAATGTGTAAATGAAGGCTATAAGCAATTTAAACTGAGAAGAAAAGAGCTGCCCACACAACATTTCTGATCAGCTGGTTTAAGATCTCCCTGCTCAGCATGCTTGATTGCTGGGAATCCAAGTGCTGAAGTCTTCAGTTTCACCAAGAATTTCCTAGCGCTTACCTCAGCTTTGTGAATTGTTTTCCCAAAAATCGGGTACCAGAACTAAAGCACGGCAATGCTCATCACCATCACACTTACTACATTCACTGGATCAGCTGAGCTTCAGCCCCCTGTACACTCTAGTTTAACAGTTTAGGGTGCTAAGCCCGGGATGGGCTTCGAGAAGTGCTAATCCCAAACAATGCAAACACTGATGACTGCAATTCACCACTGCAAATTTTGACTCTGATCTTACAGTGAAGTCTATGGAGAGCTGCACAGAGCTCCCCTGACTTCAGTAAGGCTTAACACAGACACATCTCATTCAGAGCTCACGCTAAGCTTCACCACTACAAAACAAAAGCACATCTACTAAACCTTCAAAACCCAGCATTCAGATTTCCTTAAGAACAAAACAAAAAAAAACCCAGCAAACCCAAACCAGCCTGCAAGCAGTGAAGTTAATGAAAAGTAGCTTCCATAACACACTCTTCCAGTGCAGTAAGTTAAATCCCACTCCACGCCCTCCACCAGGCTGGAGACAGAGCTTGCTGTCACCAGTCGGGCTCTTGGGCAACCAGCAATGCCACCCGACTGCTGCCAAACAGGACTAAGGAGGTTCAACCTCTCTTCCCTTTCCAAGTGCACTTGGGTGGTGTGGTGGGTTTCCCCTGGCTGGATGACAGGTGCCCACCAAAGCCAAACTATCACTCCACTCCTCAGCTGGACAGTAGCACCAGTAGCTGGACAGGGGAGAGAAAAATATGACGAAAGGCTCGTTGGTCAAGATAAGGGCATGGGGAGATCACTTACCAGTTACTGTCACAGGCAAAACAGACTCAACTTGGGGAAATCAATTTAGTTTACTACCAATCAAATCAGAGTAGGATAATGAGAAATAGAACCAAATCTTAAAACACCTTCCCCCCACCGCTCCCTCCTTCCCAAGCTCAACCTTCCTCCTGATTTTCTCCACCTCCTCCCCACCAGCAGCGCAGGGGGACGGGGAATGGGGGTTGTGGTCAGTTCACCACATGTTGCCTCTGCTGCTCCTTCCTCCTCAGGGGAGGACTCCTCACACTCTTCTCCTGCTCCAGCCTGGGGTCCCTCCCACAGGACACAATCCTCCATGAACTTCTCTAAGGTGAGTCCTTCCCACAGGCTGCAGTTCTTCACTAACTGCTTCAGCGTGGGTCCCCCATAGAGTCACAAGTGCTGCCAGCAAACCTGCTCCAGCCTGGGCTCCTATGTCCACAGGGCCACAGGTCCTGCCAGGAACCTGCTCCAATGCGGGCTCCCCAGGGAGTCACAACCTCCTTCAGGCACCCACCTGCTCTGGCGTGGGGTCCTCCCCAGGCTGCAGGTGGATCTCTGCTCCACCATGGACCTCCATGGGCTGCAGGGGACAGGTGGCCTCACCATGGGCTGCACCACGGGCTGCAGAGGAACCTCTGCTCTGGTGCCTGGAGCACCTCCTGCCCTCCTTCTTCACTGACCTGGGTGTCTGCAGGGCTGTTTCCCTCATATATTCTCACTCCTCTCCTCCTCCTGTTCTTCAGCAGGTTTTTTTTCCCTCTTAACGATGTCATCCCAGAGGTGTTACCACCGTCACTGATGGGCTTGGCCTTGGCCAATGGCGGGTCCAACTTGGAGCCGGCTGGCTTTGGCTCAATGGGACTTGGGGGAAGCTTCTGGCATCTTCTCACAGAAGCCACCTCTGTAGCCCCCTCGCTGCTAAAACCATGCCATGCAAACCAAATACTTCCTGCTCTCCTCTAGAAAGCTGCTGTTTTCATGAACAAGTATGTCAAACGCCTACAATTTTGCAGTCAGTAAAAATGCAACAATATTACTGCTGGGATGAAAGGGAAATTAACACTGTGATCACCTGAAAATGCTAAGGCTAGGGTAAGAAAAGTCAGTTACCTTTCATTCCAGTTAGTTGCATCCTGAATTTGTCAACAACTGTATGGACAATTATTTAGCAAGAAATATTAAAGAATAAACATCATCTCAATCCTTAACACTGGCTACACTTCCTAAAATACCGTAAACTACACATGGTTAGGAGGAATTCATGTGATGACAGGACTGCATTGATAGCCTTAATGTAAAAATATGACAGTAAGCAAGGCCAGGAAAACACTGTTGTTCTACTGATGTGCACTTAAAAGAGCTCTTGACCATGGAAAATAAATATACGCTAGGACAGTTTGTAGAGTAGACAGGCTCTATTTCACACGTTTGCTTGTGCTTCGGTGTCGGGAGACCATCAATAGCTGCCAGAGGGCAGGGGCTACGGATTTCCCCATTTTTTGTATTGCTCCAGTTTACATATTGCCACTGATACTACTGAAGAATTAGCAAATCCTGGCTTTGGAACGAAAATAGATATTAGAAGCCTTGTTCCTCTTTCATACACACACCCTCATAGGCAACAATAGCTGGCAAAAAACCTTCTGAAATAGTGTGTAGGTTTCTGCATAAGGTAAAAATCGAATATTTATTGAGAAACTCCAGCCTATCATAAGACAGTGTGGCTAGCTGCAGGCTGCTGAAGTCTGAAATAAGATAGTTTGATATAAGACATAAAAAGACTTGAGGAGTGAGCAATAAAACCAAAGTGTCTAAATCCTAGGAAGCCGTCAAAAACCCAGCTGTACAGCACAGAGGGACTAGATGACTTGCGAGTCTCCTGTGAGAAGCTGCCAAGGCAGTCATGCTGGGAAAGCATGCTGTGGGCTGAGATATTTGCCTGGCAAGCCTTGCCCAGCTCAACCTTTTGTGGCAGGAAGTTTCTCTTCCTCTGAAATTTACTTCTGTTTTTCCCCCCCCGCTCTTTGGTAGAACATAGCAAAAGTAGAAGCAACGTGCGCAACAAAAAGACCAGTAGCACCTAAACAGCCCCATGTTCTCCGCCTAACTATAAATAACTCCACATAACTGACACTGTATTTGTTTTTAAGGCTGAACCTCCAGCACTTATTAGCTGAATTTTCAACATTGCCATTCTCCCCAGATGAATCAAAATCAACCAAGGGTGAAGGCTAGAAAAATAGTGCAATGGTAAGGTGTTCAGCCTCACAAGTGAAGTGGCTGAGATCCTTGGGAACAGTTGTCCACTCTCGGTATCCAGCATCTCCTTCAGTTGACCATCTCGCCTTTTCTGTTCCATCCTCCATGCTATATATACTGTCCCTCTATATTTCAGTTTTATACATATTTCTTTGGTCCCTGCACACATCATCCCACTATCGCTATTCAGTGAAAAAACGCTTTGCTGCCCACCTAACTCAGCACTCTACAAGACTCAACACCTGGTGTAAATCTTCCCAGTGGGAGCATTCCTCTTTCTGACCCGTTGCCTTCTCACTCTAATCATCATCCTCATCATGAACCAGCAGTCGACAGCTTGTTTCTGAGAAGTACTGAACATAAGGAGATTGTTCCAGTCTTGAGATGAGTAAGAAGGGAGGCCCACATCTCCTCCCTTCAACACAGACCACTTAGATCTATTTTGTATGACTGCACGTCATCTTCCCATTCTGAAGCACAATATATCTTAAAGCCCGTTAGACACGTTAATCTTTCACTGTTCTTAACGGGAGGTGAAACCCTCAGTCCTGAGAGATAGCTCCTAGTTTTCCATCTAGATTATAATCAGTTTAGATCCACGGTCCTCTGTCAATACTGTTCATTACCTTAAATGCCCACTCACTTGACTCGACCTGACCCTGGCTTATTGGTTAGTCATAACCCTCCTACCACATTTGTGGTTAATCAGACAAATATTCCTAGTGTACTCTTGTAGATAAGCCTTGGTTTTTTCCAGTAACCCTCCTGGGTATATTTCTGTACAAGTTCCTCTTTCCTGGACATGTTTTATCAGGACTGGACACAGTAATGTCTCACCGGTCACCCAGAAGCTTGACTGTGTGCACACCAGTCACATTTGTTTTTGCCCAACCGCATTAAATTGGCAGCTTCCTTTCATAGCTGACTAATAAACCCAGGTATTTTCCCATTAGTCTGCTGGAGGGTTCCTGGATTTATATGACAAACACTTATTAATCCATGCATGCAGCATCTTGCATTTTGTGCTATTGCATGCTATTGTAGGCTCATTTCTATTGCTTGAAGGTCTCAAGTCACCAAAAGAAATGAGATTATTCATTGAAATTATTACTCATTTCTCACTAGACTGACCAAGCTCTGCAACATTTACAAATGGATTCTGACAGTCCTGTAAAAAAATTCCATGTACCTCTTTGGTATTGAAATATTTGCATCACACAGATGTGTGGGGTTTGGGCTTTGCTTTGGTGGCTTTTGACTACATGGGCATTACAAGAAGCCAACAAATAACGGTCTTTCTTCTAGACCCACCAAAGCTATGAGCATCTACGAAGATATATTTTTTTAAGCTCTGCAGTTCAAATAAAACCTAAAACCCAACACACAGAGGAAAACTCAAACTATAACAGCAGAAGGCCCCACTAGAAACACTAGAAAGCTTAAAGCACTGTATGTGGCAAGCATTTAATGAAAAGACTCAGACAGAGGACAAATGTGCTCCAAAATGCCAGAAATATAACTGCCACTGAAAAATTCCTAGTTAGGTTCGGAAATGTGAAAACAGGTCAACAAGGAAGCAGAACTGGACTTGCCTGCAAAGCAGGCTGACAGTTTAGGTTTTACCAAAGACGAATACATGACAACGTAAGTGGAAGAACAGCACAATAAGAAATGCAGTTCCAGAAGTAAGCTCTTTTTCTGACAGCTTTCAGAAAGTATCTGAACAGCAGACTAATGGTTCTGGCTGAACCTTAAGCCTTTAATGGAAATAAAGTCTTTTCTCACTATATCAAAACATTCCAACCAAGAATGTTTGAGAAAGAAAAAAAAAAGGGAGGGGGTGGGTAAGGTCTTCCTCATAGCAGAAAGACAACCATACAAAAATGAGCATCTTTCCAGAGTGATACTGCCTCCCATGAAAAGTTGTTTATGTCTCTTTATCAGTAACCTGCATTTTCATTGCTATTTACATGGGAGTATTTTTCCCAGGCTGTACCACCATCTTTCCCGGCCTTCAGCCTCAGTCAGAAGGGGATGAGGAGGCAGGCATTCATTATAACAAACACCTAATGGCATCTCCTGCAATTACACGCCAGCGCGACTATCATGTTGCATTCAAAGGGAACACTCACTGGATCAGTGCGTTAAATTTTATGAATCCCATTTAATTTTGTATACACGAGTGGGATTAACATGGTGGCCTTGGGCCTTCCGTAGACACTTTGAGCATCCGGAGAACCGCCAGGTTTAAACCAGCAAAAACTTATCCCGCCGGAGCCCCCTCCCCCAGCACACCGGGAAGCGGAACCGGGCAGCCTGCACGGAGACTTCCCCTCGGGCGGCTCGGAAAGGCCTTTCCTCCCTGCCCGACTCCCACCCACCTACCGGGACGGAGGGCAGCGCAGGGGCCGCCGCCTCACCCAACCGCCCTGCACCCCCTCGGTGCCACGCCAGCTCCCCCTCCCGTCCTACAGGCCGCTCCCGGGGCCCGGGGCGAGGGCGCCTCCCCGCCCTCCCGCCGCCTCCCAGCACCGACCCCCGGCACCGCCGCCGCGGGCCCCTGACGGCCACTTCCGGCCGCCGAGCGACCGCCCAACCCCGCTCGCCCGCTCCCTCCCATTGGCTCATCCCGCCCGGCGCGTGACCGCTGCGCGGCCGCTGGTTGGCCCTCCGGGAAGAGCGTGTCGCGCAGCTGGCCCGAAGCCCGCGGTTAGGGGCGGGAGCGGGGCCGCTGTCTCCACGGCGACAGCGCGGGCTGAGGGACGGGAGGAGACGGGGCGGCCGCCGCCGCGACCCCGCCGAGCCGCTGCTGCCGCCGGCGTCACGTGCGGCTGCCGCGCCCGCCGGTTGGCCGGCGCCCTGCCGGCGCGGGGCGGGGGGGCAACGCGGGGAGGCGCCACGTGACGAGGCACCGCCCGCCCTCCTCCCCGCTCTTTCTTCCTCCCCAGCGCCCGCCCCTCCGCGCGCGCCGGCCGGTTGGCTGTTGCCGTGGTGACAGGGGAAAGAAGGGGCGGGGCCCGCGCCCCACCTCAGCCGCGCCGCAGCCCGTGAGCGCGGCCCCGCCGCCGGCAGCGCCGCCCAGGAGCCGCCGCGGCCGGGCGCATCCGCCGGGCGGGCGGGTGCGAGCGGAGCGGAGCGGGGGCGGCGGCAGCGGGCGGGGCGGGGCGGCCCATGGCGGGGGGGTGAGGAGGGGCCGTCGGCAGGTGCGGGTCGGGCGGGCGGTCCGCGCTGGCGGCGGCGGGAGGATGCGCGAGTACAAGGTGGTGGTGCTGGGCTCGGGCGGGGTGGGGAAGTCGGCGCTCACGGTGCAGTTCGTGACCGGCACCTTCATCGAGAAGTACGACCCCACCATCGAGGACTTCTACCGCAAGGAGATCGAGGTGGACGCCTCCCCCTCCGTCCTGGAGATCCTGGACACGGCGGGCACCGAGCAGTTCGCCTCCATGCGGGACCTCTACATCAAGAACGGGCAGGGCTTCATCCTGGTCTACAGCCTGGTCAACCAGCAGAGCTTCCAGGACATCCGACCCATGCGCGACCAGATCATCCGCGTCAAGAGGTGACTTGCCCGGCGGCCGCCGCTCCTCCGACGGCCGCGCCCGACGCCCACCTGCGGCCCGGCCCGCCCGGGGCCTGCGGGCCGGCCCGTTCCCCCCTTCCGTTCCCTCCTCCCCCGCGCCGGGCCGCCCCGCAGTGCCCGGATCTCCGGCCCGGGGGCTGCCCACGCCCTGCCCGCTGCCCGCTTAGGTGCCTGCCCCGCGGCTTCCTTCCCTCGCCCGCCTCCCGCCTTCCCTCCTTCCCCGGTGGCGCCCCGGGGCGGTAGGGCACCCCCGTGTCCGCCCCCGCCGGTGCCTCGCCCGCAGCCCCGGGCTCCCTCGGGCGGGGGCCGGCCGCAAGCCAGCCGCAGGGGTGGCGGAGCCGGGGCAGGGGGCTCTGCCGGTTTCCGCTGCTCGCCTTCCCCCCTCCGCCTCCAGTTTGCGTTTACAACGCGGTAATTTTGGGGTGCTCCCGCGTGAAATATGGCAGACAGGCAGGCGGGCGGCGGGCTGTGCCAGGGCTGCAACCGGGGCTGGAAAAGCGGTTCGCCCCAGTATTGCATCGGGTCAGTCCTCCCGTGTACTTTCTTAGTGGACCTCCGGTAGGTGGTTTGCAAGGGAAGCACCTGGGTGTCTTCGTGCAGCACACAGGTCTTCAAAGGCAGATAGAGATCCGCCTTTTTGGATACCTGCATAGGTATTTCTGTGAACTTCTCTCTCCTCTTAAAAGTGCAGAACGCAAAGCCTCTTTCTTGGTGAAGATATGACGGCTGGGAGCATTAGGCCTTATCTATATTGGTGTTTCTCTTAAATTTCCCACGGTCGCATTGCCAGCCACTCTATTACGAGTGAATCCACAGTGGTGAAACACCGGTGCCTACTGCCAGTTTGTTTTTATAACCACCACGTTGTTTAGATATGCGTCAATCAGTTAGATGTCAGCAGCTGAAATGAATCCAGTCTCACTGAAATAGGGGTAGATGCACCATTTGAAATCATAGCAACCGTTTGAACCGTAGTGTGGATGAGAAAATGCCGCTGGCCAGATCATTGCAGACAGAGATCTGTTACTGCCCGTGGAGAGGGGTTGTAATTATGTCGCAGAACTGGTTGCAGCTTTGGCTTGGACATCTAAAAGGGGAACCCTTGTAAATAACTTAGTTGCACCACAGCTGTTGGATTTGCATCTTAATGTGAAGTGGAGCATAAAAGGTGCTAATGGCTAATCATATGGTTGGGTATGGTCTGTTCACAGAAACTACCATTCCAGACCAAGGCCTGGGGAAGATGTATTTTGAAATTGGGGAGGAGGGTGAGTAGGGGAAAGGGGAGGGAGGAGACAAAGGGCTGATATTTTTAGAGGCTTGCAACTTTCTCATAGTGGGTGTTTCTTAATGTGTCCTGACTTTTTCACTAGAGATTTCTAAAGACCGATGTAATGAAGTTATTTTGAATGCATTGAAATGCATTTTCCATATCCTTGCCATCCTTATCACTCACACATACCTTATAGAAGAACATTTTTTTCTTTAAATAGTTAGGGTAAACTTTATTAATTAATAAATGCTTTTGGTTTTCCTGTATTTAATCAGTGATATAAACTCATGTAGTCTCTGAATGCCTAGCTGTGGCTTTTGCAGGTTGCATTGTGCCTTGCAATGGAGCATCTGCATTCAGACCCCAGCTGACAAGCTGTAGGTAGGTGAAACAGAATAAAAAGCAACTTGTACTTCTATAGTCAGATTGACTCAGTGCTGCTGAGAGTGGGTCTCAGTGCTGCTCCTGTTTTTCTTCTGCCATTTCTTTTACTGCAAGACTTCAACTTTTGGCTTTTGTGAAAGACATATAAGCAATATTTTAATCCTAAATTTTACTGATGTAAAATAGTCTAAAAGCAGCTAAAATCCTGAAAATTTGAATTGATTTGTAGTTTAAAGGGATATGCTGTTGACTTGCAGTATTAAAGAGATGTAGTTTCAGAAAGTGTACCAGATCTTTCCTTGTCAACTTACCTTATAATTGTGGGTGGTGTTGTTTTGTTTTGGAACTTGACATAACTTCACAGGCAGCCAAAGAGCTAATATGCTGTTGACTTAAGCTTGTATCCTTTTTACCAGTTAAACTGGAGGAATGCATATTTATAGATATAATATGTATTTGTATAAGGACATCTAAATTGCAATTTACAGTTGCACAAATGCACTTAATCCATGTTGAGAGACAAATAATCACAGTCCTATTTACTTAGAGATTTTGGGTGAGAAATAGGTAAGAAAACCAACTACATGTTTGTATTGATACAAAACCATGATCTAAAAACCTCTGAACTTTAATTGTACGTGAAAACCAATTGACCAGGTCTCTAGCTGGTAGGTATGTCTGCATTTTACATGTTGTCCTTGCTTTTTTTTTTTTTTTGATGAAAGAATCTCTGTGTTATTACATAATGAGTGTAATTTTAATTACTCTCCCAAGAAGTAGAAAAGCCAGGTGAAATTCCTTCTTCAGGTTAAGAGATGGATGCTTGAGTCTTCTGCTTCCCTGGTCTAACCACCACATACCAGGCCAAGCTAATCTGAGGGAGTCCTTCACTCCACCTGATGAAGTTGAGTTACTTTGTAGGAGTGAATGACATGTTCATGGATGAAAGAGAGGAAAGAAGTGGACCTTTGCTGCACTCTGAACCTTAGTGGTTAGGAGAGGTTGAGATCACTCTTGCCAGTATACTTTCTGTTCTTATTAAATTACTACTTAATATTAAAAAAGGCATAAATAGACTTAGGAACGGGACTGAAATCCAGGTCTCCCAGTCTGCAGAGAAGTCTGCTAATGGTAAAACTATAAAGTCAAGCTTCCTTGTGCAGTGTGGGAGCCTGGCATCCCTTTCAGGCATGGTGCTGAGCTTTAACCAGAGTGGAGGATGCCTTCATAGTTTTTAAACAGGTAATTAAAGTTCTTTATTGAGAAATGGTTTAAATGTAAACCATACTTTTTGTTTCAAGGTAAATCATTTTTGTCTAGATCTTTCTAAGAGTGAGTCAAGGTGCTTTACCCAGTAAGGGAGCCCTGTCAGTTCGGAGTGGGTAAGTGCACTCCCAGCAGCTCTGCCTAGAGGAGGAGAAGGAAGAGGTTTCAGAAGTGCTTGCTGTACTCTGGGCCAGAGTGCCTGCTGCTAGCATTGGATGAAGGATCTCAGTGGTACAAAATCACAGCTGCTGGTCCTCCTCCAGATGCTGCATCTCAGAACAACTTCTACCCAAGCAGCATCTTGGCTAAAGCTTTTGTTGTACCAAGCAATTGCTTCTGCAATCAGCTCTTCTTGCAGCACCTGCAACCAACCCTGCTGATCTGGAACTAGTGCTTTAGTATCAGTACGTGGGGGGCAGGAACCTGCTGAAAGGAGCTGTGTCCTAGGAGAGTGAAGCTATGGATGCCTTGTTTTGCTGCGTGAGGAGTGTAGTCAGAAGGCAGAAGGACAGAGGGGTTATGTATAGGGTTGGTCTCTGGTTCAGGAACTTGAGTGCCTCTGTGCTTGTTTGAAGGTGTTATCACTGATGATGATAGCTCAGGAAACAGTTTGGGAGCTCCTATTCACTGTACAATTGGCTGCTTATCTGAAATGCATCATTCCAACCCCATGATCTTAGTGTTTCAGGCACCTAGTACTGGTTTCTGGATCCCACTTATGCCAAATATGTCCATTAAGCCTTGTTTCTTCTGGTTCTTGCAACTGCTGGGGGTTTATACTGTTAGGAAGATGGAGTGTACATAAGCGTAATATTTTTGTGGTAGCTTTGAAGGATAGTTGTTACTTTCTGTATACAAGAAGGATAAAGGGATCCAAGTGTCACTTTACTGCCTCCTGGTGAGATATTACACAAAATGTTATCTGAGCATTTGTAGGTGCTGCAACTCCAGGACCATCTCTCCTTCCAAAATGGTTTGGTGAGCTTGACAGCAAAGAACTGTCTGTTGTTTATGCTGCAGATAGAACTCACTCTAGTTTCAAAATGAACTGTTTTCTGGAGAAACCTTTTATTTGTGAGAGCAAGGCTATGCTGACTGAGTGGGTCCCTGCCAGTGAAGGTCTGAGGTAAAGAAAGAACAGAAGCTGTCAAATGAAAACAGATTGGAAGGGATACACTCCAGTTAAATATCAAGGTTTAGAAATAACTCGTGAGTATGCAGATTAAGAAATGTAATTTGTTTTGTGGAAAAATTAGTTGGGTAACTCCTAACATCGTTGTGTTTGTCTTTTGTGTGATTAGAAAGCTCTCTGAAGACAATATGCTGAGTTTTTACAACATACTGAATTTCAATTTTGGTTATGATTTTGCCAGTATTTTTTCCCGTGAAGGTATAGTTAAACGTCATTGGGTATGTATTCTAGGTGCTTATGTAGTCTTATGTATTACTAAATATAATTTGTTAATCTGTCCTATAGGCTTTGAGATAGATATCTATCTATCTATCTCTATATATATATAGATATAGTAGAATCCCATGAAATAGAAAAGTATTATTTTTATTCAAGCAGAAAAGCAAAGTACATAAATAAAAAAGAACTCACAAAGTAAATTCAGAGTTCTTCACTTGCCGTAGTTTCTATAAATGTTTGACCAGTGCTTTAAAGGCAGGACTGCTGTGTTCATGTTTTGGAGAATCTAAGAGATTCTATTTGAAATAGTACTTTTGAGAAATAATTTTTTCCAAGTAGTGAAAAAAAATAAAGCTTTTCATTAATCCATTGCTTTTTCTCTATGAAGCAAAGACCAATGTAGATTGGCTGAAAATGCTGACTAAAGGATATAGGTATATTGTTATGAAATATCACAGAAATATGTCTCTCTTCCTTGTGGTGGTGTATATCATGAGGATCAAAGTCTGCCTCCTAGTCTAGGGATTCTGTATGGTAATTTAAAACATACAAGAGAGGTAATTATTGAAATGTATTAATTGTGAAATCAGCATCTTGAGTCAATGTTAATTGATGTATTTAGGACTTAGTGGTGATTAAGTCTTAAAAACTGTACTTGAAATTACAAATTACTCAAATGTCTAGTTTGAAAATGTTTCTTTCCAAGTACTGTGAAAACTAAGTATGGCTTTTATTCAAAAATTGTTTAGCACAGTAGGGTCCAGATCCTCATTAAAACTAGATAATATGATCATACAGATGACTTTGAATAAGTATAGAGTTTTGAGAAGATGAAATAGTTTAGTTAGTTCTTCAGCTCTTCGCTGTATTAAGTACTCATTTAAGTACTTATAATTTCAGAAAACTGATAAATTTATGTATTTCTCATATTTTTTATTAAAAAAAATTGAGAACCACTTAGATGATTCTTCATAAACACTGCTATTAGACATTCAACCACAAATATGGCTCCAACCTTCTAGGAAGAATCATCTAAATATTTGGTAAAAGTGACACTTGGAAAGTCCTATTCCTTCTGAAGTACTGTATGCAAAAGCTTGACAAATGTCCAGGGAATTTCATAGATGCTAGCCATGTAGAGATGGTAGAAGTAAGAACAGACCGAAATTCTGAAGCCTTTTTTAGCAAGAGTGGTTTTTTCTTTTAATAAACTCAGTGCAGTGGTTTGGTTAAAATACTCATTTTTACATGAAAAAGGCAGGGCAGGTAATAAGCATGGCCCCCATCCAAGCCCGACCAAGCTGCCAGCCATTCTTGTGCACCCATCAGATGAAACTTAGCACTTTATGGCAAGAACAGATTAATAGATTTTAAATCCCGTCAAACACTCGTACGTATTTCAGAGAAAACATAGGAAGCTGAATGGCATTCTCACGTGGTGCAGACATTGGCCATAGTGTCAAAATATTTAAGTACACTGAAAGAGCTATGCTGGCCTTTTTTTTGTTTTGTTTTGTAAGGGGCACTTATGGATAGCTGTTTCTCAGGTGAGAACCTTATCAATTTACAAGAATAAAATGCAAATACTTTAAGCATCTGTACAGATATAGAGAAGTGGTAAACACAAGTAGTCAGTCATGTCAAATTGACCAGTAACTAACATTAGAGCCTTCAGCTATATGGCCATCTACTGTGTCTTATTGGGGAACTGACACATAGACCGTCCCTAAGAAAGTGTTTATAATAGAAAAAGTGTAAATTTAGAGGATACAGGACATTACTGTGAAATGTATTTAAACTCAGATTTTTAGTTTCTCTTTGTGCTCTTGTGCTTTTAAAATAAATTTAGAGTGCTTCTTTCCAGCTCTATAGAGTTTAGATTTTTTTTTTTTTTCAGCGAATTTGCCTTTGTTTTAATTTGAAATTAATGAACTAATTCTGTCTGGCAAAATTACAGGTTTCTTCATTTAACTGGGGAATTCATACAGAGACAATCGTCTAAAAAATGTCTCTGACAGTGTGTAATTTTAAGCTATAGAAGATTATTTTAAAGTTGCTTGGCTTAGTCTTAAACTCTGATATTTCAAGGTGTTCGTGCATCTTTGGAACATGTTACATTTAATGTTTTCCTATAGAAGCTTTTGAATTAAATACCATACCAGAAGAGTTCTCCTGACTTTTTTTTTTTCTTTCCCCTCACTGTCACTTTCTTGATAATCTGAAACATTTATGCTACTTTAAGTTACTTTCTGTGGAAATAATGAAAATTTGAGACAATGCTTATAACCAGAGTCTTCTAATGTAGTGGTTTTATTTTCTTCTGCTTCCTCCCGCCTCCTTCCAGCTCATTGTATAGGTATTTCTTTCCAAAATTTATTTATTTTCCTTTGTAAGGTAAAGTGACATGATAGTTTTCATATGTGGGCACTGAAAATAAATCTTTTTATCCCCTCCTGCTTTTTAGGTGTTCTTTGGACTTTTATTGAAAAAGCCAGGTAGGCAAACTCCTTTTTGTATGTATGTTTAGCTTAGATTGTGCTAGCTTAGAGTGTAGCATATTTTTTTTAATGATGCTTATATCACTTAGCATCATCTTACCTTTTCAGATCTTAATTGCTGCTGTAGCTCATGTTTTTGTAGAAGTGTGTGAATAAATACAGATAGCTACAATTGTCAAATAGTAGAATAGTATGGGGCAAAACTTCTTAAATTTGTTTTCAGTTGTATAGTGTTGCTTGATCGTGTGTGTGTTGTAAAAATGCTATTTAATGTGTTAAAGACCAAATACGATGGCGACTAATGGCTTCATAGTTTAGTACAATAATATAGCATTAATGCTTGGGGTGGAATGTTTTCTATGTTGCTATTCATTAAGCTGTTTTGACACAGATTTTTGCAATGAATATTTGGAGAATTTTATCAAAAAAAATCATTGCTCATTAGATTTTCTGTTTTGCCTTTGAATTTCTGTTTTGCCTAGAGGACAATAATTCTTTAAATACTGTTTTTTATAGCCAACGCTGTTGGCAGTAACTTGCGTCTTTTCTTTCAAAATAACCACAATTCTCTACACTTCTGTTGGATAGTCTGTGGATAGAAACAAATTTTGTTGTTTGGTCATACCTAAAACATTCTGGGTAACAGTATGTTTTGTTAAAATTCTTATGTTAGCAGGCATACGTTTTGGTCTGAAATTTCAAAAATAGACATTCTTTGGTAATTGGAAGTTTTTAGATGAATAGAATTTGAAATGTCTGAGTGGGTGGCTCTCCCAAAAATCGTTAAATCCATTCCTTTTCTAGTTTTCCCCTTAATAATTCAGTGTCAGATTTTTATTTTTTGTGCCTAAGAACAAACCTGAGGTTACTGGTGCTTTCATTTCTGAAATATTGCTCAGCCATCTCTTTTTTTTTTCCCCTTTTTTTCTCCATGTAAATTATGTAGGTGGTATGTGATGATAACGTTTTGAGAGAGAATAGGGAAGCAATTGGGACTGCAGTGCTAAATTATCCTGGCATGTAGTGACTTGTACAAAGATTTACATGATTGTTAAGGTAACAAGAACTACAGCTATCTGCTTCTTCATATTCTCTTATTCATTAGCTTCCTGCTGGTCTGTTTGGGGTTTTTTGGGGGGGAGGGAGGTGGTGTTGTGTGGGCTTTCTTGTTTGTTTTTCTCTTTTCCCAGAGGTTTCCAGTACAGGACTAGTATTTAGTTTTTGCTGTGCTAAGGCAAACACTACAGTCTAGGTACAGTTTACAATGATGAGTGCAACTCGAACACTTTCTTTGTGAATAGGTTGCATTTTAGCAGCTGTGTTGTCTTAAATCCTAGTCTAGACAAGAGAATTAAAGGTGTGATATGAGCATGTTATCCTTTCTCAACATTATTGTCATGGGGCTAGCATGATTAGTTGGTGCTGTGCTCTTTAAAAATGCAAAGGTGACAATATTTTGGTTCTTGTCATTATTAGACCTAGACTCTGTGAACAATCAGGTGAAGGACAAAAAAAAAGGAATTGGTGTTTTCAGAGCTGATTAGCTTGTTTTGAAACACCTCTTGCATTGTGTAGGTAGAGCTTTAATGTCTTTTAAAATATTGTTATTATCGTCTGCAAAAAGTCAGGGTAATGAGGCAGACATTAAAGCATTTTAAAATATTAGAATGTAATAGCTTAGGATAGTGGTCTGGGGTAAAAGAAAATATCTCTTACTTTATAGAATGGTTTGGTGACTTCCCGTTATTTTTCTGGTTAACAGGTAGCCTCCTTAACTAAAAGATTAATAGCGTTTGAGATTCCCATGTGAGTATCAACTCAACTACAATTTAATTTGAACTGGAAATGAATTGGATAAGGGTGCTGAACTTGAAGTGCTTTGAATGTTGTGAAGCAGAGCTTTAGTCGTGGATTTCTGATTAATTGCAAGAAAAGATGCTTTCGAGAAACAGCCATGTAGATCACCTCTGGGCTATATGTGTGCTTTCTGTCATGAGCAAGTTTTGGTGGGAGAATATTTGTACTGTTTGCCCTCTTACTCCTAATCTATTTTCCAGTATAGAGGATAAGCCAGGGCTGCTCAACCTATTTTGATTAGATCTGGTAGCAGTTTCCCACATTTCTATAACATATTTTTAACTGCTGTACAAAATCTTACTTGAAACGGTTTATAAATGTGCAAATAATTGGAATGCTTTTTTCTTTTGCAAAAGCCAAGAACTTTACAAGATCTATCTAGAAATGCATAAATTAAGTCTTTCCTCAAAAGCTGCTTTTCTTTTGAAATTTCCTTACCATGTTTTCAATTTCATTTTTTAAATTTTAGCAGCTCATTGTTTTTGCCAGAATAAAACAATGAATATGAAATGTTTGGGTTTTATACCATTTTCCCCAAAAGTTATAAATGAGCGGGGGGGGGGAGGAATCTGTGTGGGTTTTTCTTTTGTTTGGGGGGGTTATGCATTTCTGTGTTTAATTGCACTTGGCCATCATGCAGAATCCTGGACATGTGTATTTTTTTGAACTACATGACAGCAGTCCTTATTTGTATACTGCTGTTTGTACACTGTTTTTAAGAAGGTGTGCTTTCAGTCTGTGGATTACTTTCTACTGCAAAAAGGACTTGATGTTGCAAAGGGTTTCTCTAGTCATAATCTTCTATCTCCAGGTTCAAAATTTGTCCCTGCTCTGCTGTACTAATTCTGCTGAAAACCAGTCAAACAGTGGCATTTTGTGGTTTAGGTGTTTTTCTTAACTTCAGGGGTTCAGTTTCTTTTTCAAAATAATTTAGAGGGCAGAAGATGGTCACCTTGAACTATTTCTTCTGGAGCATTTTATCAAGTGCCTTTCATACCCTCACCCTCTTGCCTCCCCCCGCCCCCCCCCCCCCCAAAAAAAAAATCTATCTAGTTTGAGTGCTTCTCAGTCTCTGATCAAATTCAGGCTCTCTATCTCGCTGCTCTGCTGGTCTCAGAAGCGGTTAGATTCCTGGTAGCTGACATGCAGGTTACTCCCTACAATGCCTGGAAGAGAGAAGCATGAGTCACCTTCTGCTGGGTTAGTGCTGCAGTCCACAGTCAAAATCCAAGCGGTAATTTGGAATGAATTCTCCCATTGCATTCATCAGTTTGGGGAAGGAAGTGTTGGGGTCAGTGCAGTACCACTTCAGTCTGTTTGATCTGCTTGGGTTCTTTTACAGATAACCTTCTTGGTATACAGTGAGGGTAGGAGAAGTTGGTTTCATTTTTGTATCAAGTGTGCAGGATGCTGTCCACAGCAGGGAATCCTGGCATTGATGTTCTGAATGTGCAATGCACTGGGGGAGACATGTTTAGGTTTTTTGTTTGGTTGGTTTTGTGGGGTTTTTTCAGTGTCAGCCTTCTCTTGCATTTCATTGAGAAATAAATGGTAAATAGATTAGTGTTTCTTTTCTGTGTCCTTTAGGAATCTGCTTTGCTCTGAGGTGTGTAGTTCTGTTGCAACGAACCACTTGAGCTACCTCCTTATGTATGTAGAATCTCTCCTTTTGAAAGGCAGACCCTCTCAGTGATCAAAACACATTCAGAGAGAATGGGAGAAAAATGGAAGCTATTATGTCATCATGGAGTAACAGTTCAGCTTTTCTGAAATGCTGTTTGTTACCTGGACTAGGGGAGTCTTCTGGTGACCATTCACTGTATGGGATAGTGACTTCTTTGTCTAAAGTGAATAAGCAGTCCTGAGAAATCCTTACCTTTTCAGTCTCTAGTATCTGTCTTCAGCTTGTACACCTGATCTTTTTCTGTTGTTGTTCCCTCCGGATTTGTGAATTTGCCTTCATGTCTTTGTATTTGCCTTCCTAGTGGCTCATCTTCTACAGGAAGACTGCAGAGTAGTTTTTCAGCCTCACTTGCAGCTTAGTGGTTAGAGCAGTCTTCTGGGAAAAGCAGATGTGAAATTCCTATGACTAAAGAAGGTGTATGGTACAGGTCTTTCACCTCCTTGATCGATGCTGTAATAGCTGTACTGCTACGTTAAATGCAAGAAACAGCATTGCCACCACTTGCTTTTATTCCCATGACTTTGTGTGGAAGTGATATCTGTTGTGTTTGCTATTGAGTATCTTGCTATTGGTGTGTTGCTAGATTCACAGAGCAAAGTTTAGTGAATTAGGGCTCTCAAGGGACTTGGCCGCTTGCATGCCTCATCTCTAAATCCCTAGAGAACTTAGGTGTGTGACGCTGTTGTGGTTCCAATATATGGCTCAGCTGGGCTTGCACAGCTGTAGGCCTTCAAGCAGCTACCTTGTTTTGACAAAAACCTTAGATGGATGTGGCCTGTCAAGAAATTAAGTGGGTAGGCAGAAATTTTGTGGAGCAGTCTCTTGGACACAGTTCCCTAAATTCTTCTGGAGTCCCAGTATATTTACCTACCTCAGTTTTGCATTCAAGTCCAGAAATATTTGCAATCAGAACATTTTCCTCCCTTTACCTCCTTTTTTTTTCACATCAATTTCATTCCTTACGTTTTGAGCAGCAAATTCCTGAATGCCTTTGTATGGATCTTGTTAGTACAGAATGTTGAGTAGAACATAGACTTAATGATCATATCATCCACAGCATGACCTTGACAATTCTTGTACTTCAGATGTCTTTGTTCTCTAAAAAAGGAGTTCTATGCACAGGTTACATTATATAGCTGATTATAATATTATATCTGGGGTAGAATCTGCTTAGGTGGCTATCCTCATACAAATAGTTGTCTGAGGGATGATAGACTCTTTCCTAGGAGGAAACTGAATAAACAGATGATATGAAGATAGCCTGCTGAGAGTCCACAAAGTTTTAATGTTAAACATGAAGAAACTTAATTAGCCTTCATAGGCCTCTCTTCTGTGTTTCTTCTAGTTTATATCTGCAGCCTCCCTTAACATTAAATGCTGCAGATGCTCAGCAGGCTATCTTCATATCATCTCCTCCAGTAATTGTTATAGGTTGGCTATGTGAGAATAGGTAGCCTTCTGCTCCTTGATCCTCTGTGTTCAGTAAAATTTAGTCATGATGGCACATTCTGGAATTTCACTCAATCCAAATATTCCCAAATTTGATTCAAATTGTGGAGGAGCTAGGCTGCCTGTTGTTGTGGTTAATGAGTGGCTGTTTTGACAGGATTAGGTTGAAGAACCCTCTGTTGCCTTTAAATATAACATTATGGATCAGATGATATTTTTGCCTGGGCTGTGTAAATGGATATCTAGTGGTCTTGCCTCTAGTCTGGCACTATATACATTATAATCATTCCATCTGGGATTGTATAGTCTGTTTACTGAAGTATCACTGTCTTATTTTGTAGCTGCTGCAAATTTCTGATGAGTCTGTTTACCATCTAGCAGTTTTTAGTCAAACCTCTTGTACCCCTTTTATTTCTAGTGGTCTCTGTAACTAGATTTCATAGCAACTAAAGTCACATGCTTGCTACCCATCAGCTAATGAGTCTGTCAACAACTGTTGGCATGGAATGCTCTTCCTATTACAACTCTGAGTGCGAGTTCTTAAAGGTCTGTTGTTACTGTGGAAATAACTGTGCTTCCACCAGGCCCTGTGCCTCAGATTCTGCACTGACCATGTAATTGGAGGATTGCTGGACTTACTCTGCATCTGTACGGGGGTGGTTTTCTGGAACCGTAGTGAGCAAATGCAGTCCTTGGACAGCTTCCTGATGAATGGCAGCTACTGTTCTTTCCATCTTTTTGATTTACACTGTCGGTTATGTTTTGTAATTGCCCAGAGTTCAACTACTGGGCAGCTGTAATGGTTTAGAGACGGGATACATAATGTGAATGTTTAACTAAAAGCAGGGCCCTTTCTCAAGGGAAGGAAGTGACTAGCACTTGCAGACAATATGAACCCTCAGCCATACTACTGAACTATAGTGGACATGTTCAAAATACTATTTTCTGTCTAAAAATTATATCACAAGAAGCTCAAGGTAAGCAGCATGGTAGTCTGATCTGATGATGTGTTCTGAAAAGAAAAATAAGTTTATGGAAAGCTGGGGTTGGGATACTTTGACTTAAAAGGTCTGGATTGCTCTGGAATGTGAGAGGGAAGGAGAGTGACGTGCTATGCTGGTTTGACTGAGAGCGAATTAATTTTCTCCATGCAGTTAGAAACTTCTGGGTTTTGTAGCTAGTACGGTTGTTGTCTGGATTTAGTTTGAGAACAAGATGATAACAACCCGAGACAGAGTTAATGTTTTTAATTGCTCTGGTCTGAGAGCCAAGGACATTCTGAGCTTTGCCCACAGATGTGAGGCAGCTGGGAATGGTGGCATGGATGGGGCAGAGCTTGACTGACATCCAGACTGATCAATAAGAGTATTCCATCCCATTAGAGTAATGCTTCATATTTAAGGAGAGTTGGGATCTTTTGGCTAGGAGGACAGGGAGAGAGATGGAGACCTGTTCCAGTTCTGCTCTGTTTTGGTGGAGTTCCCTTAGTTGGGCCTTTCACCATCCTGCTGTTTGCAGAGGCCTCTGGGCCTTTCTGCCTTTTTCTCTCTTCTCTCCTCGGGATTGGCTTCAGGACCAGGTGCTGCTGCCTGGCACTGGCTGCTCGGTGTGGACAGAGTTTGTGAGGAATTGCTTTGAGTATCTTTTATATTCTATTTTCCATTTTTTATATATTGGCAGTAGTGTATTTATATTTGATTATATTATTAAACTGTGTTTATCTCAGTCCACGAGTTTCTCCCTTCCCTTTCAATTCTCTCACCTATTTGGGGGTGGGGAGGGTGTGAGCGAGCAGCTATTGTGGTTTTGAATTGCTGGCTTGGGTTAAACTGCAACTGGTGCTTACCATGTATTGCAGGGTTTACTGCTGTATCCCTAGTCCTGGTACAGACATACTGAGAAAAAAACCCAGGTTTACAAAGTTTTTCCCTCTGGGAAGAATTGCTACCTTGTAGACTTAACATAGGAAAGAAAATAGAATTGTGAAAAACAACAACAAAAAAAAAATAGAAAAAAGAAAAAAGTTTGCCCTGTATTCTTTCCATGGATTCTCATCAACTTGGTCATTCAATATGATTTCCTGCTTATTGCAGGATATTGCCTTTTTTTTTTTTTTCCCTAACCCTAGTAAACTGTATTCGGCTAAAATATACCAAAAAAAGTCCTTTTTGAGATGAGCGTATCCAAGAAAGAAAACAAATCACCTAAAGGTGTGAAATCAGTGAACTTCAGCTTATGTTAAATTCTCATCCAGATGGTTTTTAGTCAGAAATAGTGACTGCCATCATGGTAACTTCATCTGCCAGAGAGGGACAATGGAAAGCTCAATCTTGGATGAAAGCTGAGAAGGCACACCTTGAAAATGCTTTATTACTCTAAAATTAAGCATTTGTATTGCCTTCCTAGCTGGGATAATTGGGCTGGTAATTGAAGTCTACATTCTTCTCCCAGAGATGATCAAAACACCTTCCTTGAAAAGACTGTCTGTCAGCAAGAGATGTGGTTAGATTAAAAGGACTGGGAACGGTCTGGGCTTCACGCCCCCACACACACCTTCATATTAATTGAAATGGCCTTTCTGCATAGTACAAGCTAATGTGGAAAAAATTATTAGTGGACTATTTTCAGGAAATTCTAGTTACCAATCAGTGATTCAACAAAGAGGGTGTAATGGACATTAGGGTTTGTGGTACCTTTAAATATAGGCTCTTTCTTAAAAGAAACCAAACTTTCTCAAATATTATCTTGCCATTATTACTGTTGCTTTTGAGGGTTAAGTATACAAATTATCATCCTTTCTGTACCTAGAATGTGACAAACAGACATTTAAATATTGCGGTGGTGTTTTGTTTCTCAGACTAAAACAAAGTACATTATAGTTTAGCATCTTTCACAAACCGTTACCTACCGGAATGCTTTTGAAAATAAATTTACTCAGAAAGAGACAGCTAAAATGTACGTTTTACTCAAATGTATGCATATATGTGCAGATGGGTTTTTTGGTCTTCCAGCCTGTGGTGTCAGGAGCCAGGACAAAAAAAAAGTGGGTTTCACCAGGTTCTGCAATCATCTTCTATTTAAGATAGTTCAAATTGACCTTTGTCCATATATGAAACTTTTGTCAGTAAGTGTCTTTCTGAACAAGTTCAGTTAAAACAATGTAAAGCCACATGGTTTGTTTCTTACATAATTTAGGCAACATTAAAACTGGTGTCCTTGTGGGAATTTGCAACATTGTAGAGAAATTATTTAGGTTGGCCTGGCTTCTTTGTGTTTTCTCTCTCTGGAAAAAAAAAAAAAAAGTCAGAGAGAGAGCCTCTTGTTCTGAAGGTTTTGATTCTTCTATTCTCTCTCATGTATGCATGTATTGCTTACTCTACCAGCTAGCAAAGCTGCTCCTTTCCATCTGTTCAGCTGAGTAACTGTCCCTTTGGGTGGCACAAGCCATCAGCCGGTGTATGGACTCCAGCAAAATGCCAGCGTGGAGCTGCTCCAGTGCCCTGGGGATGCCAACAGGCAAGGAGCTGTGGGCTCCAGCCCTGGTGCACCCACTCTGCTGATGGCACAGCTTTGGCACTGGCCAAAGCAACCAGGTGCCTAAAGCCCCAGAGATGTGGTGATGGAGTCCTGGAAGTGTCCTGACTGGTGCAGGCATGGCCTAATAGCTGGTAGGGTTAACTTATGCAAGATTAAAATGGTCTTCAAGGTGACTGAGTGCCACAAAGCATCTTCATAGACAATAAAAAGGCCTTCAGACAGGTTAGTAAAACTCGTCTGGGAAAAGGGAGCATGTATCGTGTGTGGGCTTTGTTGTTTTGGTTTTTTTTTTAACCTAGAGTAGACCCAAAGAAATTAACTTTTATGCAGTAGTTAAAATATAAATAGCTCAACAATCTGGGATGATGAGTAGCTGAGCTCCTTATTCTAGCTGGATTCTTTTTAATAGTTACTTAAATATTAGATTTGCAGTATACACATGTAAGGAATAATGTTTAGATTTTACTGTTTTAAATACCCTATATCTGGTATAATTTTGTAAACAAGTTATTAGTAGGAAAGTTCTGGATACTAGAATGGCTAAACTTTAGTTTCAAGTCTTCCAATATATTCAGGACGCTGATGTAGAATGAAGTATTCTGGTGTTTGGTGGTAGTGTGGTGGGGGTTTTGTTTGTTTGTTTTGTTCGTTTGTTGTTTGATTTTTGTTCTCCTGTAAATGGTACCTGTTGTAGGTAGAATGAAAAATGTTCCTAAGAAAATTATTTCTGAAGTCTCTACTCAACACAGAAGAGAGGTTATGGGTAAATCAAACTTTATAGTCACCTTATAGAGGTAGTATTCTGGGAGACAGTATTTTATACTTGAATATAAACTAAAACTTATTTTAAAAAAAAGAAAAAAAAAAAAAAGAAACTCACAAGATTTTGGAAGCTCTTATTTTTTCTTTTATGTTCATATTTAGATATGGAAACAGTTTAACTTAACTAGTTAATGTGCTATTTTTGAATCAAATTTCTAGAGTTATAAAGTTGTTAAAGATGGTGGTAACTTCTGAAAACTGTGGATAAGAAAACCATGGTGTTCTGTTCATTCAGACATCCCAATTATTTAAACCAGGCTTATGGTAATTAGATAAATAATTCTGTAAGATAAGGGTGACCAGCTTTCTGAAGTCTTGGCAGATTTTTTTTTTTTTCCCCAAGTTAGAAGTCAAATGTTCCCGTAGAAACTCTGCAGGAATTAAGAGGCTTTGAGAGTATCTGCTAATGAAACTCGTCAAGACCTTCAGATTCACATCTGGTTGTTCATTGCTAGTGTCAATTTTTTTTTTTGGTAAAAGAGGGCTTGAACTATAGTCGTAGTACTATTTCCAAAGTAAATGAGAAAATGGTAGAACTTGCACTGTTTTCTCCTAAATTGATTCACAATACCAGCATGGCCACTGGCTTAGAGTTCCTGTAAAACAGTCTATCTTCTAAAAAGTACCCAGTGTTGTAACCTAATTGTGCCGTTGTGAGGAACATCTGTCTCAATAGGGCATTTTTTTACAAAGATTTTTTACAAGCATTGTAGGATATTTTTATTAGCTTGAAGGACATAAAACTGTGTTCTTCTTTGGTTACTAGGGCAACAAAGAAGTCTCTGCTTCATACTAGACACACATTCTCATCAGGCTATGCGATATCATATAAGCTCTGGTATCTATCTGCCTTAGCTTCTACATGGGGACTGAATGAGAGAGGATAAATTTATACCACACTGTTTGCCTCTTAATCCCCTTATTTTTCTTTTACTGAAGTTTTAAGTGACCTGAAGCTAAGCTCATTGCAAAAGGTCAAATTTTTCAAGCAGCAAATAAATAAAAGCCACTATGGAAGTGCAGTTCATATCCATACATAATGCTCAGTTCTACAGACCAGATAATGGCAATCAAAGTGTCAGAGGTGAATTTTGTGATGCAGGCTTGCATATGTTTTTCAGAGGCTCAATCTGGGTAGTGCTGAAAGTCAGCAGCTCTGTCTTCTTGGAGTGGGGAGGCTCTTACCTTGACGTGGAGGAGAAGCTGTTGCTTTTGTGTAGTTCTGACTGGATGGCATGACACAATCATTCCCAAACTCTAATCCTTTGGAAGCAGGTGATGCTGCTGAAAAGGTTTTTAATTAATTGTTAGGACTACTCTTGAAGACTGTAAAAGTGTAATTTTAATGAGCTAGAGAAAATCCTATTAGCATAGTTTAAATAAGTTTTGCAGTGGGATTTTTATTAGTGATTATAAATTAGTTAAAGGAATGTAAGAGAATGTTCACTTTGAAGTTCACTGTAGTCTTTTGGCCCTTTAAAATTCATATGCATTTGACTATTTTGGTAGCCAAAGTTTTTACTTTGTGTATCCACTAAAAAGTGTTGCTTTCTATAGTTCAAATAAACAAGGATAAAGAGATTGAAGTTGTCATTAATTTAGGCTTGAGCTTTAGTTAATTCTGTAAAATCTGGTTAATTCACTTTGCTTTCATAATGCTAGGATATATGTCTATATTGAGTCCTGTAAGTATGATGATGAGTTCTTCTATATAACCGAATAGCTATAAATATTTGTGTAGCTTTGGCATTTGTTTCTCAGCCTATTTTCTATGGAAATAAGCCTTATGCAACTCAGTTGTCTTCTTGTCTCATCTTCTTCTGTTACCTGCCAATAAGTTTTGAATTCTGTGGCAAAGTTAAACTAAATTAAACGCTGGGACAAGTTCCCAAAGAGGTCGTGGGAGGTCTGTCCTTGGAGGTTGCCAAGACTGACCCTGAGCAAGCTGGTCAAGGTCTTCTGGCCGACCTTGCTGTGAGCAGGGGGTTGGACTAGAGACCTACCAAGGTCCTTTCCCACCCTAGGGCTTCTGTGGTTCGATGTCTGGAACAAATTACAAATCTAAATAACTATTTAAGTTCTAGGTGAATTGTTGGTGGGAAAGACACCCTGTCAGTGCTCTAGTTGTGGAAGAAACTGTGGCATGTGCTCAACCCTTTTTATGGACTGAAGAATAGTGAGGGGAAGAGTTGTAGGCAGAAGGAAAAACTAGAGCTTTAGATGTCAGCATTGACTGAATCTATTAGAAACTTGACCTCATGAATTGTTGTCCTCATAAATTACTTGCTAGATTCTGTGCTTTATAGAAGGGCTGGATGCTGCTTCAGCTTCTACAGATGGAATATTTACAATATCTTTGTCTCAAAGATTTTTCTTTAACCCAGCTACAGGCATAAACTTCGGCATATCTGAATTGGTACAAATCTGTTTTGTCACTTTTCTTCTCCACTTTTGTCAATGCTTCTTTGTGCAGTAAGTTTACAGTATATTTCAAAATATTACAGTAATTAATCTAAAGGTTTTCATGTCAACAGATATACTTCTGAGAGAAACTTCCTGTGACAAAGCATGTATTGATAGATAACTGATAACGTGTATTAGGGTCACTAAGTTGATTGAACACAACAATGTAATAAATTAAAATATAAAACAGAATTCGTAGATTTGCTGTATGATGTGCAGGAGGCTTATATTGCTTTTAATAGGTGTCTGCATTTCTCATTGCCTTTGCACAGGGATGTATTCAAGCCCGCATCATCAGAATATGCAGGCTTTTTGACTGTGTAGAAGTTTTGTACAGAGAAGCAAGGAGGACGAGAAATCCCTCAATGTCAGCATATGTTCTAAGATATTGTGAGCCCTTGCAGGTTCTGCTCAAGCCAGGGGAGCTGAAGTGAGGAAACAACCTTGGCTTTGTCCCCCATGCTGGTGTTCTTGCTCCTACTCTGAGGCACACATAGTCTAATAGCTTTATTCTTTCTGCTTGCAAGCTTGGTGTTGGTGCAGAATCTGCCCTAATGTATCTGTTCTCAATGCTTGTAAAGAAAACCTGAAGATTTGTGGTGTTGCATAGCCTGCCGCTGAGAACAGCTGGGATCTGGGATGTTTTTCTCTTGAAGAGCAAGCAAAACTGCTGGTGCATCCTTCAGGATGTTCAGGTTGCCTCCATCATGAAGGATGGAAGGCCTCAGAGTTGTTTACATGCTGTAAGCATTCTGAGGTTAAATCTGAGAACTGTTTTCTTCAGATGGAGAACAGAGGTACAGGCTTCAAGGGACTTGCTGGAAATTGTGCAAGAAGTCTGAAGCAGGGTATGGAACTGAACCTGCATCTCTTAAATCCATGTGTCAGCACTTTTCTCACTTGAAGTTTAATGTGTTTTCTGCAAGGTATCAGAGGATAAAGTTTAATACAAGTGGTTATGTCTGAAAAAAATGTTCATTTTAAAGAATTGTCTCCATTTAAGACTTTAAAATATAAATAGAAGATAGATGATAGTCTTTAATTTTAGTATCTTCCATATGTTGTACATTTGGTAGGTACTGAAAACTTTAACGTATCCAGTCATGGTCATTATATTGGTATAAACATTAATAGATTAGCATGGCATATGGCTTAAAAAAATATTTGAGGTCAGAAAACTAATAGTCATTAAGAATAATTTTCAATTACAGATCCAAAGTTTAAATACTTAAATATTGGGCCTAATTTCCAAGATGTTGAGCTATTCCTACAGCTAGGAGCAGCAATTTTCAGAAAAATTAGGCGCTCGACTTTAGTCTCTGGAAATTTTGAGCAAGAACTTTGTACTTAAGCAACCATATTGTGCCTCATAATCTGTTCATGGTTTTCTTGACAAGTAGATGTCTTTCAATGAAAACTGAGTATAGAGACAGCAACTAATGAAATAGTGCACCTGTGAGCATGTCAGTTTTGTAGGATGTTCTGATCTTCCTGTTGCTTTTAGAAACAAGGGCATCAGTCACAACAGAAGTCAGGTAAAACACTTGCCTTGCATTTCATACAGAATTGAAGGTTGTGGTTATTGCTTCTTAAACTATACCAGGGAATAGAAAATTCTTACTTGAAAATTCCAGTGTTTCTAAGTTGCTAAATGTGGCCAGCACTTCAGAATTTCACCAAGATGATGTTGATGCTTGATTGTATAAGACAAGAATTTTGTTTGGCATAGAGAGGGAACTCAAGGATTAAAATGTTGTTGGGATGCACTCACAGCAAACCTACTCCTAAGCAGGTGGATGTTATGTATCACTTAGTCTTTTCGGTCTTGATAATAGACTTCAGTGTTAGATATGAATTGCAGTGATGCATATGAGGGAGAGGTGCCCAGTTTAAGGTGAAAACCAACCTCTTGTTTGTGAAGGCTTTTGAGCATCTATCATGGCAGCAGATGACAACTACTGTTGTTCCTGTCGCAGGCTCCTTCTTGTCACCCCCAGCGCTCCAAGTGCTGTTTGCCTCTCGTTCCCTGCACCAGCGCCTTTATGCAAGGGGAACTGGTCACTGGATGTAGTGTAGCTTAAATGTTTGTGGAATTCTGCAGACTTGCTGAGGAAAAAGTCTCCCTCTTGATACAAGGAATTAACTAATTAACACTTGACTAATCAATAATTCCGTGTGTCACTCTCCCCTTGGTAATGAAGGATTTTTCTTTAGGGCTTCCCTCTATTGAATAGTGAACTCTTCTCCCATAGGGCATGTTGGCAGGCTTTTGAATTTTCAGGTCTATTTGCTGTTTTACCATTTAAGCAGGTGACAGAGCTGAAGATAGGCTTTATCTGCAGTGACTTGAAGAAGCAGGTTGTACATGTAGACGGAGTTTGTTGTTATTCTAGTTGCCCCATGAGATCTTAGATGCAGAAGATCCTCTATAGATAAGAATTTCTCTCTGAAGTGATTGGAAATAACCTGGCAAGTATTTCAGTGTCCTTTGTGCAGAAATGATATGCATCATTGTGTTGCCTCTGCAGCAAAGGAATGTAGGTTTACTAGATAGACTTTGAATATGTGTATCAGTACCATCCATCATTCTTGTCCCTTGGAAGTTCTCGTCTGTAAGCTGCCTAGAAATAATGTGTGCAAGTGCTTTGGCTGAAAAGTGCTTATAGTAACAGTTGGGAAGCAAAGATATATATTGTTTTGTTACATTGGGTTTTGTTGTTGTTTCTTGGGCTTTTACAACTATTTCCTGTGATTATTTACAAGCACAGTACCCAGGGTGAGGCTGCCAAACAATTTCAGTAAAACTGGTGTTATTGGAGACTTTTCCTAGACCTTGAAACCAAACTGGGAAGTGTAAACTGACTGTAACAACCACAGAACTGAATTGGCTTTCAAGTATTTTATTTAAGTTAAGGTAATTATTTCCAGAAAGTTTCATGCACAAGAACAAAGATAGTTTCTGGAGCCTCCTCAAAAGTGATATGGTGTTGTGGTTATTTATTATTCTAATATTATTCTTCACATTGTTTTACAATTATTATTTAATTTGCTGTCCTATGAGTAAGTGCAATTATCTTGACTTTATATACCTCAGTCTATCCATCTGATTCCGAAAGGCTGTATAAGGAATTTATGTCAAAGCCTAGAATAAAATGTTAGATGCCCAGTCCTGCAATTAGGCCATACACTGTTCTTTAAAGCAAAATACTTCGTGACTCAGCCACCTAATTGCAGTGGGACTTCCAATAAGCTCTTTAACATCTACTCATTAATAAAAATGATTTTAAGACTTTTTTTTTTTTTTTTTTTCAGTTGGGAGTTGTTGCTCAAGTAATTAAATCCTTACACAATATAGCTTACAAAACTGAATATTAAATGCAATAGGTAAACTGGAATGACTTGTTTGGATCAGAACAGTAGGGGTTTTACAGCTGCTCTGTATGGATTAACCTGAGAAGCTATAATAATTTCCATTAGAGAGCAAAGTGCTCAAACTTTGCAGAAACTGACTTATTTTTAGATTTATGTATCTCCTGACATATTTTATACATATATACAGGTATAGGCACATCTTCGTGTGTGTGTGTTTGCAGTACTCCATGGAAAAAGATACAGCTCAGCAGACTGAGCCCCTGCTGTTGATTTAACTGATAATGTTGCTTTTTAAAGCTACCAAAATACAAGGAATATCAGGGTTTGGAAAAAGCGAAATGACTTCTCTGCCCAAATTTATTAAGATGACGTAGTAATTGCTTTAGAAGTACGTTATATTTCTTTCGTGCTGCTATGGTTCAAGAATTGGAAGCTTTCAACAAAGGGTTAAGATTGTGTGTTTTCCCCTTGACAATTCTGTGGTTTTGCTTCATCTTCCCCTGGTGTTTGAGAGGCTCAGAATCAGACGAGGGAACACTGTGTCTTTTCTTATCCTCTGAAGCTGATGTGAGTTTTAACTATCGAGGTTTCGGCATTAAACATCCAAGGAATTGTGTGAACAGGGTAAGAAAAAGTCTTGATAATTCCATTTGTTCTTTCTCTAGATGAGGAAACTTCAAGTTATGACACATTTAACTGTAGGCGATCAAAGTTTGCAAGTTACTTTACAAAATAATGTTTAGTAATATTTACATATTAATTTGTAAACAATCTAATAAATTTAACTTATTTTTAATACTTTATTTCATATTGCTCAGAATTCTTTTACTGTGTATTTTGGCAGGATTCTTACCACAATTTTTTTGTAAGTCTAAAATGAAGAATAATTATTTTTACTGACCTTCTGGTATTATTTGCATCATCATTGTCCCTAATATCTTTATCCCTTGAATTACTTTCCTTTATGAAATATTATCAAAAATGCCAGAAATACATTCATTAAAAAAAGGGAAAGAGAAGGGAAGATACCCTGTGTGTAGAAGAAGGTAATAAAGGTGGTTTAGTACTGGAGACTCCTTTTGTGATTAGGAGTGGTCATCATGGATAGATACCTTTACATTTCTGTGGTCCCTGTATTTAACATGTAAAGCTAGAAATCATACATCTTTCCATAAATTTCAATAGGATTTAAGCTACTTATAAGAAACAGCCTTTAAGAACATGTTTAATTCTCTTAATTTTTTTTATTATACAGAGAGTTTCTGCATTTTAGTTGAACCTATTTGCCTCTGATATTAAGCTCAGTCAGAAATCCTAGAAAAGATGCAACACTTCCAGAATGTGAAATTAGAAAGCAGGAACCCATCTGAACTTTTTAATGTCTTCTCCTGTACTGGTCCAGCTCTCTTCTCCCTGCCACCCCCAGTTTCGGGATACTGGGCAATCTTTGGCGCAGTTTAAGGGAATCAGATCAGTTTATTGGCTTTGGCACGCTTTTTTTTTTTTCTTTTTTATTCTTTGTCTTTATACACTTTTAAATCTTATTTGTATTATATTACTTTATTGTTATTATATACACTGCACGTCATCTTTTGATTTTTATCTTTATCCAATGACAGCTCTATCAAGAAACCTGAGAAGTACCTTGTAAAAGAGATTCGGATGTGATGTCAGGTACTGCCCATGTTTCTCTGTCTCTGAATAAGGTTGGAGGTAGAAAACATAGCAGGTAAAAATCTCTGCAGATCATTTACATACCATTCATCTTGAGGCTTTCTAAATGTTTTAAGCTGTTATTCCCAGTATACCTGTCTAGTCTAAACAGAAATGTGGAAGATGTATGTGCAGTGTGAGGTAAGATTAAAATACAGAAACTATTTATCGCTGTGTGGTACCTAAGGCTGTGTAGTCAGTGATGCAATGCTGGGCCACATAAAACATTTAAAGTCTGTGTATTTATTGACTCCATGTGGCCGAGGTGTCCCATCCTCAGGAAAGCTTGAGGGATTTACTGTGGCCTGTTAGTCCCAGAAGCTTGTTAAAGATGGATAACAGGCTGGGTTTTAGCATTGAATAGTTATCTGGGACTAGAACATACATGCTGGTTGTCTTTTATGGAGCAATGACTGTATCTTGCCAGTAATGATATCCCAGATATGACGGTATTTGACTCTGCACCGGTGTCTTTCATGGGGCTATAAATGACTGCAGTCGTTTTGTCTCTTCAGGAGTTTCCACTCAGTATCTGTTGCCTTGGAGCCTAAGATAGTGAGATCATTTAAACAGGGTGAAGCACTTTGTTCTTTAAACATATTCTGCAAACACGTGTAAATGGTCTTGCAAAAATTTCTTCCTGAGGAGGTCTTGAGAAGTCAAGCCTTCCCATGCTGCATTTGAGTCTATTTCTTCCAGGTTTTGCTGTGATCTTTGCCCTGGAACACACACTGCGCTGCGCTGATACAGAGGAAACTGGCAGCAGTTCTCATTTTCAGGTGGCCATCCTGCTTTTCATTAGCAATGATCAGTGCTGCTCAAAGCTTTTCAGCGGTCCTGAAAAAGTAAGACTTTCCCCCTCTGGGAAGGAGGAGCAGAATGTGCTGCTTCTCCAGTGCTAAGGGGCCAGGCAGGGGGAGATGGGCTGCCCTGAAAGGCAAGACCTCTGCCCAGCTCCCATCATGGGCTGAGCTGCCCTTGCACACATCCTGCAATGGCAGAAGCAGTCTGGATTCTCGGGACTTTGGTGTAAGTGGGTTTAGCATCTTTTGCTATGCTAAAAGTTATTTTCGAGTAGGTTAGACCCTACTTGAAGCTTTCGGAAGGGTTTGTGAATTCCTGTATTTTATTTTTCTGGTTGTATGGAAGGATTCTGCATTGCTGCTTGGGCATTTATTTCCATTGTAAAGAAGCTTTTTTCCTGTTGGGTCACTGCAATTCAACAGGGTGGGGGAAAAAAAAAGTGGGGAAGGTATGTTCTTCCCTTCAAATTTAATGAGAATAGTGTAATTCCACCACATCTGAGAAATCACCCTTCCCCATTGCGGCCCTGTGCTGCTACACACCACCTCAGCAGTGGCTGTGCCAACATCTGGCTGATCTGAAGCTCTGCAGATACCAAGTGGAGCCTGCAGGAGCAGGCAGAAGTCACCTCCAGCAAAAGATCAGCAGCTGCGGTAAGGAGAGCGTTGGACCAGGGATCTTCCTCATACTCATCAGAAATAAATTTGCCCAGGATAGTAACTGAGGCAGTAAATTCTGGCAGTGTTGGGAGGTAAAGGGTGGAGAGCCAGCTTGGACTTCAGAGCTTGTAGAACTTTAGTTGAGAGCTACAGCTTCCATGGTGTGTTACCTGAACGTGAAAGCTGGGGAGTACGGTGTGGAGACCCTTAGGTGCTCTGAATCATAGAATCACAGAATAGTTTGAGTTGGAAGGCACCTTCAAAGGTCATCTAGTCCAATCCCCCTGCAATAAGCAGGGACATCTTCAACTAGATCAGGTTGCTCAGAGCCCCGTCCAACCTGGCCTTGGATGAAGACAAGTAGGGGCTGGAACCCACTATGTGCAGCCACACAGCTTCTGTTAAGGCCTGTTACTTCACACATGGTCAATCCCTTGTCATGGTCATCGTCATGTTTGGAGACCACAATTCGCAGACATCTGTCTGGTTTGGCTGTCCAGTGCTTGGCTGGGGTCTGATACTGAACTGGAGCTCATAAGCCTGTACTGGAGCCTGTATTCTCCTTGGTATCCATGGACTGTTTTCCAATTATTTGCCATAGTCCAACTTCCATTATTCTAGATAATGATTACTGACCTTTGTATGTAGAAAGACAATTTGTATGATTATCTATGTGTGTGTGTACATACATAAAAACTGCCTATATTATGTATATATTATAGGCAGGCATAAGTATATAGTTCTATATTTATATTTTTTTTATATAGTCACACAGAATATACATATATAAAAAGTATTTTCTCTGTAAATTTGACTAATCAAAATTTAGGTAATACAAAGATGTATTTTGCCAGAGCCACTTTATTTTCGCTCTGTGAGGAGGTATTTGATAAGATGCCATAATGAGAGTTTTGCAGATACACTTTCTTATGGAATTTAATGTTGTAAAGTGGTTATTGGATGAATCTGGATTATAAGGTGAATAAGGCGATTGACAGTAGGATTCTCGTCTCATTTTAAGTAGTGAAGGTAAGTAGTGAACAGGGTAAATGCAAGAGGCAAAAGCAGAAAAAAGCAATACAGAAAAGTGCTTCTGTCTGTTCCACTTAATAGTTCCTAGATGGTCCTGTGCAAATAAATTAAATTAGACTTTCCACATCTATCCTGTCAGCTCATTGTGTCTTCTTTTTGCTCTGCAGTACAAAACTTCATTATTTCCACCACTCCATTTCCCAGGTGCTGAGTACTTGGAGTAAACAGATCCTCAGACATTAATTTGCCCAGCTTTTCTAGAGTTCTTTTTAAGCACTTGAATATTTCAGTAGAACTAGCTATAAATCTGCAACAAGTATGGGGTTGTTTTTTTTCCTCGTGTTTCTCAACAAATTGGAGTGATCTTGCAGAACGAGATGAGAGGTCATCTTGTGCTTTAATTCTGTCTCATTTAATTCTTCACCGAATGCTTCTCAAGTGGCTGCTTTGAATTTCTCCATTTTTCCCACTGGTAAAATTGGGAAAACTAGAGAATACCTGGAGGATGTGGTGGGTAGCGGGGGGAGCTTTGGGGCCCGCGGATATCAAGAAGTGCAGTGAAGGTGTCCCTGATTCCACTTTTGTTGAAGGGTGTTTAATGCTGTACAGCAAATACAATAGGCCATGTGCATCTGAACAATAAAGATAAAAAGAAATATTGAATTGCTGTCTTATCTCTTGAATGTCATCCATCTTATGTAATTAAAGGCTGTGCTATCATGTGTTTAAACGTGAGAGGACAGATTTCAAGATGCTTGTGTGTATTTTGGTACTTAATTAATGGCAGCTTAGCTCTTGCAGGAGTTCCAAAGGTATCATTGTGCTAAACACTGTGTATCCACAGGGTAAGAAATGGATTGTGTCTCTTCAGATGGTAAACGAGGATAGGATAAATGGTGAAAGTGAGGGGAATTCTCAACAATTATTGACCACAGCCCTAGACTGTGGATTAAATGACATTCCTGTAGTTAGCAAAGAGGCATAGCAAAGTTTAGAATTTCAGCTGCATCTTATGACATAGTTGGACCAATTTTTGATACTGCTGGGGTGACATAAGAGTTGCTGAGGTGGCTGGAGAAGTGTTTACCCTTTTATCCCGACTCTGGGGGAGGCCACCATCCCTGCAGTAAAGCCAACGGGAAGGCAGAGGTTCCCTGTTCTAGTGCCGAGTCTTGACAGCCAAGTTCGATCATGGCTGGTAGGTGAGACCAAACTGCTGGATGTTTCCCTCAACCAGCTGAGGGACATGCACCAGTTCTGCCCTGCTGCCCTTCCCGGGAGGCAGGGAGGGTGGGCAGGAGGGATGGAGAAGGAGTTGTAGGTGGCTTAAGGACAGTGACATCTTCAGCTGCCACAGGTGTCAGCTGGGACTGTTGTCTGCCCACAGCTCAGTCTTGCTCAAGTGACTTAACTGAAAGCAGTACTACTAAGCTAACACGAAGCAGAAAATCAGGTTTAAATTAAGAGGGAAGCATCTTGTTTCTTTTCGTTTAAGTGCTAGAAGCCGTAATCAATTTTTTTCTCAGTCCTTTTTGCTTTCGTGAGAAAACCCACATAAGAGTGTTTTGGAAACAGG
Organism: Caloenas nicobarica; assembly: GCF_036013445.1. NCBI lineage: Eukaryota > Metazoa > Chordata > Aves > Columbiformes > Columbidae > Caloenas > Caloenas nicobarica. The sequence goes on along the minus strand of NC_088245.1, from coordinate 160,339,652 downwards.
CCCAATGTTTTCTTCTCTACTATGGCAAATCTGGAAATTTAAAACTTGACTGAACACTTTAGTTCCATGTCTCAAGAAGGGTTTATGCACGTGAGGATGGAGAAAAAAAAAGTAAGGCAGGGCAGGGATCCCAACACAAGGAGGTGCAAAATAATAAATTCCTTCATAGCTTATATGACATATTGTGCTGTCCAAGTTGATTATGAGGCAGAACTGTGATAGTATTGCCTGGAACTTTTTTTTTTTTCTGTTTGGCTTGTTTAACTGGCATATTGATATGAGTGCTGCAAGAGAGAGTTATATATTCTCTGTTAGCCAATACGTGGTTTTATGTAACAATACTTCTGGGTGTATACTGTACTTGAAGTAGGCTACATTTCCTGAAATTTCAAAGGAATTTACTGACACTTTGGTTTTCTCCATTTTATTTCTCCTCTGAGAGTCCCATATATATTAACCAAAGATAAATGTACATTTGAAAGAGAGAGTGATGCATCCTTATCACAGGCAGGAAATACAATATGATACCTGTTCAGGGAGAAGGAGGACCTAATGTTGAGGGGAGGGCTGGACATCCATCCTGTTCTTACACCCTAACTGAAATTGCCAACATAAAAAAATGTTATTATATTGCTAGTTTTTGTATTGTGGAAGTGTTCCTGGCAGATTTCCTGGCAGGAAGGAAAATTCAGAGGAGGAAGCATTCCCTAGAACTTTACGAAAGCTCAGAGTGGAGAGGAAGATAAGCAACGAGTTGCTAGAATGTGAAATATGCAGAGCACTTTTTCAACATAAAATTTTAAAATCATCCAAATGTCTCTTTCCTGTTGGGTCTGTACTGTTTGCAAATACAATGGATGTTTACATTTGGAATGTTGCCAGTTTTAAAATATAATTGTTTTGTTTCGTGTTTTTTTTTTAAACTGTAGGTATGAGAAGGTGCCAGTAATTCTGGTTGGTAATAAAGTGGACCTGGAAAGTGAGAGAGAAGTATCATCGAGTGAAGGCAGAGCCTTAGCTGAAGAATGGGGCTGTCCCTTTATGGAGACCTCTGCTAAAAGTAAAACAATGGTGGATGAGCTCTTTGCGGAAATTGTTAGACAAATGAACTATGCAGCACAGCCAGACAAAGATGATCCATGCTGTTCTGCGTGTAATATACAATAGCATTAAAAATGACCTAACCTGGACTTAATTTGCAGAAATTTTGTAAGGTGGTAAAACCGTCTACTTCACTTCCTGGTTTGTGGGTCACTTGAAATACATCTGTAGTGAAGTAGCAACATTAACTCAGAGCTGAGCATTGGAAGTCAATCACTGACTCTGAATATAATTGGGTTAAATGACCACATCTCACCCGTTTTTCCCTTTGAGCACCTGCAATTTTATGGCATAGCCAGCTGATCTACAGGGTCATTCCGGTCAAGCGTACATGTGTTGTCACGTCAGACAGCACCACGGCAACTATTTACCAAGAAGCTGGACAGCTTTTGGAGATGGGAAACAAACACAGTGGAGAGAATATCTCTGAAGACCATTCACAACTAGCATGAGCGTGGAAGGAGAGCCAAGTCTTTCGGTGTCCAATTCCCGTGCTTCAGGACGTGCCCTATTGCTTGTGGCCAAGTTTGTTCAGTCAAATATGTTGATTTCACCAGAACTTCCAACAGTGTTAGAGTAAGAGGCTACCAGAGACCTATCTATTTTGGATTCTTCTCAAAATCGATGCTATTATTTCTACACTTTATCCCACATCTTGAAATAGAAAACATTGCACCAGTGTGTGAAATGAGGGGCAAGATCTGAAAACAAATGACAGGTGAAGAAAGAGTCTGGCATTGGAATGTTTTAAATCTTTCATTTTGCTGCTCAGAAATGGAGGATCACTTCAGGTTTTGGTCTACAAAAAGCCAAACAAACCCTCTGTTTACAAAGCAGGAAGCATCTTTATTTATCACTTTACTGAACCAGGAGGAAGCAACTGTGATGAAAAAAAAATTGCTGAGCCTTACTAACAAGGAACACTTTAATAGATTAACTAGTACCATCTTGTAAGGAAAATTAAGCCATGTTGCATCCATATATTCCCTTCTGCAGAAACCTCGTGGGACAGTATGAACATCCTGCATTTTTAAGTTTGTTAAAGACAACAGTTTTTCTTGCCTTGAAGGGCTACGTTCTCTGGTGTGATCCCTAACTAACCTTTGAAAATCAAGTTTGCTATTTGATAGCTTTAATGTTGAAAACTTAAACTGAATAACCATGTGAAGTCATTTGGTTCAGAGGTGAAATAGTTACGGTTGTAATTCCTTAGGTGAGTGTGGAAATGGCTCTTTAATTGCCTGACACACTATTCAAAGGTTGCCCCAATTATTGGAGTGTTAAATGGTGGGAGCAAATATTTTATTTTGAAAGGATGCTCGAGCTCTGACTTGCTAGTTTCATAGCAGTGAAGTATTTATCATTTGCATGACTAATGGCACAGAAATACCTATTCCGAAGTCTTACAATCAAAGTATAGAAGAGTTTTCAATCACAATGTTTAGATTTTAAATGCTGGAAAGATTGTCTTGAGCTGGGTCTTTTATAGCTAAAATTGGCCATAAAAATACAGAGTCACTGAGCCTGTGGTCTAAATAACACCATGTGTTTATTAGTTTTTCAATCTTGTGCAGTAACAGTGTAGTTCCTTGTGTTTAAATGAGTGAAAACCGAGGTGCTGGGGTGTGTGTGTGTTGAGCGTGTATGTGTGTGTGTATATGGCCCTTAGAAATGCTGTAATTGGAGTTAGGTTCGAGAGTTTTGCCTCCATCTGCAGAACTTCCTAAAAACGCTCTCATCTGCCACAAAGGAAACTTGAGTACAAAACGCCTCGCAGATTTTCATCCTGAAGTATCCTTAACATTTTGAATTCTCGTTCAGTGGATGATTGCTAAAGGAAATCACATTAATGGAAGAGAACGGGCCATCTCTGCCCTTAGTCTTTTAAGACCTTCCCACAACCAATGTATCCAAGGGCATTAGATGTCACGAAACATTAAGCCTTACTAGAACGTCAGTGTAGCCCGTTTCCCACCTACCTGGCAGAGCTTTCATTACTCTACGTTGTTCTCGTAGGGAGATAGGCACACCCTTTATTTCTGGCATCTGAATGCCCATTTTGAGTGCTCTGAATCGCCCTCCTTAGAGGCACCTACCTCTTTCCGTTGACTATATAGCAAACTTAGGCTTTTAACTTTGGTCCTCTGAGTCACACAACTGATATGCCTAAACTAGTTGGTATGAATGTTCTCTACCCCCCGCCCGACATGCTTAATCAAGATGCAAGATGTTGAATTAATGATATTTTGATGTATAAAACATCTAGATTGGGAAACGGTTTATTGAGCAACCTGTCTGCAAAACAGTTGTCAGTGCGAGATCCACTGCATAAGCACTCAAAAAAAAAATCCCCAAAACAACCCCAAATTTGAAACTGAGTTGGAAGTGTATGTTATGCAATGTTGTTTACAGAGATGTTAAAATCTTACCTCACAGATTGTTCGTCAACCAAGAAAATGGCATGAAGTAGAATATGAACAGACTAACATTAAGTTCACAATGCAAAACAGATGGGCTTTTAGTATAGGGAAAATTGCGCAGTAAATTTTTTAACAGAAAATATTAATGAAAATATCTCCCAGTCTTGTTCTTAATTACACTCTTATATTTTCAAAAACCTAGGCCGTATGTAAGCTACCACGCAACGTGGCGGGGGGAAAGTGTAAGTGTTGTTTTTCGTTGTATAGTTCTGAGGGAGTAGTTATGCACTATTTGTATTTCCACTAATGTGAAGATAGTGGAGCTTGAATCAATGACAGTTGCACTCGACAGAGATTTTTTTCAAATTATTGGGGGTAGCGGAAAGGGAGGCCAGTGACCCATGGAGCAGCTGTGTGGTTGCCCTACAGGTGTCATTGGTCTTGGGTCACTGTTTCATTTGTACCCTGGTAGGATTATACCAATTATAGCGGTTGAAAGTTTCTTATAACATGCCTTAAAACATTATTATTTGTTCCAAAGACCCACTTTTCCTTTGGCTGTTCTTGTAGAGCTTGGTACTTTTCTACAAAGACAGCATTTCTCCAAATGTGTTGTGGTTTTTTTTTTTTTTAAACGTTGCAACTTTTATTCTTTTAAGCTATGATAGTGAGAGCAACTGTTTCCTCTTTCTGTTAAAAATACACACAAAAACTAGTCAAAGCAAACAAACCAGAATCAGATCAAGAGTATTAAACATAATTGCGTTGGGTTTTGTTTCAATTTTTTTTTTCCCCCCTGTCATGTCCGTCCCCCGGCCTGCCCTTTCAGAGCATCAAAAAAACTTTTGGTGACACTTTCTGTTCTGTTTCTAGCCTCTCCCTAACCCCAGTGCTACAGTTGCCATTACTTTTCTGTGGGAAAACTACTGGTATTTGCTTTCCTGTATAGAATGTTGCCTAAAGATGTCAGCCATTTGGTTGGGGGGTTTTGTGCATGGTTTTTTTTATGTTTTTTTTTTTTTTTTTTTTTTTTTTACCAGTGTGCCATCAAAGCACTGGTTGGGCTTTAATTGTGAAACTCCGCAACAAAAGCAAATGTTTGACAACTGCAGGAGGCTTTATCTGCATTGTTGTGCATCTGTTAATTCTTGATCAGGGTTTGAAGAAGACACTGAAGTGGGTTCTGAAATCAGGCTTAACGCTGTTGATTTGGAGTTTCCCAGGGGTGAATTAATGTATTTCACAGTTAATTGTTGAGCTGTAATACAACTGGCAATTTAAAATGGGGCAACAATTTGTTTTGTAACAATGTCAGTTGTTTAAACCTTGATGTTTCAAATAAAACAAGAATTGTACATAGAACTCAATGCAAACTCAGCAGTTGTATTTGGAGTTAAATTATTTTAACAAATAAATTTATTTAATGAAACCTCCCTTGCATTTCCTGTATTGTCCATTTTGGTTTGGTCAAAAAGTTCATCCAAAGCTGTCTAAGGCTACCCAAGAATTTCAAACAACACTGTCAACTGTTTGCGGTTCACCTAAGTATTTCTTGCCAAAATGCTCTTTTGGTACAAATTAAATAGCAATAAGTGAAAAGCAAATATACTTTCATTTTTTATGGATGGATGCATATTGTGATTTAACTTATAAGCTTGATCAAGAACCATAGGAAAGGGTTTTCTTGTTTACTTCTTTTCATAGAGGGGTATACATTGACAAAAATGAGTAAGTCGTATTTGATGAGATATGACTCTATGGCTAGAGAATAATGCTTATTGTAAAATTAATAAATTATATACAAACTTGGTTAATATATTGTGTAATTAATACACAGAACTACTTCTATAACACTGCGCTTGCAAAGGGTTACAGAAAGGATTGTTTGTTATATCAGCTGTTCAATTGATGAGTGTTTTGCAGGCTTTCAGCACCATACAAAGGGAGTTAGTGTTAGAAAGAACCTCAAATACAATTAGTGCGGTAGAGATTTATAAATGAGCAGTTGAGCTAATGCTAACAGGATTATTCTAGCTAATTTGTACTGATCAGCAGTTACATTTTAGTCACACCAGTATCACTAAAACACCCTCTTTTCAGTAGTGGTGGGTGCTCGGTGGTCTCTTGTGATGTTGTGCGTGCCATAAGGAACAAGAAGCCTGAGGCTGGCACATCTTAAAAGCTCCTAATTCTATGGATAATATAGCAGGCTGATACATACTGCTAATTTTATGTTTTTGATATGCCCTTTCATCCTATAGACCAGCACCGGGAAACTTTTGCTGATGGGTTCTTGCAATCCTGTTAATTTAGTAATTATCCTTTTGTTTCACCCGAGAAGGTAGTGGGACAACAGGAATTCATTGGGTTTTTCTGAAGAGTTAAAAAAAAAAAGCTGGTGTGCAACATGGGCTCTTTACAAATACTGAACAACCAGAAAACTTTGAATCTTGTACTCTAACAAATGCTTTCCCTGGGTTTGTTGGTTTTTTTGGTTTGGGGTTTGTTTTTTTTTTTTTTTTTTGTAGTTACTGCAGGAAACTTGGAAATAAATGTTATCCTCCATGGGTATCAATCTTACTGGATCACCAGTCTTTGGTCACTTCTGTTGCTTGACATGTAGTCTCTGGACTACATCTTCTGTCCCAAGGTCCCTTCAGTAGCGTTCTCTCCCTTGCTGTTTACCTGCTGCCTTGTGCTTTCTTCTCCATTGAAACATCATCCTCTTCCAGGGAGCGGGAATAATTATTCTGAAATTGTGGACAACTGTTTTTATTGCTCCGTCTGGCTCGCACAAGTGTACTGGGTATGTAGTCATGTCTTCCGTTTGCAGGCATCTACTTGATCATTCTCTTTTAGCAAACAGAAATTTCCAGATTCCGCTGGCTCTGTTTGGATGCTCTAGCGCCCTAGTCAGTCATCTTATTATGCATAATTCCTGTTTTGCCATAAAACCTGCAGAAGGGCCTTTTCTGTTTTCCTATGCTAATGGCAGTCACTGAATTTGCAGACATTTTTGAGCTGCATGTTTCCTCATAAGGAGGTCAGTGTGAATACATCTGGATTTTGAATCTAGTTGTTACTGGTTTGGGCTTCGGTTGTCTGGTCATCACAACATGTTTTTCTTACCTTCTCATATTGGAGATAAAAAGTATTGAGTTAGTTCAACACTTACGATGTCTTCATTTTTTTGCTTCAGCTCCTGTCATTACACTCATCCTGTGGTCTCTGAATATTTTCGAATGGCACTTCAGGAGCTGAGGCTGCTCTGGGAGGTAGGGACGAGGCAGAGCCCACACTGATGTTCAGATGGTGCCTTTGCATTTACAGGCTCAATTGCAGGTGGGTGGAAGGAAAAAAAAAAAACCCAACATGTTGCTGTGAACCAGGCACCACGTGATACCAGAATCGCTAACAGCAAATCTTCATCCTACTCTGCTGCAACTGTTTGTGGATTTGGGTTTTTTTTTTGTCCTGTACTTTCAAGCTCGCACATTTTGGCTTGACTTGAATATTAGATAGTTTGGGCAGCACTGAGAATGTATTTCAAACTTTTTGCAGTGCAGCGATGACTTCTGTAGGCGATTGGGTAAGATGCCTGCCCGCTGCTCTTCGGAGGGTTTGCAGGGTCAGACGGCCACGTGGGCATCTCCCTGAAGAATGGGACAGTGCGGTGGTTAACTGGCAGGAGTGGAGGGCTTGGGGATGCACCTAGGTAAGGAGGTGAAAATAGAAGTCTGACAGATTCTTCAAGAACAACCCACAGGTAGAGTGGGAGAGCATCATCTTGAGTGAGAGAAATAGAGGGTTTATCACAGACCAAAATTAAGAGTATTCCTACACAGGAGGTAAATCAGAGAACTGGGTCTTAGAAGCAGCCTTCTACATGATATTTCTTTTAGTTGAAAAGAAGTATAAAGCTGTTTCTGGAGATTTTGAAGGAAAAGGTTCTGAATATGTGGATTTTTTTTTTTCTTCTTTTAGAATCCTTGTACAGTTTAATAATAACCGAAAGGCCTCGTCTCCAAGTACTTGAGACATGGCACCTCAGCTTTCCAGTCGTACAACACAGTTCAGAAAAACAAAACCAGCTTTCATCCTATAGCTCTGGGTTACAGCTCTTCTGGTTATTACAGTGGCTTCTTTTTACTATTCACCTTCTGTTCTTGCAGATGGAATAGATAATCGAACTGAATGAAGGTCACCCGGCACTTTCCAATGTGAGACAAGGTGATCAGGTCTTTTCATTGCTTTCCAAACTATCTCCAGTTTTTTCAGTGTGATCTATCTGTCCCAGGTTTGGGGGTGGTTGGTTGGTCTCCTTTTTAATGGTTCAGCTGCTTCTAATGATTAAACAATGGCAGATACATATAAATGCTTGAAAACTTTCTGTTAAAACCTGGCACCTTTCCGGTTTGAATCACTGGGAAATTGCCCTAAAAAAACGCCAAAACAAAACAAAAAACACACAAATGAACAAACAAACAAAAAACCCACTATCTCAGGACATGGTCAAGTTATGGGCCTCTGAAAATATTATTTATCCAGTATGAAGAGGGCTAGAAGACGGCATCCAAACTCTTCAGCTGCCCCTGGATATGCTTTTGGCCCTTTGCAGTTCATATATAGTAACTGCTGGGTGCAAGGCACAGTCCTTGTGCATATATGTATGTATATATGTACACACTGAGTAGGAGCTGAGAAACAAAGTGGGAAAGAGTAGAATGAGACTGTTCAACAGGGAGAATTTCCAGCTGTAGATATTGATGTATCTTATTCGAGAAACAAAAATCAGCTTTGCTGACAATGAGGTCCTCCAGGAGCAGACTCATAGGCTGACCATTAACGCCAGTAGCAGAGGACTGCTCTGAACATATGAACAGCGTAACCTGCCTGATGGCTCATGACCAACGCAGTGACACAAGAAAAGCTTTACAAAAACGTTAGCGTGATTTTACTTTGAAGTCTTTCTTTAAGGCAATAATAAGTTAACCTTTACAGTATTTGCTGTGTGAGACTTTAATTACAGGAACACAAGTAATTTATTAATCCAAAGAAGATGGGATTCTGCAAGCAGAACAGATGACGCATAAGTGTCCTATTGATAGAAAGTAAATGGGTGAGGACTCTCAATGCAATATTTATTAATACACTTCTCAAATTCTCCATGAAGCCTCAGGAGTTGTATCTGGTGCTGCTGTAACAGGGTAGAATTCTTTCCAGAGCTCTCTAACTGCTTTTTACTTAAAGTTTATATTTTTCCTGTCTGGCTCTATTGTAAATGTGTTTTGGGGAAGGCGACCCTGAAAGTGAGTCAGATGCAGTATTGATTTCATATTTAGCTTTGTGTTTTAAGATGGAGGGAGATAACCAGAAACTCTGCTAGTTCTGCCTGATTTTTCAGGGAGAGATAATGGCTGTGAAGATTCAAGGCTTTCCAGAAGTCTTTGTAAGAGCTGGCACCTCTTTATTAGGTGAACTCAAGCACCCTTTCTTGATGAAGGTGGTAGTTGTGGTTATTTCTGGGAATGTGCTTATTCAAACAGAGACTATGGAATGTAGGTGTGCATTTACAGTGTGTTATCTACTGGTTCCCCTTTTCAACAGGGGAATGCTGTGTGTGACATGCGTGCTATTTACTCAGATGATCCCTAATCACTTATTTGAAGTGAGAGTTAACCTATCAGGTGAACATCCTTAATCCGGGAAGGCAACATCCACCTGGAGACGAGCTGCATGAGACGGCAGTGAGGAGGGGACTCTCATCTCTGCTTCAGACCTAAAGCAAAATGCTCATTTTCCAGATCACTTTTCATGGTTACAAGAAATCTGCAGAGTAAAAAACTGTGTTTTCTCCCCATCAGGAGCAGGCAGGCCCAGTTTCAGAGCTTGTTGGTTTGTCCAGAAACATACATTGATAAAAACTTCATGTTTTGTCAGTGTGAAGGAGGGATAGTGACAGGAGATTTACTGCTCATCAAGCTACATGGCTCTTCACCTGAGGCAAGTCACATCTGCTGTTGGGTGAGCATCTTCTTCTCATGTTCAGCTTTTTTCTACGTGGAAAACAACTTGTTTCATGTCAGAAAAGAGAGATTCTTCTCACCCCCTGCCTTTTTTTTTTTTTTTTTTTTTTAAATCTTGTCTTTGCACATAGCAGCCACTGTGTTCTTGAATCAATAGTTCGTGGCAGAAGCCGCTTACCCCTTGCTCTCAGGAGACATTCTGACTCAGAAATGTACAGAGCCTATGTATCACTAAAACTATAATGCTAGTTTTTTTCCTTATAAATGGCAAAGTTTTCCAAGAAATTATGAAGGCCAGGCTTTTGAGAAGTTTGCAATGCAGCCTCCTCATTCAATTTTTTTTTTCCTGTTCCAAATTTTGGTATGTTTGTCTAAAGTTTAAAAAACAATATACCCCACCACCACCAGTAAAAACTAAGCAAACAGCATAGAAGATAATCCAAACCAAATTCAGGATCCTCATCTCAGTAACTCCAACAAAAAAGCTTCAGATAGTCTTTCTTACCTGTATGTGTCCAGAAACCTATAAATATAAATAAATAGTAGCAAAAAGACTTGGGGCAGGGTGGAGGGGAGAAGGGTTCTGGCTGCTCACTGAGTTTGGATGGCAGCCTCAAAATAATCCATAAAGATCTCTGGTCAAGTACAAAAAAGATGGAAGCAGGTGATCACTCTGGGCTGGGTGGTAGTAATGATAAGAAAAGTTCAAGAAAAAGGAAAGTTCATTATTCTCTAACCATATAAGTCTCCCAGTAAGGACAGACACATGGTACACACACTGGGTGATGAGCAGCATGTTCCAGCACTGGTGCTGTGAGTACCAAAAAAGCAAGATTAGCAAGGCAGCAGCTGCTGGCTTCACCTTCTTTAGCAAAGCTTCCCTGCAGACCACAGCTGGGGCTTAGGTATGTTTAGAAACACACGGCTGCTTTAACTGATCACATAATGGCTCTTAAACCTACGTTTTCCGTAAAAAACAACCTTCAGGTGCTGTCCATCACAAGAAAGGTGAGGTGCCACCGGTCTCTGGAAGGTGTTGGTCAGGAACCCCACAACCAGAGCGTGTGGAATGCTTGCTCTGCCTCGGGAAGCCGCCACAGAGGATGTTTCCAGGTAAGCTGGGCTATTCAGGCTGCTGTGATTTCAGAGGTCACTGCTCTGCCACCCTGTTAGAGAGGTATGGTCTATGCCAGCTCCTGACCAGCTGTGCGTCGGGATGGTCCCAAAATATCTCTGCTACCAGATTTCTTCTGGATCAAGAGTCTTAACTGGTGCTGTTTTCTGCCATGACGTCTGATACATGCAGTAACTGACAGGTCCAAAGATCACCTGGTAGCTCTTTTTGCTCTGTGTAAGAAATAATCTTTGAGATCAACCCTCATAGATTAAGTAGAGATTCCCTCTAATCCCCTCAGAGCAGACCTCCCATTGCCCTGGCTTTGTGTGGACAGACTCCATAAAAGTGCTGGCCATTGCCTGATTAATGAAGCAACTGTGTGTTGGCCGAGATAAACATCCTGCCAAAGGTGTATCTGTGGAGTAATTCAGCATCTGTGCTGTCAGAGTTGTTAGGATGCTTGGATGCGTTAATTTTGCTGAGTTGTGCCAAGAGCAAAGCAGCTCTCTGCCCTGGAGTGTGATGTCCTGTTAGTTTCTAGTGCTATGAAATGCCCAGAATGCTGCACTGCAGATGCATTTCTAGCTGGCTTTCTCCAGGATGTGCCTCCTACACTCCATCTCGATGACAGCCTAAACAAAACACGGGTGCTGCTCCCTGTGGCTGAGCTCAGACCAAGTCACCTCGCAGGGTGGCTCAGGCCCTGGCCCTTGGCATGTCCACCCTGTGTCCAAGCCAGAACTGAAGTGTCCTGGTGCTGGGAATGGTATGTCGCCGTCCCAGGGGACCCTCTCTGGAGAGGCGCATCAAGCGAGATGCAGAAGTTGGCTCTCAACTCGGAGATGTTCAGGGCATGAGAAGAGGACTTGGCCACCTGCAAGTCACTGAAGGCGCAGGAGGTGGTGGGACACCTTGGGTCAGGGTAGCGTGTAGGATGTTTGCCCTTTCTGAACATCTCTCTCCCAGCACATCTCGGGTTCTTCAAAGGACAGAGTACTTTTTTGCCTGCCTGTCCCTCACCAGGCACAACTTACTGCTGTCGCTGGCAAAACACTCAGTTTGGGCTATTCTAATACTGACCAAAGCAACTAGCTGAGAGCGTGGGACAGGAGCTTTTCCTTTAGTTAATGGAAGAGCTATGGAGACTGGCAGGTTTCTGAGGCTCCTACAGAAGAGCTGGATTCAAATCAAGTGAAACCTGGCAAGGGTCCTCATCCAGTGATGACAGTACAACAGCATTTAAAATGTTCTGCCAGGACCAGTCAGATGCTGATGGTAAAAGCAGGCTTTTGAAGGCCTATCTTAAAAGTCTGTAAAAAATAAAATAACCGTGCAATGTCTGTCGAATGTTTTCAAGGAGGTAAGAGTTGATCCTCAGTTAAAGCTAAGTTAGTTTCCAGCTAAGACTGATTTTTCCAACTGCCTTCTTCTGCCCAACCATTGTAAAAAGACTTTGGAAAAAGTGAGCACTTGCTTTCCCATTAGATTAATGCCTCAAAGGTGAATTAAATTCAGGACTTCAGGGTCAGAGGATCTCAAATGACTTGTCCTTCCCAGCTTTTTCCTGTTGTGGCAGGGACATCCCTTTGTATGCTCACTATGTTCAAGTCTGGGAATAAGAAATCCTTTCCTCTGCTGATGCTTAACAGACACTTTACTGGTAATTTATCATTTATCCAGACATGCATGTAACCTTTATCAGCAGCCCTTTGTTTTAATGGTCTAACAATCTCTTGCAGTGAAATTTGTTTTAAAAACCATGATTTTTTTGGTTTCTCTTTGTTGAGTTTATATGTATGCTATGCTCTCAGGCAATGGTCTTTAAACTCTTGATTAAAATGGATGTGTTACATCATCCTTTCACACTTATGAGAAGGAAGTTGTAGAGACGTTCACCCAAAGGAGTGCTCTGTGGCACAACAGATCCCAAAACTCCTGTCTCTGAGAGTTACTACTCTGTAGTAACAATGAATGACAATAAAAATTAAACTCTGAAACTAAAGGAACTTGAAAACTCCTTCGTTTTGGAACCACCCTGCTTCTAAGTGTATCAACAACTATAGAGTGTAAGGCAGCAAGGGAGCAAATGAAGTTTGTATTGTTTTTGTTTGTTATAAAAACTTTGAGCTTTACTCCTTCTTCTTCTCTTATATAAAAAAAACTGATGAAGAAGTAGCTCTGTAGGTCTTGTACTTATAAAAATAATCTGGGTAAACATAAACTCTACTCCAGTCCTTTTAGTGCTGTTTGTGGCAAAAGAGACAAAAAGCATTTCAAGCGCTCAAATGGGGAATCTGCTGGAAAGGGACGGCCTGAATAGAGAGACTTTTGTGATGCCAGGGAAACACAAGGTCAGGCTTAGTAAATTGGCAGGAATTATTTAAAGAGAACTGGTTTACAATGAGAAGGGTGCATTTTTGTGTAATAGCGCATTTCTGCTCACAACTGTAATGGCCAGAGGGATATAAGACGGGATTTTTGGGAGGGGTCTTCGCATTCTTGCTTAGTGGATGGGAAGGAAAGAAGTGAGGAGGGAACTCATCTATTGCACGTCTTGGTTCTAGATGCTGAATACTTATCCTGATGTGATGGGGGAGAAGGGAAAACAGAGCAATGCTTTGTGAACCTGATCTGAGAGGCCACATACATAAAAGCAAACTTACTGGTCTGTTCAGCAGTGTGGTGATGAATAGTGAGCTCCTCTGGGGACTCTCCAGCCCTTACCCTTGGGAGGTAGATCTTCCTACAGCCAACTATTTAAGCAACAAGCATGGTGTACTCTGGCTTATGAGTGCAGAGGATACCCTGAATGGACTGAGGAAAGAGTGATTCCACAGACAGACTTGGTCATCATGCAAAACCCAGGAGAAATGCGGATAAAACTTTGTAGTAATAGTAACTGCTTGTTCTGATAGAGAAATTTGTAGCTGGAGAGACAGCGGTAAGAAAATGGCTACAGGAGAAGAGTCAGCATGTGAACTTCCCCTGCAGAAACATTGGCAATTCAACAAAACTCACCAAAAAAAACCTTCTGGATGCTCTTTCCTAAAGAGGAAAGCAGAAGTGATAGCTGAAATGCCTGTACCCACCATTAAAAGTGCCTGTGTCTGAGAGCTGCTCTGAAGGCTCCTTGTGAGGCAATTCAAACAGGCAGTTTCCACTGGCACATACCTATAGGGAAACACTTTCTTAGAGCTCCTAAAAACAACTTTTCCAGAAAAATTTTACAGGCTGAGTCCAGCTGTCATCTCCTAGTAAAATCAGTTTGCCTAAAATGGGCTCCAAGGGGGGGGAAAAAAAAAAAAAATCAATCTTGCTTCGGACCCACATGCCTTTGAGTTGGGCAGGGGCAGGAAGGCAGACACAAAAGTGTCTTCCCAGATGAGGCCATCAAAGAGTTTGGATGTTATCGAGCCAGGCCTGGTGTGACGTGGCTGACCCTCCCAAGGCAGGGTTTGGCCCTGGCCTGAGCAGAGAAGATAAAGAGATAAAGGGGAGGAAGCACCCAAGGAGCTGCAAGGTCCCAGCTGGCTGGTGTGGGTGAGCACCATGGCAGAGCTGGTGCATGGATGGAGGCCTCCAGCCATGGTGTGGAGCTGGGAGCAGGGGAACTAGGACTGCCCCTTCACCAAACCATAACTGTGAGGGACTTCTTTCTGCTGGTGGAAGAAGATTAATGATCAGGGCTCTGCTCCTCCATGCACACCAGCGTTCAGCCCTTTTGTGGGACACACATGTGCCACCTTGTGATGATAGCCTCATCTGCCAAATGTAGCTTTGTTTGTGACTTGTTAAATGAAGGTTGTGGTCAGGGAGGCTCTTGTACCTGCAGCCTGAGCAAGTGACCCCGTCATTTTGCAAAGTGTGCCAGTATGTCCTCGCTTTCTTCTTCTTCAGTGAAGACAGACCTTTGCTTTTCAGATGAGAAAGTGGGTACAAGTTCCTCTGTGGCCACACACAAAGCCTGCACTCATCACCCATCACATGGGCAATGACTATAGAATCAAAAAATCATTTGGGCTGTAAGGGACCTTCAAAGGTCATCCAGTCCACCCCCCTGCCATGAGCAGGGACATCTTCAACTAGATGAGGTTGCTCAGAGCCCCGTCCAGCCTGGCCTGGAATGTCTCCAGGGATGGGGCATCTACCACCTCTCTGGGCAACCTGGGCCAGTGTTTCACCGCCCTCATTGTAAAAAATCTATTGCTCGTGTCTAGCCTGAATCTCCCCTCCTTCAGTTTAAAACCATTACCCTTTGTCCCATCGTAACAGGCCCTGCTAAAAAGTCTGTCTCCATCTTTCTTATAGGCCCCTTTTAAGTACTGAAATTCCACTATAAGGTCTCTACGCAGCCTTCTCTTCTCCAGGCTGAACAACCCCAACTCTCTCAGCCTGAAACCAGAATTATTAGAAATTGGAATTATTAGAAACTGGAAGCAGCAGAGCATGGCCTCCCTGTTCGACCTTCCCTCAAACAGAGTCAGCAGGTGCATCTCTAAGTGGACAACAGGAGCTGTGCTTTCTATTTCACTGCATTCCTTTTCTCCTCATATTTTCAAGCTAAAAGCAGCTTTCATCAAAGCCCTCACCAGACTCTGTCACTACCTCCTGTTTCGACAGCTGATAAGTTTTAGTGACAACATGCTCTCTTCTTTCGCTGCCCAACGGCTTTTGAATGACTCGTTCCAGCCCGGAAGATGTTCGCTTAATGTTTGCTGTGAGCATTGCCAAAGTTAATTGAGATTCACAGCACCGAGGTGGTGTTGATGGGATACAAGGTTGCAGGGTGTATCTATTCCCTCACTGAGCACAGCTTTTAGAATCAACTTCCTTCTGCTGGTGCTTGACATGAATTCGAAATTCGCTTTCAATGCCTGTTCTGTAGATGTTTGAAATTCACTGTTTCGTGAACCTTCTTGCTGGTTGCCTTCCTGGGTGCTGTAGGATCATAGAATATTTTGGGTTGGAAGGGACCTTCAAAGGTCATCCAGTCCAACCCCCCTGCAATGAGCAGGGACATCTGCAACTAGATCAGGTTGCTCAGAGCCCCGTCCAGCCTGGCCTGGAATGTCTCCAGGGATGGGGCATCTGCCACCTCTCTGGGCAACCTGGGCCAGTGTTTCACCACCCTCATTGTAAAAAATCTGTTCCTCATGTCTAGCCTGAATCTCCCCTCCTTCAGTTTAAACACCTTTGGGACTTGGTCAGCAAAAAGCAGCCGGCAGAAGAACTCACTGGCACTGTCAAACCTGTCGCTCCCACTGGCTTATTAAAGGTACTCAAGGCACTGAAATGGCTAGAACAGGCAAAAGGTGTTTCTGATTATCAAGTGAAACAGGCAGGAGACAAAGGAAGAGGAGAAAATTATTCATTTTAATCCAGCGAGAGGTGAGGAATCGAGGATGCTCTCCTTCCAAACTGGCAACAGTGATTAATAGAGCTGTTAATTACCTAGAACAGCAGTGCGTGGGCAGAACTGGCTGTTAGCAAAATATACAGCTAGCTTCATAAATACCAGGGAAGACCTGGGGGCTCCGGTGCTAACTAGGAAAAATAGATACCTAGCACAAGGATGGGTGGAAATCTTTTTTGAGATGCACATGGAAAGGGATGATTTGAAAGTTTTCATTATATATAGACCTTATGTCCTAGACTAATTCAAGTCACTTTGATCCAGGCATCATTGCATTTCATTGTGTTCAATAACCTGGCCTCACAAAAGAGAGAAAATCTGAGAATTGACAAAGTATTGACCTGCTTTATAAATTTATTGTACCCACCACCTGAAATACTATAGAGCATGAATAGCATGCCATTTCACAGCATACATGAGAAACAGCAAAGCAAACCAGAGACAAGGATGAGAAGGATTAGCAATACACAAAACTTCTGCAGTCAGCAGTGAAAAAATGAGAATTGTTCAAGTTAAAGATGAGACTAAGAGGGGAAGAAGTGACAGTCACTGAGTTGTACAGCAGAGTCCATGCACCCTCTCATAGCAACACCAAAAGGGAAAACATCTGAAGGCATAATAAATATAAGGCAGTGGAGTTTATTGCACATGGTAACCACAGTCAAGAAACGGATAATGCTGAAATAGATAGTGAGAAGATACATATTTGGTAAAATACATAACACAGTGCTTCAGAGTATAATTCAGTTAAGAAAGTTGGAGGGAGAAAATAAAAGCATGGCAACACCCAAAATACTCCAGAGTTGCCCAGACCGATGTCTTTTGAAACTTCAGGAGCCACTGCTGAAAACAGGGGAAAAGGCAAAGTGCATCAAATGCTCTGCCTCGGCTTGGATGGTCCAGTGGAGTCAATCAAATGAGCATCACAGGATGATGCCAGGAATAACACCTGACCCTTTCTGGTGACCTCCTTGCCCAGTGACAGCACAAGTATGGTACAAATGTGATGAATAGAACATGAAGGAGAGCCTAAGTCCTTCCAGGATCACTAAAACCTGCTGGATCTGGATCCTTTAAGGAAAAGCAACTTGTTTTCAGAGGCAGTAGTGCAGAGAGCCCTGGCTCATTCTGGAAAGGCGGTTGCTGCTTTGCATTTAATCCTGATATTATTAATGATCTAAATACTCCGCCAGCTGGTGGGTATCTGGCGACCTGTGCGTCTGAGTCAGATCTCCGTACAGCACCCGCTCCAAGCTGGCTCCAGTGCCAAAGCCATCTCCTTGTTGGAAACTTCCACAGAGGACCCAGCCAGAGGACAGACTGCTGGCTAAAAGAGAAGTTTCTTGTGAGCAGGTTGGTGCATTGCTGACTGCGTGCACCGTACCTGCCTTCATACAGCCCTCACAGCCAGCCAGTGCCCTTTGCGATGCTCAGGTAGGGGCCCAACTGCAGCGGTGGCTGAGCTGGAGGTCAGAGGTTTCCTTGAATATGGTGTGCAGTTCTGGGTGCCACAGTATGAAAAGGATAGAAAGCTACTGGAGAGTGTCCAGAGGAGGGTCACAAAGGTGGTGAAGGATTTGGAGGATAAGCAATATGAGGAGTGGCTAAAGTCACTTGGTTTGTTCAGCCTGGAGGAGACCAAGAGGAGACTTCATGGTGGCTACAGCTTCCTCACCAGGGGAGGAGGAGGGACAGGCGCTGTTCTCTTCTCTCTGGCGACCAATGACAGAACCCGAGGGGATGGCAAGAAGATGTGCCAGGGGAGGTTTAGGCTGGACATCAGGAAAAGGTTCTTCTCCCAGAGGGTAGTGGAGCACTGGAACAGGCTCCCCAGGGAGGTGTCACGGCCCCAAGCCTGACAGTGTTCAAGAAGATACTGGACAAGCCCTCAGACACACGGTGTGACCTGTGGGGTTGTCCTGTGCAGGGACAGGAGCTGGACTCGATGATCCTTGTAGGTCCCTTCCAACTCAGGACATTCTATGATTCAAAGAATCACAGAATCACAGAATGTCAGGGATTGGAAGGGGCCTCGAAAGATCATCTAGTCCAATCCCTCCACTGTAGCAAGAACACCTGGATGAGGTTACACAGGAATGTGTCCAGGCAGGTTTTGAATGTCTCCAGAGAAGGAGACTCCACAACCTCTCTGTGCAGCCTGTTCCAGTGCTCTGTCACTCTCACCGTGAAGAAGTTTCTTCTCAAATTTAAATGGAACATCTTGTGTTCCGGTTTGTACACATTGCCCCTTGTCTTATCATTGGTTGTCACCAAGAAGAGCCTGGCTCCATCCTCGTGACACTCACCCTTTATATATTTATAAACATTAACGAGATCGCCCCTCAGTCTCCTCTTCTCCAAGGTAGAGACCCAGCTCCCTCAGCCTTCCTCATACGGGAGATGCTCCACTCCCTTAAGCATCTTTGTGGCCCTGCGCTGGACTCTCTCCAGCAGTTCCCTGTCCTGCTTGAACTGAGGGGCCCAGAACTGGACACAATATTCCAGATGCGGTCTCACTAGGGCAGAGTAGAGGGGAAGGAGAACCTCTCTCGACCTACTAACCACCCCCCTTCTAATACACCCCAGGATGCCATTGGCCTTCCTGGCCACGAGGGCACAGTGCTGGCTCATGGTCATCCTGCTGTCCACCAGGACCCCCAGGTCCCTTTCCCTTACACTGTTCTCTAATAGGTCATTCCCCAACTTATGCTGGTACCTGGGGGTTGTTCTTGCCCAGATGCAAGACTCTACACTTGCCCTTGTTGTATTTCATTAAATTTTTCCCTGCCCAACTCTCCAGCCTGTCCAGATCTCGCTGGATGGCAGCACAGCCTTCTGGCGTGTCAGCCACTCCTCCCAGCTTGGTGTCATCAGGAATCTTGCTGACAGTGCACTCTATTTCCTCATCCAAGTCATGGATGAATATATTGAATAATACTGTCCCCAGTACTGACCCTTGAGGCACTCCACTAGATACAGGCCTCCAACCAGACTCCGCCCCATTGACAACGACTCTCTGGCTTCTCTCCTTCAGCCAATCCACAGTCCACCTCACTACCTGATCGTCCAGACCACACTTCCTCAGTTTAGGTGCGAGGATGCTGTGGGAGACAGTGTTAAATGCTTTGCTGAAATCAACATAGACCACATCCACTGCTTTACCATCATCTATCCACCTGGTTATGTCCTCATAAAAGGCTATGAGGTTGGTTAATCATGACTGCCCCTTGGAGAAACCATGTTGACTGCCCCTAATGACCGTCTTATCTTTGATACGCCTTGAGATGGAACCGAGGATAAGTTGTTCCACCACTTTCCCAGGGATGGAGGTGAAGCTGACCGGTCTATAGTTACCCGGGTCCTCCTTCTTGCCCTTTTTGAAGACCGGAGTGACATTTGCTTTCCTCCAGCCCTCAGGCACCTCTCCTGTTTCCCAAGACTTGGCAAAGATGATGGAGAGCGGTCCAGCAACGACTTCAGCCAGCTCCCTCAGCACTCGTGGGTGCATCCCATCTGGACCCATGGATTTATGGATGTCCAGATTGCTTAACTGGTCCCTAACCCAGTCCTCATCAACCAAGGCAAACTCCTCCATCGTCCTGCCTTCCTCTGGGGCCTCAGGGGTATGGATCTCCTCAGGAACAGACTCCGGCAGTATAGATAGAGACAAAGAAGGCATTCAGTAACTGTCTTCTCTGTGTCTTCTGTCACCAGGGCACCCACCCCGTTCATCAGTGGGCCTACGTTGCTTCTGGTGTTAGTTTTATCTACCATGTATTTGAAGAAGCTCTTTCTGTTGTCCTTGACCTCTCTCGCCAGGTTTAATTCTAAGGAGGCCTTAGCTTTCCTAGTTGCCTCCCTACATCCTCTGACAACAGCCTTATATTCTTCACAAGTGGCCAGCCCCTCCTTCCATGATCTGTAAACTCTCCTCTTCCACTTGAGTTTTCCCAGCAGTTTCTTGTTTAACCACGCAGGTCTCCTGGCTCCCTTTCTTGACTTCCTACATGTCAAGATGCTCTGATCTTGAGCTTGGAAGAAGCAGTCCCTGAATGCTAACCAACTATCTTGGGCCCCTTTACCTTCAAGTACCCTTTCCCACAGGATTTTCCCTAGCAATTGCTTGAAAAGGCCCAAATTGGCCCTACTGAGGCCTGATACAAATGCTGTGCCAGTTGATGATCTTCCATCTTGTTGCCTTGTGAATGGCCCAAGATGCTGATGCCCCAGTAGCCACATCCCTGGCTGAGCATCCTGCCTGTGGTGCCTCCCTCCTGCTGCCATGTTTCCCCAGGTGTCAGAGTCAGACGAGAATGGGATCACAAAGCACATGCCAATGCAAAGAAAGGCACAGAGGAACAATGGCAAACCCTTAAATTACAGAGAAGTTCGGAGTCTGTGGGTCTGGCTTGCTAAAAAAAAAGGCATATTTTTCAGTATAAGAAACCACCATGTAACATTATCTGCATAAGGGGGAAGGGAGGAGGTATGAGCTGTACAGCATCATGGAAATCGGGTAGGATTTTCTGGGATGCAAATCCCTCCTCTTATATGGTTAAAGCTGATGGGAAACTGGTGGCTGTCTCCCGTGTGTAGCAACACGTCTAAAACAAGAAAAAGTACAATAAAGTATTCTTAAAACTCACCTAAAAATATTCAAGTATTTGCACACATGAGACTAGAAAGCTCACTGCCAGCCCATTCTGTAAGCTGATCTCTGACAAGAGCAGCAAAATGCATTGAAGTTTTAAAGGAAGCTTCTTGGTAAAGAGGCTCTGTGCCTGGCTGGGACTTACTCTAATGTATACCATATGCAAAAGGCAATGCTGATCTTGCGTGCCAAAAAAAGAGGTTCATTTGAACCTTGCATTATGAGGCTGTGCTTACAGGCAAATGAAGATAATTTTTCTAGATTGTTACTATTTGCTTTACCAGCTGTTCCTCAAAGCACTGGAGCAGATAATCTGAATGGTGTAGTAGCAGTTCTGTTGCATAATCATTGCTACCCAGTTGGCTGTGATTAACAGCTAGCAAAGGTCAGCCTTGCTGTGTGGAGGTGGGCTGTGCATCATCTCAAATGTCCCCCTATGTGGCCGTCCATGGCCATGCAAGGGAGAAGGTCTTTATGGTGGGAGCAGGGAGTGGTGTAAGGAGCACGTATCTCTATGGCTTGGCCTGTTCTCAGTGGCCCTACTGGTGCCAGATGGTGGGCAAATACAGGCAGGCACAACCCTCTGCGCAGGACAGGTGGCTTTGCAGTGAATTCCTGATATCAGTAACTTAAGCACCACCACCCTAAGCGATGCTGCAGGAGGACACTGGGTAGGATGGCAGCTGATGCCAACCAGCTTCATAGGGCAAAAATGCCCCAGGGAAGTTCTTCAGCCCAAATGGTAAATCACAGGCTGATGCTGCCTCAGTTTTCACTACGAGGCTACTTGAGTCCTTCAGTGTGTTTTACTGGCAGAGGATGAGAAGGCAGCCAAGGAAGGCACCCTCATCCCACTTCAACACATGGCCAGATAACTCCCAAATTTACCGTCTGTGAGTTGTGCATCCCCCTACAGCATGCAGGTGCTGAGGTGCGGGGATGGGACCAGCGGTACTCAGCACTCTACAGCCTCATATGCAAGCCAGAATTACGAGGAGGTGGCGTGGTGGTGCCACCATGAAGCCACAGCTTTGCTGAATGCATTTTTTTTTAACTTGAGTTCCCGCCACATTCCAGTCAATGCTGAACAATATGGTGCATTAAAAATAGCACCCTGTATGGAAACAGGTGAAGCAGCAGGGTTTACTGCACATGGTGCTTTTGCTCCTGCAAGGATGACATTGTCATATTCACTGTGCTAGTAGAAAAGCTGGGTTTAGCACAAACACCCTGACCTCCTCCCTTCGGACCCATTTTGTCTCCTTCCAGTCCTATCTCCAAAATACTCTAAAAATACGCTTAAGAGGTCATTTTTCAAGAAGAGGAAACTAATTCTGAATGAAAAAAGCACACCATCGCTTCTGCTATTCAAGCACAACAGGGTGACTTAACTACTGTTCCAGCAACTCGTGTAGTTAAAGCAAATCCTAATTATTTCCTTCTAGCTCTAACTCTAGCTTTATGTCTTAGAGTTAAAATAGACAAAATGAGGTGCTTTTCAGGAGACAACTTTGTACCGCTGGAAAAATGTGCCTGGCAGTCTCTCCAAAATCCTCATCATTTTTATTACAACATTCATGTTTGTTTTCACTTTCTCCTTTTTTAAACGTTTTAGGCAACTCAAATGAAGCCCTCACCAGCAAACCAGCCTTTTAGCAGTAATGACATAAATTACATCGTTCTCCTGGGCTTGCAGCACCCAGTTATTAAATCTAACCAAGGGAGCTTGGCAAATCTTTTCATATACGAGGCAGTTGTTTCCTTTCTCCCCTGCCTCTGCCCCCCCGCCCCCTTTTTTTGGATTGCATGAGTGCGATGTGAAGCACCCAAATCCCTTTGACCATGGTGCTCTGCACAGAGGCACAGATCTTTCCAAAATACTTGGTGCCCACATTGGGCATGGGCTGGCTCTTGGTCCCACCCCATTACAGCCCTTCAGGAGCACAAGCTCAGGCAAAGTGGTTTCACAGCACTACAACTACCTGAAAGGAGGTTGTAGTATGGAGGGTGTTGGGCTCTTCTCCCAAGTAAGAAGTGATAGGATGAGAGGAAACGGCCTCATGTTGCACCAGGGGAGGTTTAGATTGGATATTAGGAAAAAGCTCCTCATGGAAAGGGTTGTCAGGCATTGAAACAGGCTGCCCAGGGAAGTGGTGGAGTCATCATCCCTGGAGGTGTTTAAAAGACACGTAGATGAGGTTCTTAGGGACATGGTTTAGTGCCAGCGTTGGGTTAACAGTTGGATTCGATGATCTTGAGAGTCTCTTCCAACCAAAATGATTCTATGATGCTATGATTCTTTGACTTTTGCAGATGCCTCCATCACCCAAGGGCAAATCTTGGCTCCTGACATTGGGGCACCTCATCTCAGTGCAGCACAGCTCTGGGACTGGCTGTACTGGTGCTTGGACCACACTGCCAAGTGTCTGTGTTTGCTTAAACAATCCCGAGCATTTCTTTGTTTTCTACAGCATCTGCTGACAACATTTGGACTCGCGTTTTCTCAGCATGGTTATCTTCCCAGGTCGGGCTACCCTGGCAAAGCCATCAGCTTGCAGGAAATGTAGCTGTGCATGTCAAAGGGCGCCTATTTTCATCCTTAAATTGCCGTGCCATCAATGGCAATTTTCATGCTGTGCGCAGTTATTTAATGACAATAATGCAGGCTAAAAGATTGTTAATTTGCAATCAGTGCTGTTTAACATACACATGAAAATGGTAACGCGCCAGCCACGTACTTCCCCTCGGGATGGATGTCTCCCACGGGGACACATGGCAGGTGGCCCTGGTTGGCACCAGGGGCAACAGCATGAGCTGGCCAGTGCACAGGCCACTCCTGGCCATCCTTGTCCCCATGTGGCCTCAGGACAACCTACCTGATGGATGAACATGCCTGGGGACACCAACCTGCTCCCTGCTGAAGTCTTTCCCTGGTGCTGCCACTGCATTGCTGCCAGGTGGCTGGGAAGTAGATGGTTTGCACCCGTCATGCAAAGCCCCATGCTCCCAGCCAGCATCACCTGGAGGGCATCATCTCCAGGCTTAGCAATGGAAATGAGGAACTGTGTGAGTGGTTCGGGCCTATTTGCAATTAAAAAAGTTAAATCCAAACCCCCAGCATATTTTTCTTCAGTAAGCTTTGACAAAAGCAGAGTCTCTTTTCTCTTGATGAACTTTTTTCTATGCAACAGCAACCCAAATAAAAAGAACAGCACTTAAATGGGATTTGTTACTAGACGAACAAGGTTAAACAGGTTAAGTTGTGGAAATAAAAGTCTCTGTGTTCATATCTTGGAGCAAATAGATGTCTGAATATCTGTATCAGGGATAAATGTTCCTGTGAGACATACTTGCTGGTACTGCAGTGCAGAGAGACACACACTGCAACCCTTTGCCTCTGCAAGCAGAACATCCTGTGCTCAGAAGGGAGGGAAATGTTCTTCCTCACAAGTTTGAGAAAGATGGTTTTGAAACAGAGATCAGAGGTGGTGGCAATACCAAGGGAAATGCACATCCCTTGTGGCTTAGCTGGACAAAAGGAGATGCAGCACTAAACCATTCTGCCCTGGCTAGTGGAGAGACAGAGAGGACCACACGTTTATACAGATGCCATCTCCACCCCAACACAATCTCTCTCCCCAACTACTGAACAGCACAAGTAATAGAATGGAAATAGTGATTATTTTCTGGCCACTGTCTCTACCACCCAGTCATCATGCTGACCTGCCCCAACTGTGGCACGACATGTGGGGCACAAGAGGAGCTGTTGCTGGTCTCCCTCCCGCTCCAGCACAAGAGCCATGGGGTGGGGAGTGGGGCCAGGCAGTGGTAGTTGCTCCAGCCTGAAGAATGATGAGGAAAATGTGTATGGGAGGGTAACCATTAGCTTTGGCTGGGTCTGTGATTGACCTTGCAGAAGAGCCTCCACCTGTTTACAAAGTGCCTGGGTTTACAGGAACAGTCATTTGGAAAACCCTTGGAGATGATGAAGGTTTTATCAGTCATCAAAGGCAGGATTCAGCTCCAGATGGTGCACTCCTAAATTTATTTCTCTCACCTTCCAGTGGACACTTAAATCTGGTCATTTAAATAATTCTCCAGGCTCCATTAACCACAGCAGGGGTATAGTCACCTACATTTAGATGTGCATATTTAGGTGACCAGCTGTTGAGGGGGAATCCCACTCCAGAATGTTCATTATTGCTCCTTGATGGGCAAGCATACAGGCAGCCTCATAAAGGATTGTGTGAGCACACCCTCTCCCTTTCAGTGCAACATCCCCAGGGATTTTAGCATAATGAAGGGATGCCACAGTGACGTGATGAGTGTTCACAAACCTCGTGGTGGGCTCCTACTGTCATGGTGACAACGCCAGCAAGTAGTCAGCTACCAGGGGCTCTGGCCACTCAAACAGCTCAGTCTATGTCTGCAAAACTCTTTCGGCCTGAAGGCTTCTTTTCACATCATCACACCAATTGGGTTTGCTCCTGCTCTCCTTGGATCACTTCTTTCCTTCCAGGATTATTTCTGGCCAACCCAAAAGGTGTAACTGTCTATGCAATCCCAACAGGAGTCAGTGACACTGCTATCTCAACCCTTCCAGGCACAGCCAGGGGCCAGGGCAGCTGCATTAAGATGCTGTGTCCTGTACATCTACGACTGCCTTTACAGCGGTGAACCAGAGAAGCTACAGGCACCTATAGCGGTGGTGATACACAGCGGTTTGCTCACAGGATGAAGTAAGCAATCTTCAAGTTCAGCAACTAACTGTTGAAGAAGCTAACTCCAGTAAAAGCTAAATGAAAATTAATTAATGCAGTTAATCTGCTTTCCCACTTGATTAACTCACACCAAATAATAAGCAAAGTCTTATAAGTTATTGATAACAACGTTGAAATGGAATAGTTGCACTTCATCAGGGACCCAGGGTGAAGAAAACTCATGTGTCATCCCTCATGGCAGCAGGGCATGAACCGAACACCGCCACATTCTTGCTGCGATAGTAGATGTTTCCAGGAACAGGACTCCTCTTGGCAAATGGACTTCACCTGCATGCCTAAGCTACCAGTCTGGTGGGCTAAATGCTGACAAGCCTCAAAACAGAAGAGTTTTCAAAAAAAATCAGAGGAGGAGGTTCTTTGACACAGGGAAGCCATGTGTTTGGTTTTACTATGGAGATAGAAAAAGTAATTTAAAAGCAGAGATATCAATGGGCAAAGGAATGAGAAAAGGAAGGACAGAGGGAAAACTCTACTGCTGAAAAAAAGCTCTAGCAAAGCCAGAAATGCGGAGGATGAAGGACCGGGCCTGTAGGTAGGAATGTGAACAAGACCAGGAAGACACAACCACAGTGTTTGGACACTTGTTACAGAGCTGGTTGGCAAGCAAATGGAGGGAAGAGTATGTGGACATTGTACAGACAATGGTGGTCCGCTCTTGCAGTGAGGGAGGCATCAGACAAAAACTAAGGTAGTCATATTGCTTAACCCGTGTTGAAACCAGAAGCTTAACCTTTCAATTGAGGGGCTTGAAAGAAGATGCTAATTAGCAAATTTTCTCACAGATGGGCAAAATGTGTGGGAGCTTGAGTGCTTGAGAGGCTGCTGGTGGGGTGGGGTGGCCACAGTGACAGCAGGCCCCGGCTATGTGGGAAGCCCTGCCTGGGCTTGGCAGCTCCAGCAGCATCTGTCTGGGCCTGGGCCAGGGAGCTGAGAACCCATCAGAGCCTTTCATTCTGGACTTCACACATCCCTGCAAGCAAGCAAACAAAACTGCGTTAGAGCCACTTGGTTCCTCCCGTTGATTTACCCTCCTAAACAAAATTATCTGTGAGATCCTGACTTTCAGCTTCCTGCTCAGGTTAAAAGGAGTAACAATTTATTTAGCTCTCAAAAAATAACAGACTAGCTTGCCTCTGCAATTCAATAAGAATAATTATCTAGACTGTAGGGTCAGAGCCAGGATGACTAATGGAAATGTTCAGAGAAATGGAAATTACTCCGCTACAGACTGAAGCTAAACTCAGAGTTTAATATATTCAAGCTAGAAAGACCAGATAATCTCCATCCCCAAAGCTGAGGGAACTGGCCCATGAAATTGCCAGTCTGATAGTAAGGATTTCTGATCTATTAAATCAGAGATAGATATCATAACATGAGAATCCAGCTAGTGTGAGAAATGGGAGGGAATGATCCAAGCTGTTTACACACTCATCAATCCAACCTCATCAGTTTACAACCCTGTAGAACAAATTTTGAGTGAAAGAATAATAGAAGGCATGGCAGAAGTGAGGCTAAAATGTAGCATAGGCCAACCGAAGGTCAACCAGATGGCAGTCTCAGCATCTGTAGACCTGCGGGATAACTACAGGTTACTTATTATAAATGTGGGAGCATTCTTGTTGCCTGTCCCTAAATTCCTAAGTTTCCATGGCAAGGCAGGAGGGTGGTGGTGGCACATACCTTGCTCCAGGGAGGCAGCCTGGCTTTGCTGGAGACTAGTAACCGAGGGGCATGAGAGAGGCCGTTTTGACCACCTTTACTTTGGTCCAGGTATGTCACCTTGTGCAAATGAACAGCATCCTTACTCAGGTAAATCTGGGCTTTGAAGAAAAAGCATCCAAACCAAATGAAGCAATTGGGTTAGAAAGCCCATAGGTATTTTGAGCTAGCGGGTGAGTGCAAAGACACTACTTCAAACTTTGTAAAAACACCCATCTCAAAGGTTTGGTTTTTTTTGGTTTTCGTTTTGTTTGTTTGTTTGTTTGTTTGTTTGTTTGTTTTTAAGAGAAACAGGTACTTGAAACTTGGACCTGCATTTGTAGCAAACAGGCAACTGTACAGTCTCAAGCTTATGGAGAAATGGCTGAGCCTTGCTCTGTGGTCAGGAATCTTCCTTTATTTTTGGTGCTTGGTAACTTAACTTTGAACAGCTTCATTGATATACCCAGTCTTAGTGTTTGCCAGCATAAAACTTCTATAGATTTTATATGCAAGCCTAGCATATATTTTAGCAACTCTTTCCTTCTTTCCACTGTAAAGAGTGATTTTTATTTTTTTCTTTTTTAGAGGCCACTGGCAGACAACATTTAAGGAGACTTCTTGTTTTAACATGGAAATTTTGCTTAGCTTGGTACTTTTGTAGCTTTATAAATGCATCCCTTGGTTTGTCTCCTGTGAGACAAATGGCTCTGCAAGGCCACACGAACACCGGTGCTGGGATGTGGCAGGGAGGAGTGACGGGAGGAGGTGAAATACTGTCAGCCTGCATGGTCCCTGTGAGGTGCCCGCTGCCTGGACCCCCCAACTAGCATATCCCACCAGTGCTGCGCAGAGCACCAGGAGGCATTTTCAGAGGGTTTTTTTCATTGCCCAAGAAAGTCTCAGTCTGAACATAAGATTTTCTGAGACTTATAACTCTTCACAAGAAAGCCTTGGCTGAAAATGGTATTTACAGCCCAGCGTAGATGTACGGAGACTACTGGTACGACACAGTGTTTCCATGGGGCTGATCCTCCTGACTATCCCACATCTCATTGCATGTTACTGCCAAAAAACTTTGGCCCTTGTTCAACAAAATTGAATTGTGTGATCTGCTGCTGCTACATTCGTTGGTTATTTCAGAGCTCCATATCTCCTTTCTAGCTCTGCCATAATCCCCCCATGGACAGCAGTACTGTAGCCAATAGGTATGTAGAGAATTAAGGGCTTGGTCCTGCATTAATTCTACTAATAAATACAAATTAGAGTAAGATCAACGGAAAAGAAGTAGAAAAAACCTGGAAAGTATTGCTGTGACTGTTACCACAAACCCCTTTTTTCTGGACCGACCCGTGATCTCAGAACAAATAAAAAACACCCCAAGCTTGTGCAGACACTTCCACACAATGGTGCTTCATGCAGCTCTGGACAGCTGGAAGTAGGCTCTCGGGTGAGATTGCTTTCCCGTACCCCCTCACTTCCTTTCCTTACTCCAGATGTAGCATTTCTCAGACTTGTTGCCCTCCTTCCTCGAAGATTTTTGCACTTTCACTATTTCAGTTTAACAGCAGAGCCCCTGTAACACTGAAGCCCAAGGATCTTGGAGGAGTACACATGCGCTTGCCAGAACCGATCACCAAAGCTGGGATGCTGCTTGTCAAGGCACCTGTGTTATAAGGACATTTCTATTCACTTTTGACCTGTAGAAACTATGTCCCAGCTTCATGCCTGGCCACCTCCAGCATCCCAGAGAGCAGCAAGGCCAACACTTACTTCCCTTGCAGCTGCAAGAGCAGCTGTGCCTTGAGGAGGGACTTGGCTGAGAGGCTGCAGGCACTTCTTCCAGGGGGTCTCATGGGAGCAAGCTCCAAGGATGGCCTCTAGAAACCAAGTAAGGGTCATTCTGATTGGGTATTTTCTGTCTGAAAGCACTTTGATAAATCCAGAATATCCTCCTAGAACACACTTTATTTTTTTTTCTTTTTTCTCTTTTTATTTTTTTGTTTGTTTGTTTTTGTAGTAAGGGAAGAAAACAAAAACCCTCTAAAC
Source organism: Caloenas nicobarica (assembly GCF_036013445.1). NCBI lineage: Eukaryota > Metazoa > Chordata > Aves > Columbiformes > Columbidae > Caloenas > Caloenas nicobarica. Next base: position 160,310,396 of record NC_088245.1, on the reverse strand, counting down.
ACTTCATGCAGCTTGAGTTGTTACTGCCTAATGTATTTTAGTGTGGGGATGTGTAAACAAACAGACATTTTCTGGTATGCATTTTCTAAATCATAGAATGGTTTGGGTTGGAAGAGACCTTTAAAGATCATCTACTCCAACCCCCTGCAAGGAGCAGGGACATCTTCAACTAGATCAGGTTGCTCAGAGCCCCGTCCAGCCTGGCCTGGAATGTCTCCAGCAATGGGGCATCTACCACCTCTCTGGAAAACCTGTGCCAGTGTTTTCACTGTAAAAGATGTTCCAAATATTTTTAATAAATATTTAAAAATAAATGTTCCAAAATCTTTTTTTCTGATGAAAAGTATCTCAGCTCTACATTAAAATCATTTTTTTATGACCCCGAAGAGGTTCTTTTTCCACCAGGATTGTGGTCTATGGCGAAACTTCAAGCTTGCTTCAATCTGGAATGAAAACAATGTAAAAAAATCTTAGAATTTGTCACAATCTGGAAATTTTGACTCCCTGCAAAGGAGTCTGGAGACTTCTGGATAAAGGAAGGCTAGTCTGCCCTACAGCAGATTCCTGCACTATACAAGGTAGAAAAAGCTGAAAACCAGCCCCCAGCACTTGTTCTGGGGGAGCTATACATGCCAAACATCACCTCCCGTGACAGGACTCAGGGGCACCATATTTTCTGGGGACAGGTAAGCCCCAGAAAGCCACAGCCAAGAGCCCTCCCCAAGCTGCTGGATGCTCTCTCTGAGATTTCTGAATTGGTTGAGGTCTCCTGTGTTGCCTTCCCACTACACCAATGGCAACCACAACCCTGGTGTTTGCTGGAGAGGGCTGTCTCCTTCCCTTCTGCCACCTCTACGGCACCAAGGGATATGAATGGGCATAGCTGTGGTCTCCCAGGAGCTTGTCAGTCCTTCAGAAAGAACATTTTCTAGTGGAGAAGAGTGAGTGTGGCTGAGGCAGGTGCCCTGGGTAACAGGTCTCCTGTGCAAGGTCATTAGAGCATCCACCATTTTGTATTTTTTACTTACACTTATGCAGGGAAAACAGCAATTTCCTTCATTTGGCAGCTATGTGCACGCACAAAAACATCTAACCAAAAGTCAAACTACTCACAGTAGCAGCAGACAACAACATGTACTCTGGCAGGTGAGTTATAATCCGTTTGACTGTGGTGCTATAAGACTCCAACTTCATATACATTTGGTTTAGTTTCATATCTATTTGTTTTATGTAAATACAGATTTATGCACTTTTTATACGTGTATGTATATAAATACACACATAAATACACACATATGAATATGCTTCCTTATATTTACCTATAGACAGGTACAATGCATGATAAGTGTAGTTTTAAGAACAGTCATACCCTTAGGAAGAGCTGTATCACAAATGTTCAGGGTGAGTCACAGACAACTAAGCACATGAGCACACTGGCATTTTGCCTGACCTCATTAGGTACCTATTCTGGATATGATTTTACAAAGGCTGGTGCTAAGCAAAAGAAATTATCTGCCTTATAGTGCTGAACTGAGACACAGGCCTTTGAAGGAGAGCAAAGGAAGAAGAATAGCATGAGCAACCAGATAAAACCCTGAGTATTTCAGGCCACTGGCAAATAGCCCAAAATTTGGTATTTCACACAAGTATGGTGCCTGCCTGGAAGCCTCTGACTGCCCTGGGGTGATGTCCAGCCCCTCCAAGCAGTGTCCTCAGCACCAAACTGACCCCACGCTGACCAAGGGGGCAACACCATCCTGCAAACGTGCAGTCCTGATGGAAAACACCTACGGAAAATCCTTCACCATTCCCTCCTCAAGCTGCCACACATCCCTCAGGAGGTGATTTGGCAGCGGTGCCGTGCAGCGAGCCGACTCACAGGGGCGGTTTGGTGATTCCCGCAGCCGGGTTCCAGAAGGCACATCTGTACAGCTGTCTGATGTGCCCAGGAGTGAAATGGGCTCAGAGTCTTGACGCTGATGTTAAAGCACTTGCCTGTCATTTCTTCCCTTGTGAAGGGAGCAGTGGCACACGTTGCCCATTCAGATGGGGATGGGCACACAGTTTTGGGGCATTTCTCTTCCACTCCTGGATGATGTCTGAGGAGTAGGAAAACAATTTATTGGAAGGAGGTCATTAAAATCCTGTGATTTTTAAGCCCTTATGAGGCTAATGGGAGACTCTTGCACACATTTGCTATTTCTTTGACCTTAAAATAATATGTTTGTCATGTACTTATTACTGGAAGCACTGAGTGTGCACCAGCATATGGCTTCTTTTTACGCACTGCCAGATTTCCTGAAGAAGTAACCAGGATGGGTTTTTTAGATAAACTTGAACAAAAATATTTCTTGGGTTTTAACCACTTCATAGAATAGTTTGGGTTGGAAGGGACCTTCAAAGGTCATCCAGTCCAACCCCCCTGCAAGGAGCAGGGACATCTGCAACTAGATCAGGTTGCTCAGAGCCCCGTCCAGCCTGGCCTGGAATGTCTCCAGGGATGGGGCATCTACCACCTCTCTGGGCAACCTGGGCCAGTGTTCCACCACCATCATTGAAGAAAATTTCTTCCTCATGTCTAGCCTGAATCTCCCCTCCTTTAGTTTAAAACCATTACCCCTTGTCCTGTCATAACATGCCTTTCTAAAAAGTCTGTCCCCATCTTTCTTACAGGCCCCTTTTAAGTACTGAAAGGCCACAATAAGGTCTCCCTGGAGCCTTCTCTTCTCCAGGCTGAACAACCCAACTCTCTCAGCCTGTCCTCACAGCAGAGCTGTTCCAGCCCTCTGACCATTTCTGTGGCCTCCTCTGGCCCCTCTCCAACAGGTCCATGTCTCTCCTGTGCTGAGGGCTCCAGAGCTGGACACAGGACTCCAGGTGGGGTCTCACCAGAGCAGAGCAGAGGGGCAGAATCATCTGCCCTGACCTGCTGGCCACGCTGCTTTTGATGCAGCTCAGGATACAACCAGCCTTCTGGGCTGCAGCAAGCACACATTGCTGGCTCTTGTCCAATCTTTCATCCACCAGTACCCACAAGACCTTCTCCTCAGAGCTGCTCACAATCTCTTCATCCCCCAACCTATATTGATACTGGGGGTTGCCCTGACCCAGGTGCAGGACCTTGCACTTGGTCGTGTTGAACCTCATGATGTTCACATGGGCCCACTTCTTGAGCTTGTCCGGGCCCCTCTGGATGGCATCCTGTCCCTCAGGTGTGTCAACTGCACCACTCAGCTTGGTGTCATCTGCAAACTTGCTGAGGCTGCACTTGATCCCAATGTCTGTCATTGATTAAGACATTAAACAGTACTGGTCCTAGTACAGACTCCTGAGGGATAACAGTTGTTACTAGTGTCCATCCTCCTATTTTCTTTGTATTTGCTAAACATCTCAGAGACCTCTTTTGGCCATAAATGTGCTATGTTTTGACGTACCCTTGCTGTTTTAGGTCTGTCAGTCAGACAACAGCAAAAAATGCCAAGCAGTTTGGAGTGAGGCAGCATGGGGATATTTTAGCTTGTGTCATCCCATTTCAGACCAGTGGCAATTTGTTTCACTCTCTGCAAGGGATTATATTAGTGGAGTGTAAGTCTATACCCATAAATTATCAGAAGTTTTTTGATATTGTTATTTTTTTTTCTGTTCTCATGCCTGCGAAGGCACACACTTGCATTTAGCTAAATACAGAGAAATCCCTCTGGCTTCAGTGAAACTAATGATGGTGCCAGATAGTTGACGGTAGCAACAGGCAGTACATCAGAGTGGGTTTAGCCTCTCTTTGTGAGGGAAAATTAAAAAAAACAATATATATAAAACCCAAACTATGACAATGCTTATAATCAGCAGAAGGATTTTTGTTCTCAGAAACTCAGGTTTGGGGTGCTGCAAAGAAAAATGATCTCACCTATTAAAAGCAGATCTGGAAAACAGTTGTTTTCCAAGATGATGAACTAGGAATAAATAGTTTCAGGGGAGAAGGGGCTTCTGCAGCCAGTGGAAGACAGATACTCCAGGAAAAATTATAGATACGATGAGCAAAGGAAGGAGCAGAATAAAAGATAGAGAAGATGCTCTGGGAAAACCATTAAATACCGCAATTTTAAAGCTCTTGTTAAACTGCAGACTGACCACATGAAGCAAAAGGGAAAAAATGTGAGCTCTAAAGGAACACAGAAACTCAAGTGGAGCAGCAGAGGAGCGTTTCCATAAGCCCAGCACAGGCAATTTGGCTGAGCATGAGCAGAAAATGGATCTGCATTTTTTTGTTGTCTTTCCCAAAAGCAATTTCAAGATTAACCAGCCCTGCCAGAAGTTTCGCTGCAGTTGGGCTGGTGCCCACCCTCCACAGGAGCCAGGCCCTCAGAGAGGAGGCAACTGCAGAGCCGCAGCCCCTCTGCCACCTCCTGGGACCTGCAAACAGACCCATTGTTTTCTCACCCTTCCCGCACCTCAGAGGAGGAAGAGGCTGTGTGGAAGAGCTCATTGCTCCAACGGGTGGCGGCCTTGGCGTGGGTCTGGCACAAGAAATGCAGTAAGGCTTCTCAGGCACCTGTGCTCACTCCATCTTCTCCATCATGCTCACTTGGCTTATGGGTTCCTCCACCACAAGCCCCACAGCACAAGTCATATGGAAAGCATCTGTGTGCCTTTCCATTCCTTCAAACCTGTGATGGTAAGACATGATAAGGACAAGGCTGGACAATGTAACTATGGAAAAGCAATGTTCAAAAAGCCCATCAATAGCAGTGATGAGGTTGGTTTCTTCTCCACAGTTACTGTCAGTAGTGAGGATAGGAGATGGTATGAACCTTGTCTGTTCATCAAAGCCTGAGGGCCAGGGGAGAAAGGAACAGCAAGTGTGTCTCTGGAGATCCTTTCCAGTCCTGCAGGTTCCCAGGTCACTGCTGGTGATGCTGCCCCAGCCATGATGTGATGAATGACAGTGCCTGAGACATTGAGGCATCCATCCATCTACAAAGCATAGCTTTGTTTTCTCACATGACAACTGCGTGGCAGTGGCAACAACAGATGCCCAAAGGCTGCAGAAATGAGATGGCTGCCTATATGTCTCCATTCTTACCTGACTACAAGCTCCGAGCTTGAGGGTCACATTTTGAGAAGAGCAGTAGGAGCGTGCGGGCCTGGCTTATGTGGACACAAGGGACACGTTTGGGATGGGATCTCAGGCCAGCTCTATTCTGGCAACATTTCACTGTTCTCACAGGTAGGGATGGGGATTTTTTTTATTAAAATGCTGGCATTAGCAACAGTAAAACATGAGTTCAACTGGTGAGCCCGCCAGATTGGTTAGCCACTATGTTAGCATCTCATACTGGTGGTGATCCCCAGGATGCCTTTCGGATTAAAAGAGCTGTCGATTACAGAAAACTCCCATACTCTATCTGTTTTTGTCAGAGGGGGACTGGGCACCCATGGCAAGCACATCGTAAGCACGTGTCTCTGCTGTGGGCTGGAAAACACCTGCTGGATTTCCCAACCTTGACACACGTGCCTTGAAGGACAGAGCTTTCCTTGCCCCAAACCTGCCCAACTTTAGCCATGGGACCATCAGCATTAACCTGCTGGCTGTCACTGTGGGAGCCGGGGAAGCAGGTTCACAAGCAAGTATGCACAAAGCCACTAGCCTTTCTGCTATTAAAGCAGCTACAGAAGACGACAGCAACATTATAGGTATGTTATATATATGTATATAGTTATCAGCAGGGTGTTGATGACAGCAGTCTAGTGGAGACGCAAGGCCAGGGAGCTTTGCTGCATGGACAGGAGACAGGAAGTCCTAGTCAATCTCCTTCCTTTATTTAGAGACGGAGCTTACAAAACCAGGTAAGGATTCCTGCAAGGATCAGCCTCACCAGCTGTTGAAAATAAGGGGGTGAGAACCAGCAAATGCGGAGGCTCAGCAAACATGGACATTTTGGGTAAAAGCCTGGTCATGTTCCACAAATGAACAGAGAGAAGCCATTTATTTGCTCTGGTCTCATTCACAGAATCACAGAATCACAGAATCACAGAATGGTTGGGGTTGGAAGGGACCTCTGGAGATCATCTAGTCCAACCCACCTGCTAAAGCAGATTCACCCAGAGCAGATCGCACAGGAATGTGTCCAGGTGGGTTTTGAATGTCTCCAGAGAAGGAGACTCCACAACCTCTCTGGGCAGCCTGTTCCAGGCTCTGGCACCCGCACAGTAAAGAAGTTTCTCCTCATATTCAGACGCAACCTCCTGTGCTTCAGTCTGTGCCCATTGCCCCTCATCCTGTTGTCTGGTACCACTGAAAAGAGCCTGGTCCCACCCTTGAGATATTTATAAGCATTGACAAGATCCCCTCTCCACCTTCTCTTCTCCAGGCTGAACAGACCCAGCTCTCTGTCTTTCCTTGTAAGAAAGGTGCTCCAGCCCCCTGATCATCTTTGTAGCCTGACACAACTCTCTCCAGTAATTCCTTGTCCTTCTTAAACCGGAGAGCCCAAAACTAGATGCATTACTCCAGATGTGGCCTCACCAGGGCAGAGCAGAGGGGGAGGTCAAACATGGTTTCCCTTTGGTGAACCCATGCTGACTACTCCTGATAACCTTCTTTTCCTCCACATGTTTGGAGATGACATGCATGGAGGTGGCATACCGCTTTGCTTTCAAGCAAAACATAGCTGTGGAAAAGGCAATTTTTTCCCAGGAAGGAAGAAGTGCCTCATACCTGGCTGTTGTGTGTCTTCCCCCACTCCCTGCCGCCCTGCCAAGGCAGCATGTCACTGGGCAGATGTGGGGCTGGGGCTGGCCTCTGCCTTGGGGAAGGGGCATCCCGTGTCCCAGCTTTCTCAGCCTCCTTGGGAAGGAAGGTTTTTGTCCCATGCTTGGGTTCATACCAAAAAAAGAAAAAGAAAAAAGATATCTCCAAGCAGAGCCCAGGAGCTGCAGAGGCTTTGAGGACAAGCAGTTCTCCCTGGCTGAGGACAGGCTGATTTTAATGTAATTTAAAAAATGTTTGCAATGTTTTAGGCATTTGGCTGCCTTACATTAGCCAGAACATAAAAGTGTATAAATAGGAAAGGGGAGGTAAGAAGCATCCATCCAGGGCCTTGTACAACCGATGAGCAAGCAACAGTAGTGTGGGGTAACAAGAACTGATATACAGGGAGGTGCTTCGTTTTCATGGGCTTTTGGCTTTTTTTTTTTTTTTTTTTGGTGTGGCTAATACATTTGTTGCTGAAGATTTATTTTTAGCTAAAAGAGAAATCATTGTTATGCCATGGCAACCAGAACTGGGAGGTTAGAGCAAGCTGGCCTAACTAAAATACACCTGAAAGCATCCAAATGGATTAAATATCCTAAAAATAAAGATGATAGCAGTTAACATAACACAATGCTGATGTTTGTGATTTAGAAACACAAACCATTTCCATTATGGTATGACTTTTTTTTCTCCCAATTACTGGCTGTTAAGTGAGTCCTGGAAAAGCTTTGCTGATAGTCGTAAATGACTAATACCACCAAAGGATTTTCAAAATAAGTGGGATGTTCTGCTGGAGATGCAAGGAAATCAGGCTTTCTCTTTTGAGAAGCAATAAAACCCTCCCAGCGACCTGTGCTTGAGTAAGCAGCAGCAGTGCTGAGCTGAGCGGCTGGCAGGTGGCAGGGGACGTGGTAGGTGGGTTTTTCCCCTTCCTCACTGGGGTTTGATGCGTGCTGAGCCAAGTCCTGGCTGCAGCGATGTTGGTGTCCATTGAGATGTTGGTGTCCATTGAGATGTTGGTGGCCATCCTTCTCATGGACTGGGCAACGCAGCTCCTGTGGGTCAATATATGAAGCCACTTCCACTTCATGCTAAGGCAGGCCCATCCATTTTGAAGGACCAAGTCACTTGGAGGAAAAGGGACCTCAGGAGGCCTCTAGTCCAACCTCCTGTTCACAGCAAGGTCACCACTGTCTTCAGCTCACATTGCTTTCTCCTGTTGAGTGTTGGAAGCCTCCATGGACGGAGACTGCACGACCTGTTGGGGCAGCTTGTCCTATTGTTCCATTATCCTTGCAGTATGTATTTTTTCCTAACACTCGGTCACCCCCAGCTTCAGGCTCTCCCACCCAAAACACTCTCCAATGTCAAATTAATTTAAACTCTTCCTCTTTATACCCTCTTCCAATCCATTAATTGAGTTCTGAAAGTCCTCCTTCCTCACTGGCCCTGATCCTAGAAAAAGCATTCAGCCAAAATTACACTAAAGGCCTGGAATTAAACCTTCTTTTCCAGCAGTTCATAATTTGGTACTGCGTAATTTTTACCACTCAGATGCTACTTGTTGAAAGCAAAAATACTTGGGGAATATTGCTATCATCTGGAAAACAATTTAGAGCATACCTTTTTGTTCTACTTGCAGCAGACTATTTAGTCAAGTACAAAACTCTGTATATGACTTACCATTTTCAAAGAGCATCAGACATGCTGTAGTATGTTTTAAATTACATACAACACAATCCTTACATTTTAAACTGCTTTAAACTTAACTTATCCTTAGTTCTAGTTAACACAGAATCAATAAGGTCTGTGGGTTTTTTAAAAATTTAAAAATATAACCACCAAATTATAAACGAATCTCTTTCAAAGTGCTCCCTGTAATTGAACTCCTCTTGACCTGTTCTTTATAGATGTTTTTGCACCTTTTATGCATATTGGTTTGATTGACCCTCTGTTCTGATATCTATTTAGAGTTGTTTGACACTGTGGGAAATACTCTTAATGAATAAAGTAATAATTATGCATGCACTTAGAAAATCAAGCCTAAGCACAAAGGTGCACATCGAGACTGAGCCAACGAAGTTTTCACATTAACGTTTCAGTGGGCTGGAATAATTTTCTCTGTCTGCAACAGCTACAGGGAAGTGAAGCATTTTATGAAAAGAGACCATCTTAGGTCCAAGCAGGCTACAAAGAAAGGCCTTGATCTTACAAGTGGCTTTGAGCAGATTCCTGAACCAGTGCACAGCTGGTTACGGCAGCATGAGTGAAGGGCCCAGCCACGGCTTCATGCCTTAACATTTTCCTAATCTGAGGGCTGCAAATTTAGATGTGAACCTCTACGTATCTGCCAGGAGAGCCATCCTCTTCCTCATTCCAGATGGGTGTCCTTGCCTCTCCAGCAATATGTGTCCACACATTGCTCAGCATTAGAGCTGGTGGAATGCCAGCAGCCACTGCAAGGGATGACGGTGGTCCTCCCTAGCCCCAGATCCCCCTCCTTGCCCTGGCCCAGGCTCAGCCATGTCCCTGCCCCTGTCCCCACGCAGCACAAGGGGTTTTCTCTGCCTGTTCAGCACCCTGAAGGGGTACAAGGGCACCAGCAGGAGGTGGAGGGGAGAGTGGGAATGGCATTTGTTGACTGGTGGTTATCAGCTGGGATTTGATGTAGTGAGAGCCCACATTACTATCGCACCCAAGTTGGGAACCATAGCATGCACTGGACCCAGGCTGGATGTCCGGGTACTGAGGGCAGGGGTGTGATCTCAAAAGGTGAATATGGACCCAGCTAAACATGGTCTGAGATTAGGCTGAGACATTATCTTGAGGGTTTTTCTGCCTAAAGTCTCTAAGACGTGTTTTTTCCAGGGCTGTGAACAAACAGGGTGCTTCTGCAGGGCAGCATAGCTGAGAGGGGAGCACCTGTGGGGTCTCCTTCCCTAAAAGCTGCTGGCAGGTGGGCCCAGGTCAGCATCCACGTCAGGGCAGACAGCAAAACCCAGGGCCTTCGGCATCCCCATCCTACCAAGTGTGTGGTACCCATCTTGCATCTCCTCCCACTACATGTCCCCTCCGTGGTTTAGGACGAGGCTCTGGCAAAGCTACAGAGGCACAAACCCTTCCCTCACCCGAGGCCTGGTGAGCTGGTTGTCTTTGCTCGCCGCTTGTAAAGCTCTCATCACCACCCAGATTCTCAGTCTCTGTGATAATGAAGTGAAGAAGAAACAGGGCTCGGTTAATTTGGCGAACTTCTATATGGTGAAACTAAAATTGATTTTTAATTTTTAATAGGTTGACTCACCACTCGTGGGCATTGCAGACAGTAGTTAAAAACTACTTTGCACTGAAGTCAGAAAGTCAGAACTAATTAAAGAATATGTCCACAAAAGCACTGCTAATAGACTGAAGGGAAGACCTCAATTAGAAATTTGGGAGGTAGTAACCCTCCTGTTAATATTGCTTAAATGATGTTTGGGAGCTATGCAAAATAAGTAAGCAGCTCCTCTCTGCATAACTACAGTCAAAGACAAGAGACCAGAAGAAAAATCTAAATAGGGTCTGGATGCTGCCACTCCGGAGCTGAAACAACCTCCTCCTTAAAGCAGCCTTCGGTCTTGTTCTCCACTTAGTAACAAACAGCACTGCAGCACTTAAAAAAATCTGTAGAGTAAGGCAGCAAGGTGACTCCAAGGACTGTAAGGCATGAGCAATAGTATGCAGAAGCTAGAACATCTCAGCCTACATGATATGACTTAACTCTGCTCTTAAAGCAAAGCTCCAGGCACGTCTTTGGTTATCCGGCATACACAGCCAGGCAGGGCTTGAGAGAAATGTAACTCAAGAAAACAAAATATTTCAGGCATGTCGACGGTGATGCAGTGATTTGGTAATGACCCATGCTGGAAGAATAACCAGGCTAGCAGAATACAATGCTTTATGAGACTTCATTTTGATTCAGAATTTAAAAAGAAAAAAAATTATAATGTAGCCATCAACGTGAGCCTGAAACTATTGTAATTATATGTTAGCAAACTTCGACAATACTGTAAGTCCAAAGGCATGCTCTCGTAACCTGCCATGACTGACCCCAGTGTAACCTGCTCTAACAGATTGTCCCAAACTCCATTTATTTCCCCTGTCTAGCTGGTGCCTGGGGCTGTGGTGCTGGGGCTGCCACAGCTGAGGAGCCACAAGGACCTGTGAGCGCTCCTGACACACCTCCGTTGGCACCCGCACCATTTCCATTGGTATACATACTTCCACTGGCACCCGCACCACTTCCACTGGCATCCACAACTCCACTGGCATCCACACCTCCACCGCACCCACACCACCTCCATCGGCACTTACACCACCTCCATTGGCACCCACACCTCCATCAGCACCCGCACCACCTCCACTGGCACCCATACCACCTCCACTGGCACCCACACCTCCATCAGCACCCACACCACCTCCACTGGCACCCGTACCACCTCCATTGGCACCCACACCTCCACCAGCACCCACACCACCTCCATCGGCACCCACACCTCCATCAGCACCACACCTCCACTAACATCTGCAGCCAGGGAGGGAGCATGAGTGCTGAGAGCACTGCAGACATCGTCTTTTGACAAGTGCTGTGTCAGAGCTGAGACATTAAAAATAAACCATTGACATATTCAGGCACAATACCTCTTTATACAAAAGAAGTATCACGAATTCCTACATACGTTTTGTGTTGTGGCTGTCAGTACGGAAATCTACATACATTATCATACTGTTTGGGGAAAAAAACACCATGCAGATTTAAAGCACAATAGAATGATGTAAAAGAAATGCTTTCACTAATTTTTAGCACATTGCAGAAGACCTAGAGCTGTCCCCTTTCTCTTCTAATCCATGGAACAAGAGCAGTTTGAAGTTTGAGGTGTTTCATGATCTCTAGATTTTGTGACCTACATAAGCACAAAATATCAAAATATTGGTTTATCTGGTTGCTGATGCCTGGCAGTTTCATAGCACCTTTCCCTAGGGACTCTTTGCAACTAGGCATAAACGTACTGTACCAGATACATTTAAAAATGGAAAATTTTATCAAGGTCACAGTTCTCACATCTTTCTGATTTTCATTAGGAAGCCAATTTTATTTTAATATTGTGAAACTTTCAACTAGTCATTTAAAAAAGAACAAATATGTGTAATTGCGTGGCAGAGTCCACTAAAAACCAGCTTATTGCATCTCAATTAGGAGCATCCTTCAGTGCTCTGCATATTCAGCAACCATTTCTTCCACCCCCACAAGGCAGCCACCATGGCAGGAGAAAGACAAGAGCCCAGTTACAGTCTGGAAGTTGCACCTGGAGCATTCAAGGCCGGGGGAAATGTAAGATTAGTGACCTCCAGCCAAAACATGAGGTCTTGTGTCAGAGGATGATCAAGTAATGAAGGTGTCACGTCGCCTTGCAGGGTGCCCTCTAAGGTGGCTGCAGACATCATGAACCATGGAGATGGGGCATCTCCAGCACTCAGAGCTCCGTTTTGGATGTGCTGGAACAACGGATACCAGAGAGATTCTCAGTCTCAGAGGTCTCTACTTCAATGGAAATCAAGAGTGGGTTATCCTTGAGATGTGCCCAGGGAGCAGCCACAGCTGTCACTCTCCAAGTACAGCTCTGGGTTCAATCTCGTTCACTCCCAGTCCTTCTTTGTGAAGTCTTGTCTTGGGGGCTGGTGGATAAGACCAGGTTGGCTTCACATTGCTTCTTCTGCCACAATATGCTTTATATACACATTACCAGCTCCCTATCTTAAAATAAAATTAAAACAAAACAAAACAAACAAAGAACCTCCAACAACAACAAAACCAAACAAACAAACCAGACCAAACCAAAACAAAAACAACCAACAAACCGTCAGCACAATCTACTACTGCCATTCAACAGTGATTAAAAACCTGCAAGCCATGACATTAAAATAACTTTATATCAGATTTCACCTTCTTTTTATAGGAGGACGCCTCTTGTCATGCCATGTCTTTTGAAAAATTGGAACCCTCGTAATAAAGCCATATGTGCCTCATCCCTGTCCCTGAATAACAAACAGTAGAAATCTCGCCTAAATCACAGGCAGGAAAGACTGTTTTAAACTGCTGCCTGAATCAACTATTTTAAATCTTAGTGCAAAATGTAAGATGGTTAATTTCTGTTAAAACAACTCTGTTGTGCCCAAATGTCCTACAGTAAAAATATGATAAACATCAATGGGAAAGCTGGCATTTCCTCACCAAGGAAAGCTGAGGATGATCTGTGCGTGTGCCCTTGCTTCACAAAAGCCTGCAAGAGAAGAAATGAAAGGCAATGCAGCAGGCTGGTATTAACCAGCCTCAGCCATTCAGATACTTAGCCAAATTATCAACTTAGACTGCAAAAGAATAGAATTCAAAACCAGACCATTGATGGTAATTAACAACTGCACTTTGTGGGCTTTCAGTCTAATGAATACACAAATGAAAAATCAATGGAGGAGGCTTCCAAAAATGAACACGGCAACAATCTTGATCTTAGACTTGGCTCAAAGACAGCTCCTCCCAAACCAGCCCTAAGGTTGTGTTCTTACCATGTATTTCTGTTATTTCATTGCATATCTTTCCCTCTGAGCAACTCATTAGTACTTTTATTGATAAAATGAATACAAGTTTAATTTTCAAATTTTAAAAGAAGTATTAAAATAATTACATCTCCACAGCCCTAGTTCAAAAATTGTAAGAGATCAAATCTGTCAAAGGCTGAAAATGATTCCCCATCTTCTGAGGGTCATTTGAAAAATCTGCTCAGAATGAAGCAGCCACACTGAATAAAACTTTAAATAAAGAGGATTAAGCTCTGCAAACCACCAAACTCGGCTGAAGCTGCAATTCAACATTATAAATTGCCAACTTCATCTCTTTTTAGTTGCAGAAATAAAATACACGTTTGTCTTTGTTACAAAGAGGTTCTGCAGTTCTGAGGTGAATACACTGTAGGACTGACAAAGGCTAATCACATCAAAAGGCTGGGGGAAGGCACAAATCGCATCCCCCTGGGGTCATTTTATGGGCTCTATTACCTCTATATGGCACAATCAAGCAGACTTCAGTTTCATACCCGATATTACTTCTGAATTATGTCTTTCCCTGGAACAAGATTTTGGCAATGAAAAAATCCATTTTAGCCAGACTGAATTATCTGTGAATTCTGGAAAATGTTTGCTGCTTGTAAAAACAAACAAACAAACAAACAAAACAACAAAAACCAACAACCAAAAAACCCCCAAACTTGAGACAATTTGTGTAACTGCCAGGCAGAAAACCCATGCAGGATAGGGAGGCACTCCCGGCAGTCAGAACTTGCTTCTGAGATATGACATGACTTAAATTTCCTTCTTTTATTTATTTTTTACTCCGGGTCAGTACCTTGCTCTATCTGCGTCCTCCTACCATTTCCACTGCACTGCTGAATACAGCACTCCATCAACGCATCCTAGTGTTGCTATCCCAACCCTTTGCTCTGATGAAATAAACACATTTTTAAAAAAGCATGTGGGGGATGGATACAATATTTAATTTGATTCAAGGAGCCATTTATATTTGTCCAGAATTCAGAAATATTTTGATGTGGGATGGATCCAAAATGAAATTTTGTATTTGGTGTAGTCACAATATTGTAAAAGCAGTGATTCCCACAGCCTCGATCTTCCTGATAGCAACTGAATCTGATCTCACATGGCACATTTTGTGCTGCTGCTGCCTTCATGGATTAAATTTTTCTGCAACCAAGTAGTTGCATCCATATACAAGTAAGGAGAAAACCTGGTATGATCTTTCCAGGTACTTTTGGGTCAAGTGATAATTTGGCTGCCAACAGCTTAGAGGTGAATACATCTGCCATTACCCACTGAGCAGCAGTTCATCTGTATCAGCTTTCCAGACATAGAAAAATGTTTGTAATTAGGAGACCGTGGGACAGAGAGAAGTGGTTGGATGCATACTCGGGCAGGCATTTTTAAAAATACTTGCTGTTTATTCCCAGTACAAGATTCCTGCTTTCACCACACTCTAAAGTGAGTGAAGGGCAAAGCTCTCTCACCTCCTGCACTGGGGCAGAACAGCTCTGTTTGGACAATTACGGTTTCTTCCTTATCATTTTAAATCTGTCTCAAGTGCCTGCTCCTAAATTTGTGTGGTGTTATCACTATGGAAATATCCTTTATGGTTGATTAATCACTGCAGCAAGTGAAGAACTTCTTATGCACTGGCTTGTGTTCGGCTTGTTCTGGCGCTCACTCAATTTCTTAAACCATGGTTCAAGCAGGACTGAGACACGTTCAGGAAGACAAGCTCATCACCTCCCCAGCTGATGGCCACAAGAGCCTGGGAGTGGTCCACCCAAAAAAAGGGATATGATGCCCGAATTAATGTGGTAAGACCATAGGGGCTAGTTTCCGGCTGCTCTGCCTGTCAGGTGAGCTAATCAGAGCTGCCAACTTTCATCTTTGAGGGCTGCACCACTTGTTCAAGAGGTTATTCAAAACTGGAAAATCTAGAATCATAGAATGTCCTGAATTGGAAGGGACCCACAAGGATCATTGAGTCCAGCTCCTGTCCCTGCACAGGACAACCCCACAGGTCACACCATGTGTCTGAGGGCTTGTCCAGTCTCTTCTTGAACACTGTCAGGCTTGGGGCTGTGACACCTCCCTGGGGAGCCTGTTCCAGTGTCCACCACCCTCTGGGGGAAGAACCTTTTCCTCATGTCCAACCTAAACCTCCCCTGGCACATCCTCCTGCCATTCCCTTGGGTTCTGTCATTGGTCACCAGAGACCAACACCTACCCCTCCTCCTTCCCTTGTGAGGAAGCTGATCAAGGCACATTGGAAAACAAAGGCAAATGAAAGGAAATTTTCAACAGTGCCTAATTCATTTCAACTTTACTGCTCTGAGCTCTTTGCACCTTTGAAGAGGCAAGACTGCAGAAGAGATGTAGCCTCACCATCTGGGGAGCAGTCTGTCAGATGCTCGCATTACTCCTGGCCCTCACCTGAAGCAGGTAGCTCAGACCAGCCAAGTGAGAATAAATGAAGGATGGTCTGAAGCACATAAAAGCTGGTGAGCCTACGTCAGTGCCTCACCAGCGGGGAGAGCTTCTCAACTCCCAGTTCTATGATGTAGAGCAGTCAAGTCGAGCTTATCCAGATAAAAGGGACTTTCCTCTGAGAATGTGAATTAATAAGCAAGTTATAACTGGCGCCTGACCTTAAGTCTGTGCTTCTAGCATGTGATTAGCTGCATTTCTACTCCTTTTAGATTTTTAACACCATGAAAGCAACCACCCTGGTGAGATCCACATGCCAGCCTCAGCTGGAAAGAGTTGCGCCCCCACAGCACCCACCTGTGCCCCAACAGTCGAGCCTCTTTTCAAGCAAAATGTAGAAACAAAATCCACAGAAATGCAACCCTCTTCTGTGGGAAAGATGGGCGGAGAGCTATTACAAAAATATAAAAGTTCTGCGCTATAATAAATCCTTAATCTTGGAGACACAAATAAAAGAAATTTCTTGATTTCTTGCTCTGAGAAGTAGAGTTGCAGCAGTTAAATCTTTTTAGGTTCTGGGAGTTTCAAAGCAACTGAAGGCTGAGATCATCTTTCTCCAAACAGCTATGTTTGGGCATGACATGGTGGGAAGGTGCTGAGCCCACTGACCCATCAGTGATGGTACTTGCAGAGGGACCAGAGCAGCTTGGCCTTCTGCTGTTGACACTGCCATGTCTGGTGAAGGACAGATGTTTTTCCCTGTAACTGGCTGCTTCTAATCTATAGTAAAAAAATCTTGTGGAAAGAAGCTATAGCTAAAATAATTTCAGACCTAGTATTTCATAATCAGTTGCATGGCATTCTTCAAAACAGCTTGATCCTTGCTTCTGGCACAAAGAAGCATGGAGTGGGTTAAGAGGAGCAGAGCTTTGCTGTACAAGCCTGTGTCCATGTCCCATATGTCACCATTGAGAATGTAGAGTCTAAAAATGTGAAGGGAACACATTCTGAGAGAAAAGCAAAGCACCAGTTAGAGGGAACTCTCACAGGGCCATCACAGGGCAATTTGTCCTCTTGAAGGAGCAAGGTGAGGCCATCACCCTCCCCAGAAGCTTAGGAGGACTAGAAGATGACTAAATTTGAATAGGAGACATCTAAGGCTAGAGGTAAGGTGAATGTGCAAAGAGATTGGCGTGGCAAGGTCCATGGTGAAGCTTGGAGCTGACCCCAGGTGTTCCCAGACTACATTTAGTGCCTTAATCATGTAATCAATACAGACAAACTGGGTACTAGATTAGCTTTATTTGAGATAATATTTGAGTACCATAAAGCAGAAGGGAGCACAGGTTGTTGCAGCAGCACCAGTGTATAATGACTTTAAACTGATCTATTCAACTGTTCAGAAACTCCACTTGAAATAATTCGATCCCTGGCAGATTCTTTTTTTCGGCAAAAATATAGCTGCGGCATGAGTGTTTATGGTTGCTTTCTACATCTCCAAAAATAAGCTGATAAATGAATGTCTCACCCCAAATTCTGTGCAGCTGAATGAGGGACTGGGAAGGTGGTGCTGGTCACCAGGGTGGGCAGTGCTGAGCAGCCAGGTCAGCCCCAGCCAAGGTGAGCAGCAGGGAAAGCTGTAGCCATCTGCTGCACAGTTGATTGACCCACATGGGATTAATCTGTTCTCCAGAGGACGTACAAAGAAAAGGTCTCAGTGTCCTCCAGTCTACCGCCACTAATTAACTGGCATCTTTGCTGATATTAATTGATACCATTGCTGCTGCAGGAGAAAAGCCAGAAACCAAGCAGAGGTGGGGGCACGGACAGGAACATAGGAGGTTCTATTTAAACACGAGGAGAAACTACTTTGAGGGTGCCAGAGCACTGGAACAGGCTGCCCAGAGAGGTTGTTGAGTCTCCCTCTCTGAAGACATTCAAAACCCACCTGGACACATTCCTGTGTGATCTGCTCTGGGTGAACCTGCTATAGCAGGTGGGTTGGACTGGATGATCTCCAGAGGTCCCTTCCAACCCCAACCACTCTGTGATTCTGTGATTCCGTCCGTCTCCTCTTCCTGAAAATGAGCTTCTTGTGACATGGGCTGAGGTGTGTTAGCAAAAAGATGAGAAGAAGTCGTGCCCAACCTCTGCCCAGTTGGCACCGGCCATACTGCAGTGTGGAAGGATGCCAGTCCCACTGAGGGTGCTCAGGGACACTTTGCCCTCTGGCCACCAGAGTAAGGTAACCACACAGCAATGCCATAGCAGAGGCGCAACAGATGCATGGAAGAGTCAGAAAGCTGGTACCTCATGCTGATTTCATTAGAGACCATCATGCGCGAGCCAACCAGTCTCTTCTGCTGATTCAAAGCCATGTAAATGAAGAGGTTTGATGTGTCTTACTTTACATCCACAGGCATTGCTGCTGTAGCTGCCTGTCCTGCCATTTTGTAGGAATCAGAGGCTGGCTTTGATAGGTAATGTTCTGGCACAACCTGTCCAATTTGACCAGAACTTCTGAGTAAAAAGAATAATTATAGAATCATAGAATAGTTTGGGTTGGAAAGGACCTTCAAAGGTCATCTAGTTCAACTCCCTGCAATGGGCAGGGACATCTTCAACTAGATCAGGTTGCTCAGGGCCCCGTCCAGCCTGGCCTGGAATGTCTCCAGGGATGGGGCATCTACCACCTCTCTGGGAAACCTGAGCCAGTATTTTACCACCCTCATTTAAAAAAAAATTGATTTACCACAATCAGCTGTTAAAGTGATGATTATATCAAGCAAGCCCGAAACAGGAAACGGGACACCTGTTCCCTTGGAAAAATGTGTGATGACTGATACTACACTCCCCAAAGCAGACAAGTGACTTTCAATGTGAGAGGATATTAGAGAATAGTGACACGGACCAACGTTGTCCTGCAGATGTGTCTGTGCCAGCTGTGGTTACCTCCTCTGCACGTGCTTTCTCCTCTGCCTCAGCCTTGGCACAACCAGCTGGGCCTAGGCAACTGCAGAGCTCTCCTGAAGTCCCTGAAGATGTGCATTTACCATCCCTTTTGATGGCAGAAGCACAAGGGGGAGGTAAAAACTTCCCTTGGGGAAGTCACGGCATTCAGCTATAGGCAGCATGGCTTTCCATCAGCTCATCTGTTTGCGAAATGGCTTGGCTGCCAGCTGGTTCCACAGAACAGCCAAAATGAGAAGGGAAAGCAAGAAGCAGAGCTGGATGGGGCGAATCTTGTCCATCCTGCCGCCCTCCTGGTGCCCGTTTCCCTGCAGCCGTTCTTTCTCCACGGCCTCCTCCTGTTCCCTGGCTCCGAAAGCCCGCAGAAGTCCAGCCTACGTTCACCGCATGCCGTGCAAAAATAAGTCAGTCATTAAGGCTTTCAGAGATGACGCCAGCACAGCCGACACACACGTATCTTGTGCGTGGGATAGGCGAGTGGCAGGAAAATGTTGTACGAGTGAGTGATGTGCCAAATTTGTTTCTACTTGCTGCAAAGAGCAATTTCGTCCATTATAGGCGAGCAATAGGGAGGTTTTATTTTTTTTGGGGGGGGGGGCGGGCGGGCATAGCTGCAATCGCATAGTAATCTGTTCCACAAATGAACCAGTCTGTGTTCTTACAGGAAAGAGCAAGGATATTTCTATTTTACAGAAAGACCAAGAAAAATGAGGCATGTTCAGCTACTCTATTTCATGTATTTGTTTTTGCTGTCTTTCCTAAGAAGCGCACGTTTGATAGGAAACTTCCCTCATTGCTTCCCTCAGATTTGGAGGGGATTAGATTTCCTCTTATGTAACTATTCCAGTGTGCCAAGGTTAGTAGCTGTCAGTCTTACAATTTTAAAATTAAGATAGATGAACTCAAGTGGTGACATGGGTGAGGACAGAAAGGCCTGCTCAGCTTTCACCTGTCTAGATCTAGATGTGGAATTTTGAACACTGTGTTTTGTCAACTTGTTTTCAAGAAGTTTACAGTGCTTCTGTGTCCTCCATTCTCAGCGAAAATCTGATTTTTCTGTGTGTAAACGATTCATGGATTATTGTGCTTCAAGGTAGGAATAATTCTCATAAATGTCACCTAGATTATCTTGGCTCAAGAGAGACATCTTCTTCCACTCAGTTTGTAGTCGCTCAGTTAAGCATAGGACCCTCAGGCTGGGTTTGCAGATCTACCTGCTGCTTCCATCTATTAGTGTTATCTCCCACATATTAAAAAAACAAAAAAAAGGCTAATTTTAGCAGGTACAGCCACAGTCACAATATTTACAGGCTGTAAAGTCTGTGAGAACCAGACTTTTTTCAAGCCAAGCTTCTTTCCCCTCATCCCTGACTGTGGTTGTGGCTAACCCAGTGACGCATTGCAGGATGTCTTCTGACAACACTCAAACCCATCACGTAGCCACTTTCTCCCCGTGCTGAGAAAGGACCTGTGCTGGAAGAGCTGGGTGGAACCCAAGGCATCCATCCCCCTCTGCCCTGGCCTGAGCCCTGCCTAGAAACTTCTCCCCTTATCCTGCCTCCTGCTCCTCACCCACTACTTGTTTTCATAGAGGGAGGTGGCATCCTGAGCTATTCACACCTTACCACAAACCCACAGGAGGCTTTGGGAAGTATATAGCATATAGATCCCTGTACATAGTTCTCTGCCACCCAGGAAAGAATGGTTTCTGAAGTGCATGCCGGTTGTTTTCCAAGATGGGAGAGTTTGTTGCTGGAATGGCTGGGGATGTATGTACAAGAGGTCTGGCAGTCTGAAAGCAAAACCTCTCTAAAGAAAACATTTGGGAGCTCTTCTTCCCAAAACCTCATCTACCAGTGCACAAACTGAGCTCTGCAAACATCCTCAGCATATTTACCAGGAGTACACTATAGCTGTTTGCACTTTATTTAACCAAGACAGGCTTTTTTGGCCATGCTTTCCTTGTCTCGTATACAGGAAAGCACATAAAAAGTTGAATATATTAAAAGATTCTCAGCCTGTTTTCCCTCTTTTTTTACCAACATCAATTTAGATTTATCACACCAAGTTGGGAACATTTTATAGGACCTCTGACTTAAAACATTGGAAACTCATCACTGCAGAGGTCTGCCTTTCCTTTTCAAAAAAACCATGGAAATATTAAGCTGGAACAGGCTGAGATGGCCAGCCAGCTGTCTGCTATTTGAATCCCATGAAAACTCAAATACAGCTGCAGATTCAACTTTGTTCTGGTCAAATATAGGAGTCCTGGAATGTGTTCCTTTCCACTGGGGCGTGCATAATGTCAAAATTAGTGCTGTTCTCTTAGCAGTATGGATTAAAGGTTGCTTGATAGTTTCCTAAAGGCACGTGTAAATGTGGAATTATTCAAGAGCAGATTGTTTTCTAAGGAGGTCCCACCAAGATCAATTCCTGGCTCTTTTTCTACTGAACATTTTAATCAGTGATTTGCAGAGAGGGAAAAAAAAAAAAAAAAAAAAAAAAAGAAGGAAAAAAAAGAAGTTTAAAAAAAAAATCATGACTGAAAAACTACAAGGTGGCAAAAAAATCATGTAGCATCATGGACACAAGAATCCCATGAGGATTTTAACACAGCCAAAAGTGAGATTGTTAACCTGCAACTTCAGAACATAGTTTGCATTTACAGAACGCGATCTTGCAGGTATGCTGAGACCCTGAAAAACACTTGATCATCATAAAATATGCCTACTGCTGTTCAATAACCCCCACAGCACCAGCAGGCCTGAATACGCTGTGATCAGAGGCTGTAGAACCAGGACATGCTCTAGGAGGAGAAGGAGGAGGAGGAGGAGGAGGAGGAGGAGGAGGGTGCGTCCATCATCCCTGCATCACGCATGACTGTCGCCAAAGTGGATTATTCATTACCTGCACCCTGGCTAGGAAGGATATTGAGAACACGAGGAGAGTTCAGAAAATAGCCAAAAAAACAAAGAATGCAATCGGAAAAACATGCTAAATAATGAAATTATCTAAGAGCTCCATCATTTTTATTTAAGCAGAAGGAAGAAACATGATCACAGTCTGTAACTACTGACTTAGGCAACAAGAATTTGAAGGCTTTTTATTCTGCAAAGAAAAGTGTAATGGGAGGCAGTGGACTGGTGTCGAAAATTAAAAAAACTTCAGATGAGAAACAGAGCACAAATCATTAAGTATGTGGGTTCTGTGAGCCTGCTTAGCTTGTTGGTTCCTACAGTACTGGAAATTTTTAAATCAATCAAACTTTTTCTAGAACGGATGCTCTTTCTCTGATTAATTTGAGGAAAACTTATGGTCTGCCATATGCAGATAGTCAGAGAGATGGTCACTAGCAGTTGCCCCTGGACTTTTAATTTATGAGACTAAAAACCAAATCATTACACATACTTGACATAGATTTGATGCAACACAGAACTCTGTCACCTATATATAAGCACTGATATAATCATGCCCCGGAAGGATTCGTAGCTGCTACAGCAGGCCTGGCTCGCTTCTTTGCTTAAACCGCGATACCCAAATTTTGCTTAAGGCTTATTTTGGGCACCAGGGACATGACAGCAGCATCCTTTGCAAGGAGACATGGCCTCCTGCCCTCTCACTCCAGCTGTCTGGGATGGCTGATGCTGCTTGCGTCTGCTCGCCAGGGACCAGGGAGACACCCCACGCTTCATGTGATCCCACCAGCACTCACAAATA
Organism: Caloenas nicobarica; assembly: GCF_036013445.1. Lineage (NCBI taxonomy): Eukaryota > Metazoa > Chordata > Aves > Columbiformes > Columbidae > Caloenas > Caloenas nicobarica. Next base: position 160,287,904 of record NC_088245.1, on the reverse strand, counting down.
ACTAAAGGCTCGCTTTGCAGAGAACGGCCGCAATGTTCTCCAGAATGCGAGAATTAATTCTAGCAACATGCACGAGGCTTTTGGTGAAGAAAACAAAAGGTCTCAGAAAAGATCCTGAGATAGTGCAGTGCAAAGAACAGGGAGAGATACAGGAAAGGATGAGGCAGGAAGATTTTTGTGATTAAATCAGTTGATAACACTGACATCCTGGAAGCACAGCGCTGCATTTTTTTCTTTTTCTTTTTCTTTTTTTTTTTTGTGCTCCCTTTCTCTTTTTTAAAATTCCTGTGTCCTTGGTCAGAAGGAAATGCCACCCCGGGGTGAGAGAATAGGAAACACACAATGGGTTTTATTCATACTGAGAATCCCAAACCACTCCAGCACTAACAAACTGGAAAAAAAAAAAAGAAATGAGGAAGCTGGTAGATGTATAAGGCACACTGTGAATGACACACTGCTAATAAAACTAATTCCCTCTCTGAACAATGGTGGATCTCACAAAAGCATCTCTCCTTTGAATAGGAAGAGTCTGAATGAACTAAAAAATTGTGCCACTCGTACAACCTTTTTGTGTGAATGAATCATAGTTCTGGTGCAGAAAGTTAAAAAAAGGTCTTTTAAAAAAATTTACAGCAAGGTAACCATAAAATTTCCATGTAAAGCATACAAGTTCTTTTATTAATTTTTATCTTGCACATCAACCAGTATTATTCCCTCCTCTTTTGGTCTCATTTTATTTCCTGTGTAAAGCCAAAGGGCTGCAATTTGAGGGCTGCTTTAATGTGTGCCCAAAGTATGATGATATTTGCATAACAGTAAGCTTTCAGGGAAGATGTTGTTTTCCACAAACTGCACTGCTTGCTTACACGGTATGAAAACCTTGATTGGATTTACGGCCTATTAAGAATTCTGTTCATTAGGCACCCAACTCTGCAGATACCTCAGCAAGTCTTCAGTTTCATTAACGGCCCCGTTCAAGTAAACACAGCAACTGAAGGGTACATAGTTCGGCATAAGCACACACAAACCGGGCTCTCAGGTGCAATTATACATCTTCTCTTACGAGGAGCAGCTGAGGGAACTGGGGCTGTTTGGCCTGGAGAAAAGGAGGCTGAGGGGAGACCTGATCGCTGTCTGCAACCACCTGAAAGGAGGCTGTAGCGTGGACGGTGTTGGGCTCTTCTCCCAAGCAACAAGTGATAGGATGAGATGAAATGACCTCAAGTTGTGCCAAGGGAGGTTTAGTTTGGATATTAGGAAAAAAATTTCTTCACAGAAAGGGTTGTCAGGTGTTGGAACAGGCTGCCCAGGGAAGTGGTTGAGTCACAGTCCCTGGACGTGTTTAAAAGATGTGTAGATGAGGTTCTTGGGGACATGGTTTAGTGGCAGACTTGGCAGCGTTGGGCTAGTGGTTGGACTCAATGATCTTAGAGGTCTTCTCCAACCAAAATGACTCTATGATTCAAAGCTGCAAGAGACTGTGCATGGAGGATGGAGGGAGGGGGATGCCCCCACCAGCTCCCCCCACCAGCTCTCAACTACTAACCTAGTCCCTGTTTGAGAAATGTGAAGGGCAACTCAATGCAGACAATGATCTACTCTGTGAATGGTCCAGCAATGCAGTCCAGCAATACTCAGACTGACCTCTAATATTATATTTGACTTGCACAGCGTGGAAAACTGGTTATACTCATCATGGGCAAGACAGATTGTTCCCAAACATTAGTATTCATCACCAGTTACTTTTGACAGTAGAGTGATAATTAATGGATAATGATAATCTATTACCGGTGATTGATATCTAGGAGTTCTTATGCATTTCATGTCAATCAAATTATAGTACTTTCAGAAATAAGCAATATTTCAGTTATTAATACATCCAACTGAGAAAAATCACTAAATCATCATGACACTCTTATCACAGGTCCAAAATAAAGACTTCACTAAAATCTAGAGGGAAATTATTTATCTACATAGGGAAAATTGCCAATGAATTTACAGCATGGTTCATTGCTTCTGTTAACTGAAGAATTTGAGGCAGATAATTTATTTCACAATTGACATATTAGGATATCCATGCTAAGCCATTGTGCAATATTAGACCATTTTTGGTTCACAAAAGTCTGTTGAGGAAATGCTTAATTTCCTGAAGTTAACGGCAAAACTCCCACTGAAATACCTGCAACCAAGATACCACTGTTCCAAAACCATTTTGCGTTTTGGAATTGGAAACTCCTTGTGCGCCTCTAACCCTCTCTGCGTGCGGGAACACCAACAGCCACACCGCAGGGTCATTTATCCCTTTTTCCATGAACAGGACAACTTGTCATTTTCCCACCAGCAGCTTGTGACAATCGTCAGCAGCTCCTCAACTGTGGTGTGCCAAGGCCCATTTCCCTTCCCCGCACTGAAGATAAAGTGTGCTGGCCACACTTCGCAGAAGCCACAGATGCGAACATTCTGGCAAGAAAGGTACTCTGTCCTCTTGCTAGCTCTAGCTTGCTTCTCTACGATGCACTATGTACCATAAGCTATCTGAAATCTGCCTGCATGTCATCTTTGGCCATCTTTCCTTAGTCTCTTGGTTTATAATATACACTGCAATATCTTGGCTCTTTTATTGTGCCCATTCCTCATTAAGCAAACCACAAATTATCATAACTAGCAACCCTCCCAGCCATCATTATTCCAGCTATTAGGTCTCCTTCAGCCTCTTCATTACTCAGTCACACAGATTTGCCTTATGACTACATTTATTACTCCTATTTTGACACACACAGGCATGTAGTATGTGATGATGACTCAGTCATCATTATCCTCAAAATGACTGTCTTTAAATATATGGAGTCTTTCAGCATCCATATACAGTCCTCACTGCAGTGCACTTCCTGCAATGATTTTTGCATGCTTGTCTTTCCATTTCATAAGTATAAATTTCCTGTATTAGATCTGAGCGAAGCTAATAATCCTGAAAATGTTCAAAATCAAAAAGCATTATAGTTTTAAAGCAGTAAAAATGTTAAATAACTTTTCTTAAAGTGTGTATTAATCTCCACTTGCATAGCCTCCGAACTTTACCACTTTATTTTCATTAAGTCAAAATTGGCTTCTGACCATAAACCCAACAATAAGTCGAATATATAATGTACACGAAGATTCCTGGCATTTAAACGAGTTGGGCCACCATAGCTCTTTCTCACAATTTTTGCTGGTCTGCTTCTATGCCCATGCCCATCTTGTCTTACGTTACTGCGGCAGCACCCAGAGGAAAGGAGGAGGTGGAACTGAAATGGGGGTGTCTGTCACGCCCCACACCCTGCACAAATGCAGAATCCAGGGGTGCCTGCCCCAGAACATTTCAGGCCAAAAGGGCAGGAGAAGCAGAGGAGCAGAGGCCTGGAGGAGCAGTGTCATCTCCTCCGACATACTGAGCAGCTCAGTGGCATGGTCAGGTTTAGACACCCAGTTCCCTGGTACTCCAGTGAAACATGAACCAGGCTTGATTTTACAAAGATTCATCCTACAAGGCCCCCAGTCCAGCACACAGTGGAACTGATAATACTTTTGGCTGAGTCTGCTGGGTGTTTTGATTCTTTGTGGTCTTGTCATTCTTGCTCTTCTTTTTCTGCCTCTAATAAGAGCCAGCCTTCTTCCCTTGCCTTTCTCCTTGCTTGCTGTTCCCTTCTTTCCCTCTCCTTTAAAACTGCAAGAACAAATGGCGAGAAGCCCTTTTTATTTAAATTGCAAGAAGGACTTCCGAGCAGTTTTTTTGTACAAGAAAGTCAGTTCATGTTTTCATTTCCCTGTGAACTGCACTGTGCTCCTAGACCTGATAGTGCCCTATTTTCATGTGATTCATTGACATCCCTCATGAGGCAGCACGCTGCCAGTCTGATCACATCTCTGAGCTGTGCCATGTCCTTGCCACCATGAGCTTCTCCTAGCAGCTCTGGTGTCACCCTGTGCTCGCCCAGGACTCAGTGGTCCTTTTCATCTTGCATTTTAACAGCTTCAGTGAGTCACAGCTGGAAAGAGATGGCCTAGTGCCCTGGACTGGTGGAACAGAGTATTTAAGCAGGTGTTCAGCAAAGGTCCTGTTGAGTGAGGCTGCTCTCATGTTCTGCCTCAGGTGGATGGAGAGCAGAGGGCTGCACACCTCCTAGGCTCATGCCTTCCCACCTACTTGACTGACTTAGGGCAGAACTGCTAACAGGAGCCTCTTGGTTTTTCAAAACCTTTTCACTGTGTTGCTGAGTCCACCTTTCAGAGGTCTGCAGCCTGCTTTTAGGAATCACAACACTAATTTTTTAAGATTCATGTTAATGATGTAATTTATTATGCTTCCAATGCTAATCCTTCACACCATCCCCTCCCTCATCATCTTCTTTACCCACTGTCACATACTGAGTGGGCTCATATAGTGGTAGTTTTTAGGAGAGTTAACTTTTGGAGTTTGTGTTACACTTTATGTTTGCTTTATGGCATTGCAAAGTGCCCTGGTCACTGATATTTAGATACAAAATGGCTCAATTTATATTAAGTAAATGACATTACTGAGCTGTCCTTGCTTTTATTCATACTTATTTTAGTTCAAAGTCTCTTCCAACATAGTACAGATATGCCTGTGCCAAATAAAAGAGTTCTACTTGGTAACTGGCAGAGGAAAGAGAAAAATGGCAGCAAACATCATCCTTCAGACAGCTTTAAAAGCTGTCACAAGGATTTCCATGTGTTTGTATCCTTGAAAAGGATTATTCTAAATGCAAACTTAGCGGTTTTAAGGGATAAATTAAGTAAATTGCCTTAAGGTGAATTCTGGAAGTGAAGAAGAGGCGTTTCACAGATCTATTCTTCAGCTCATAGTCCAATAGCACAGCCCAAGAAACAGTAAGATGTGCACAGAGAAGGCTGTTCCCAGTTCTTATGTGTCCCTTTCAATATGTCCAGCTCAGCAGGGACGGTGTACCAGCCAGCTGGCACAGGCACTTAAAATGTTGGTACCTCACAAAACACTTCTGCTAAATGAAGTGCCTCTTTAGGTATGGACTTTACCGTCACTGCTGAAATCAAATCTCCTTCCATGATGTATCTAAATGGGCACCCAGAGCATGATCCATTCTATGCATTTGATTTAGTCAACACTCTTCCTCTATGAATTTGTGTACTTAAAGGAAAATGCTAATATAGTTTTTAAAAATCCATGCTACATGGTTTTTCAAAAAGATGGACCCAACATGTTACAATTACACAAAAGTTTACAAATCATTTAATGAGTTATTAAGCTTTAGTAACCTTTTAATAAATGTTCCATGTCCCCTTCACCTGTTGTACAGACTGTAAGAGTTTCATTCACGGACAGTTTGTGGTTGCAGAGATATAGTGATTTCAAATTGGGACCATCTTTTTGAAGCACCTTGTACTTCAAGAAACATGCAATCCTTGAACTTAGGTTTGCCTGAACAGGCAACAGTCAGAAACAAAACTCTATTTCGTTCTCTGTCCTTGTGTGGCCTCCTCCAGCTTCTCTGCTCTTTTTGGCTGGGCCCTTCCAGAAGCTTTTCTGCATCATGTGTTATTTCATTTGACATTTTGGGTCTTGGGCTGCGTCACTGATCACACAGAGAGGAATTTAACAGCCTAGATTCCAGGCTAGGTTGCTACCTGAGATAACTGCTGTACACTGAATCATGCACTTCTCTATTTTTTTGTGTGTTTGAACTACGTAATCCAGTCCCAAACAAGAACACAGGACACATCGTTTATCAGCATACATCCAGCAATATGCTTCAGCATCTCAGCTGAATTTGTATTTTGGACCCGTAGTTCACGCATGACTTCCAGAGGCTTTCAAGAAATTCTTGCATATTTCTGGGGATGTGCAGGAGGGTTTGAAGATTTATGGTTTCTCAGTGGCATTTTCATGTATAATTATTGCTAAAAATGAGTTCCAAAAAGGTACTGGCATTTCTACTGCAATATAAACTCGAGCCACTTTTTTTTCCATATGGAATGATTTACTTCCCTTTCATTTTTGAAACCCTGATTTACAGTTAATATGGGGATTGTGGCAAAAGTTGATTAGTAAGAGGAAAGCCTCACACTTTCAGGTAGATGGTTATTGCCCTTTTTCCTTTAGCTTAGTGACAGCCACTATTCTCTTTATAAACAACCTGGATACAGAATGCTTTAATATTCTGACAGCCCAGTGTAGATCTCAAGCAACAAGGAGAATGTCATTCGTGGTTTTGGTTTTAATATTTATTGGGGGTATATAGATTAGAAAATCTATGGTTAAAGTCCGCAGGGATTTCCCGTGATTTGACTTGGGAATGTCATCTTATATTTCCTGAGAAATCTGTAATATTTATTTAGCAGCTTGCTGTTATTTATCTTGCAAAGAATTTAGTACAAAGCAGCCTGAGGGAGAAAACAGTTACCTTTCTATTTAGCTTCATGTTTGCAGTGTTATAGTCCAGGAATGGTATATTATCCATAATCTTCTTGAGAGTCTATCGAACTCAACATGAATATTTTTCTGACATAAAATCTTGGAACTGACCTTTCAAAGAATGCATCAGTCTAATGCTGTTCTTCAACACATAATGAGTGTTGCAAACAACATCTACATCAGAAAAATTGCTGCACTCACTTCAGCATGCTAATAGTTCGGATTTTACTAACTGCCAGAATTAGACCTTTGTTAGCGTTGTGCATCTACAGGTGCGAAGGGTTCACAAAGAAAAGGGCATTGTCAGGCCCGTGAATCGAACTGAGTCACACAGAAGAACAATCTTTCAGTGTCACCATCAAATTCAGCTGCTAGCTCCATGAAGCTGAAATCCATGACATAGTTCATTTTTCAGCTGTTGAGCACATTCACATAATGTAGCTCATTCACTGTGTGTTGCCTACTTCATGTATGAATGTGCATTCACTTGAAAAGCCCATGAATACCCTTAGGTTTACAACATAGATATTGTAGTGTGGTACATTCAGCCCATCTGCATAGCTCTAGGACTTGCATGGCAGTATGAATTAATCAGAAATAGAATGGTTTCCAACTTGAAAAGATACCAAAATACTATTAAGAAGATTTACTCAGTTTTAGTCATTAAAAAAAAAAAAAAAATCAGAATTCTTGAATGGCATCTGGGTTGTTGCAAATTTCCTCCATATTGAAGCTGAAAAAGAATGCTCTTTTTCCCCATCTAGAAAATACACAGGGAAAAAATCCTAAAAAACCTGTGTAGATGAATATTATATGTATTAGTATATTAGAGATGCTCTTGCAACCGTGATAGGCTGAAAATATAGGGAAGGCAAGGCTGGCAAGTAGAACAAATACTCAATACCCTAATATAAAGTATGACATCTACCTACAAAAGGTTACCTTGATATTGTTTTCTGTTTCTCTTCATCACTAACTTTAACACATTTATCTCTAGAGTAAAAAGCTGCATGTCATCTGAAAGGAAATGTTGCCATTTTCTGGGTACAATGCAAGAACACTGTAATCCTGTCCATGTTTTGTAACTAGATAGGCCTACTGTATTTCCCCAGATCTGCCCTCATGCCATAATAATCTTTAATCAATATATTAAGTGCTATGAAAGCAGAATTAGCACTTGGCTGTCTTCACAGTTGGTAGAGGGTAGAAGCCCTTTGCATTTTCAGTTACCAAATCACAGAATCACAGAATGTTAGGGATTAGAAGGGACCTCGAAATACCATCTAGTCCAATCCCCCCGCTGGAGCAGGAACACCCAGATGAGGTTACACAGGAAGGTGTCCAGGCAGGTTTTGAATGTCCTCAGAGAAGGAGACTCCACAACCTCCCTGGGCAGCCTGTTCCAGTGTTCCGTCACCCTCACTGTGAAGAAGTTTCTTCTCAAATTTAAGTGGAACCTCTTGTGTTCCAGCTTGAACCCATTACCCCTTGTCTTACTGTTGGTTGTCACCGAGAAGAGCCTGGCTCCATCCTTGTGACACCCACCCTTTATATATTTATAAACATTAATGAGGTCACCCCTCAGTCTCCTCTTCTCCAAGCTAAAGAGACCCAGCTCCCTCAGCCTTTCTCGTAAGGGAGATGCTCCATTCCCTTCATCATCTTTGTTGCCCTGCGCTGGACTCTCTCCAGCAGTTCCCTGTCCTTCTTGAACTGAGAGGCCAAAACTGGACACAATATTCCAGATGAGGTCTCACCAGGGCAGAGTAGAGGGGAAGGAGAACCTCTCTTGACCTACTAACCACCCCCCTTCTAATACACCCCAGGATGCCATTGGCCTTCTTGGCCACAAGGGCACAGTGCTGGCTCATGGTCATCCTGCTGTCCACCAGGACCCCCAGGTCCCTTTCCTCTACACCGCTCTCTCCTCCATAATCACTGCAGAGCTCCAGAACAGATTGGTTTCGGATATGGAGAGATCACTCTGGTCTGGCCTCCAGCCAGCTCAAGACCTGTTCTGAGCCAAAAAAAAGCAGAAACACTCTTTATGGCATTATACACCTATGGACCTTACTACTTTCTACACATCCCACTATTTCTTCTGTGGTCACAAAACTCTTCCTGACCAGCTCTTCTGCCTCCAGACCCACTAGAGAATGGCCAATGCAAACACAGCCCCCTGCCAGTGGGCTGAAAGAGCCCCTGCTTTCCTTGGAAAGGAGTCGGATATGCTGTCACAGCTTATTGCAAGAGTTCTGGTAGAGCAGATCCTTGCTCTTTGGACCAGAATACATATTTGTCAAAACCTAGCAGCTTTTTAGTCAGTAGTATATAACTCTGCTTCTACAAATCTCAGTTGTTCTGATGTGGCCAAAAAGTGATGCACAGACCTGTGTAAAAATCCAGGACAAAAACAAGTTGGAAAAAACAACAACAACAATAACAACAATTAATTATAAATTGTGGAAGATAAGGAAACACAGTCATGTTCTACTAGCTGTATTTCAGGACCTTTATTTCATCATTTCCTGATGCTGTATGGGTGGGAGATGTAAGTACGTATGAAGTAGTAACTCTAAGCACTCCAGTGGTAAAATGTATAGTGTTCTGGACAGCTGCTTTTCAGTAAGAGAAGTGAGCACACAGGAATATTCCAGCACAACTGTGTAGAAGCATCACAAGCCACCTATATTCCCTGCAACATCCTGAGAAATCCTGAGGGACCAGACCAGCTAGAGGGTGTGGGCTTGCAAAAAAAAAAAAAAAAAAAAAAAAAAGGAGAACAAAATATAAAGTTAAAAGTTAGTTAGAAAAATATTCTGAAAATTCTAATATTTTGATACTTACTCCCTGTCTCCTGATGCTTTTGCTTTGAATTGTGCAACATCTGTCATAGTTCAGTACTATTTACTGCTGGACTGGTAGCTGGAGGTCGTGTGAGACACTTTAGGCATCTCAAATGTCACCAGAGACCTGTGTCGAGACAATTCAGTTGAGCCCTAAGCATTATCATCCGGAGAAGCTGAAGAGGCCTCTGGGCTTCATTTGCTGCGTTATTAGATCCCTATTGCTTACAATGGAGTACAGGTACTAACACTTTGCCACTTCAGCTGAGGTGTTCAAAGATGCTCGTGCCCAGCCTGGTACTCACTCTGCCAGCTGGGATCAGGACGGCAGGGCTTTGCAGGTCAGCTTCTCTCGTGGTGAAAAGAGGGATGGGAACTTCTGAATAGATGTATTAAATGTGGGGAAAAACTGCAGGGTTTATCTGAGAATAGATAAGGCATATTAAGAAACATGCCTGGGGCAACCTGACGGCCTCTGTGGAAAAATTTAACTCTTTATCTGTGGGCTGGGGTATTTCTATCAGAACTACAAACAGTGCATGACTCAGTACAAGATTATAAAGATATCCAAAGCATGGGGAAAAAAACTTCAAGAGTTAGCGACCTCCCCAGTAATGTGGTCTGGAGGGCCAGGAATCCAAGTCCCACAAAGCGAGTTGAGCAGAGGAATTCAGATCATAACTGTTCAGCTGGAAGGGGAGGCAATGAGCACAAGTCTACAACACTGCTGGCACCATGCACAGACTCAGTGACTGCTTTCAATGTGCCTTCAATAGAAAGGTCGATACAAAACAAGGAGGCAAAGGCAGCATCACCAATTAAGCAGAGAGTCTTGCAACGAGGACAAGAAAGGCAAAATTCAGGGAACTGAAGGTGCTCAGGTCAAAAAGGACAGAGCACTTGGGCTAGAGCCCATTGTCCAGAAAGAATATGGATGTGCAACTGCAGGCCTAATAACAAGGGTCTGCAGGACATTTTCATATTCAGAAGTGGTGCTATTGGAATAGAGAGTAGAAAATGGGGTCTTTCACGCTACATTTTCTAAGAAAATGGAAGTATAGTCTGTGCTATGTGGATCATCACTCTGGTCTCAGTAGCACTGGTGGATAATTGTCATGATCTCTGACAGAAAAGGCTTTAGACTAGACTTCAAAGGTAAGAACTATTGTTCTTACAAAAAATACGGAGAAGAATGAAAAACAAGATTAAAAACTCCACAGGTTTATCAAAGGTATATTATATGTGATATCTTCTCTCGATTGTATTGATTTTTCAGACAAAGGAGATACACTTATTGTTCTATAAAGCCGATGTTACTTTGTTGCATTGGCAAGCGCTAGTAAAGATCAGCATTGAGATAGGAAATGCAAGGTAAAAGAGAGAAGATAAACAGAAGACGAAGCTAGTGAAAAGTGAACTGCTGGCTGGAGGGAGGTTATGAGGAGATTTTTTCAAGGTTCAGTCTTGGAACGAATCTTACTTAATATTTTCACAAATAAACTTGATGCACAGTAGGACTGTGCTATTGAAACGTGCTAAACACACTTAGGCGCAAGGATTTCAATATCATAAGGGTTAAAAACAAATGACTTTGCAGACTTCCATAATAGAAATGGAATTACATGCAAAAGCTTGAAAGGCAGCAATAACATACATGTAGACAAATAAGATTTTCAGCTATAAGCCAGGGTGACCATGTAGGCAGGACAAAGGAAGAAAAGGATCTGGTAGTATTAGTTATCGTCTTGATTATGATATGTAACCAATTTGATGAGGCTGTGAAAAATATAAATGCAATCCTTAAACATTAGTATGTCTAGCAGAAATGGAGAAGTATTAATGCCACTGCATTAGGTATCATGAGATATCATCTGTACTGTGTATAGTAGGAGATACAAGTTCGAGAAAGATGAATGTGAGTTGAAAGTGAGAAAGGCTATTGGGAAGGTTATACATATAAAGAATATGTTAAGAATATCTGTATAAAAATGTATTATAAGTGGAGTAGTTAATACCATGTTTTTTTCAGCCTAAAGAAGACAAAGCAAAAAAACAGAAATCACAAAACCAAGCAAGAACAGTATTAGTGCATGTGATTCACTAAAATGTCAATCATGGTTGTAGGGTATTTATGGACAAATGGATCATAGAATCACAGAATACCAGGTTGGGAAAGACCACAAGGATCATGTGATCCAACCTTTCTTGTCAAAAGCACAGTCCAGACAAGATGGCCCAGCACCCTGATGAGCTGAATCTTAAAGTGTACAATGTTGGGGAATCCACCACTTCCCTGGTATGGCTGATTGTTCTCATTGTGAAAAATCTCCCTCTTGTGTCCAATGGAATTTCCCCAGGAGTAGCTTGTACCCATTACTTTTTCCATGTGACTCCTTCTGAAAAGGGAGTCTCCATTTTTTTTGTAGCCACCCTTTAAATACTGGAATATGGTGACGAGGTCTCCCCTAAGCCTTCTTTTCTCAAGGCTGAACAAACCCAGTTCTCTCAGCCTTTCCTCCTATGGCGGCTTCCCAGTTCTTTGATCATTTTTTGTGGCCCTTCTCTGGACCCTTCCAGCCTGTCCACATCTTTTTTGTTTAGCGGGGACCAGAGCTGAACACAGTATTTCAGATGTGGCCTGACAAGTGCTGAGGAGAGTGGGATAATGACCTTTGTCTCTGCTGGTGATGCCCTTGTTGATGCAGCCCAACATCCTGCTGGCCTTCTTTGCTGCAGCAGCCCACTGTTCACTCATATTGAGCCGCTTGTCCACCAGGACCCCCAGGTCCTTTTCCACAGAGCTGTTTCCCAGCTGGGTAGATCCCACACTGTGCTGTACTCCTGGATTATGTTTTCCCAGGTGTAAGTCCTTACACTTGTCCTTGTTGAACTTCATAAGGTTCTTGTTAGCCCACTCTTCCAGCCTATACAGTTCTTCCTGCAGGATGGCTCTCTCTTCTAAAGTGTCCACTTCCCCACTCAGTTTGGTGTCAATGGCAAACTTCACCAGAGTACACTTTATCCCATCATTCAGATCACTTACGAAGATGTTAAACAGTGTTGGGTCCATTATTGATCCCTGGGGGGGCCCCATTCATAACAGGGTGCCAGTTTGAAAAGGAGCCATTTACCACCACCCTCTGGGTATGACCTGTCAGCCAGTTCCCTACCCACCCTACAGACTTGTCTAGACCATAACGCATCGGTTTCCCTAGGAGAAGGCCATGGGAAATGGTATTGAAAGTCTTGGAGAAATCCGGGTAGACAACATCCACCGCTCACCCCACATCAACCAAGCAGTTAAAGTTATCCTCTGCCAAGGAGATGAGGAAAGAGTGACTGTCCTGTAGGTGGGAAAAGAAATTTCCCGAGTGAGCCAGCATGAGATACCAGCCAAGACATCCTGAGCAGACCTCAAGGGATCTTGAGTTGGGATATCACCACTGACCTTGTGCAGCAATAAACAGACTTCCCTCCTTAAAGAGCTGTGGAGAATCAATTTCAGAGGGCAATGTCACAGCAGAACTTAGAGGAGTAGTTGCTGATGAAAGGCCAGGACAAGGCATGGCAAGGCAGGACAAAGCAGGCAAATCCAGCTCTCTAATGTGCTCCAGTCCTTGGCAGATGATATTTTGTATGCAGTGTCTACAATCAGCTATATTTGAGGATACGAATATATACCTAGTTCTTATTTTAAAGCATCAGAAGAAATGCTCTTTTATCTTAGTACATCTATTGGGTAACCATGCACATCACTGGTATGGATAATATTATTCCTCTTAATATGTAAATAACTAGATATGGAAGAACTATTTGAATGAATCAAACAAAAGTGGGGGCTGTGGAGGTTTTTTGCAATCACCATGAAAAGGGAGCTGCCTGTCAGCCCTCCTCCATCTTCATATCAGCATTTCCCTGCATACCCTCTTGAATATTTTGGTATATTGCTTTTTTCCTCTGTTCTGCATATGTGAAGCAGATCCCATAAAATTGCCCAGAGTTTTTAGGTTCCAGAGCTAAAAAGGACCAAGAAATCCCAAAACTTGCTTGAGATCCCACCAGCATTTAAAGCTGCCATGGCAGGAAACCAAAATGCTGTAACTTATGGGATCACAGTTTATTCTGCATCCAAGGCTGTTATTAATTATTTCCCCTCTTTGGGTCACATTCCAGCTGTATTTGCTTCTTCCTCTCATATTTTCATGCTATACACAGCATTGGTGCATAAAGAACAATCTTTGTGGCCTTTTCCCTAAAGAACAAGACCATGTTGCTTCCTACTCTGGGGAGCAGGAAAGGTGTGAGCTGCAAGGCCAAGGCAGACCGCAAAAAAATGATGGGACTATCTTTGGATATTTACAGTGTTTACCTATCATTAAACAGCCAAAGAAGCAGAGAATTAAAAGTCAAATCAAGCAGGTGACCTGGGAACAAAAGCAGCCTAAAATTTTCATGTTTTAGGAAATGTGCAAAAACATGCAAAAAAGAAAAATAAAAAAGGGTGAAAATAAAACCATAACAGAAGGAATAATTTCTATTTCTTTGATAGATTGCATTTGTCAGTGCTTCCCAACAATTACCTGATTCTATACTTTCAGGAATGTTGGGAAAACTCCTGCTGACTTCATAAAACCCAGAGCTTGTCTGGTCTGAGTACAGCTGAACACGCACACTCTGATTGCTCATCCCATGCTGATACACTGCAGATTCCCAGCAGAAGATATTGCATTTCCCCAGGCTTACAAGGCAGATTTTGGTGTGCCAAGAAAGGCTGATCTGGTAAGTAAGCAAAACACTGAATCTCTGAATGTAAACTATGAGAATCAATCAACCGGGGAAAAGTCAAGCTGAGTGGGAGGAAAGGGCAGGAAAAAGCATCTGGAGTCTATTTTAAACTCTGAACACTTTAATGTATATAATCATGTCATGTAATCCACATGGGGCAAATCTTGCGGGAGTCTTTCAGGAGGAGTTCCCACTTACATCACATGCTTTGTGCCTGCAGGGTCACAGAGGCTGTTGCCTTCCCAGAGCTCCCAAGTTTTATGTGTGTATACTATATATACATATATATATATGTTGGATGATACTTCCCAGGGGAGAGCATCTGGAGGTGGTGGGAAAGCTTACGAATTTCGGTGACCCTGAGAGCCATGCCAGCGGAGGGGGTTAACTCTCAACAGGGCTACCAAGACTCAGATAGGAAGCTAAATGACAGAAATACAGGAAAGCAGGCACTCCTTCAAACTAGCTGATAAGCGTGGACGGCGGAGGCCTCACTCACACAGCAGGCTATTGAATTTAACAATGTACAAGAAAGTAACTTTCTGTGAGAATTAAAAACATGGAGAAAGAGGTAATATGTCGCTTTTCTAGATAATGAATATCAGCACCTTCACCAAACTTGGATCAAATCTCACTTTGTTCTCTACTGATTCTACACAATGCACACTCTGGAACAGTTCATGGCTTCCTTTTTCTTTCCTTCTGGTGATGCCCAAAACTTCACTGTATGCAGTAGATTTAAAACCTACACACATGTACATTGGTATGATAGTTGTGTAAATTCTTAAGCTATTAATTGCAACTGGAGCCATACCACTGTATAGCTCTGGCTCTGCAATTTTTCTGTTTTCAAACCCTGTACATTGTGAGCACGTATAAAAATATGGAAGATTGATATGAGTGGAAAGTCACTAGGAAAGCTCGATTGATGTCTCTTGAGACTTTTCATCCTCAAAAGTGAACAGCTGAGTGCGCCCTGTGGTCATGCCACATAGTCATTCAGGATGAATTTGCATCCTAAATTAAACTACAACGCATTCAGACAAAGAAGCAATTCTGGGGTCCAAATTGTTTTCCATGTTTTAGAGTGACCAGATGAGTTCTTTATTTCCGGACTGTGTAAATATACAAACATATACACAAAAATATACATATAGGGGTGTGTGTATGTGTGTATATATATACACACTGTGGGGTTATGAACAGCACAGTGGCAGAGGTGGGCTACCAGACATGTTAACCCTTATGGTTGACTGTGAAGCCCTTCGGTTAGGTAAATGAGACTATGGCCATACAGCCATATAAGTGAATGCCCAGCATGTGGCTCTGAAACTAGTGGGTAAGAAGTAAATTAAATTAAATAAATTGTTTGTTTGGGGTTTTTCTGCAGTCTTGGTGAGGGGCTCCAGAGAGAAGCCCTTATGAAAAGAGCAAAACTGAAAAGTTAGCTGATGGGGAGCAAAGCTCCCCGCTGTTTCAGACATTTCTGCGGAAGGCTAAGGATTTCAAAACCCAGGAAAACTGGCAGAAAATATGAGCAGGCTGCCAGGCTGAGCCTTGGGAGGGGCTGACCACCAGCCGTGCTGCAGAGCAGCAGTCACCAGAGGCACTTGCAGCTGAAGGCTGGGGCCTGCCATGGCCCACGTGGGATGCCCCACGGAAAGGGCCCCAGGGGCAGGGAGATGCTTTCCTCCTATGGTTACCCTGTGAGCCAGCATTCAAAACGGATCCTCCAGCCAGCCACGGTCACATCTTCTGGATCGCAATCCAGCTCTCTGTTCTCTTCCACCCACAGATCCAATTTGATACAAGGGTTTGTAAATGAAGCATCTACAGATTTGTTTTGGGCTTGTGCCAACTCGCTACAGATTCGGATGCTAGGACTATCATTATCGCTCTCGCAGATCTCCTCTGGCAAAAGGGGTGTATTGTCTCAGTAGGGTCTGCGGGATGTGGCTCGCTGTCATCACATCCATACTAGTATAAATTACTGTCATATCCTCAGGACAACATGACAGATCCTTTACACTGGCTGAGTCACTAAAGCTCTCCAAGGATTCCAGCTTCATTTTCAGTCTTGAATACACAATCCATATTATAACACTACTGTTAAAAAAAAAAAAAAAGTCTGCACACCTGTTTGTTTAGTCAATAGCCAGTGAGAATTCTACCTTTGGGGCTGCATGACTTTCTAGTATCATTGTACTTCTGCACTGAGTGAGGTGGTTGTTGCACCGAAGACAATGAAGCTGAAGTGTGTGCTCGGTTAAGTTTGGTAGTCAGCCAGCTGAGCAGATAATCTCCTGAAGTTCCTTACTTTCAGGAGAAATCCTGTA
The DNA here is from genome assembly GCF_036013445.1 of Caloenas nicobarica. Classification (NCBI taxonomy): domain Eukaryota; kingdom Metazoa; phylum Chordata; class Aves; order Columbiformes; family Columbidae; genus Caloenas; species Caloenas nicobarica. Next base: position 160,271,489 of record NC_088245.1, on the reverse strand, counting down.
GTATGAAGGGTCTAGCTGCAAAGCCCCATACCATCTTAAAGTACTTGTGCAACCTCAGCTACTTCAATCGGTCTGACCACATTAAAGCATACTTCTTTTGCCCAGGCCAATTTAGCTCACTGTGCACTTCACAATACTCTTCCATTCCAAGGACTTAATCAAAGTTGGGAAATTAAGCCTTGCAGCCAAGCAACAGACATTTTGTACCTGAATTTTATAGGTGGAAAAATAAAGGTTGTCTGTGTCAAAAGCAAAGACTCTTGCAGAGTCTCTTTATCAGATCACAGGCTATAAATTCTGCTCTGTTTTTAAAAACACAAACAAATTCCTACAGGCACATCAAAAAGGATGGAGGAGGCATTTTAGGCTGATCAGGGATCAACAGATATATTTCAGAAGGCAGACTTTTAGGTAAATAGCAAGAGAAAAGAGACGGAAAAACTAGCTTGCCAAAGTTTTAGAAGAGTAACCAAAGCAAATTCCCTATCAAAAAGCCCATGATACAATAGTACTTCAGACTTAAGACATGCACCACTTAAGCTCAGGTACATGCCCATGCATTGATGTGTGTGTGCATGTATAGGTATATGTGGTGATTGCTCCATTCATAAAGCATGAGCTACCTGCTAAATGTCTTGGGAGATAGGAGTAGATTCTCCTCCCCCAGCATTGTATAGCTGATGGAAGTGGCTTGGAAGATCTTTTGAATAACAAATAATGTTGACTATGAGCTTGCTGGTTTTACCACAGCAAAGACAAGCTCTGTGGATTCCTACATGATTTTGCTTGCTTAGCTTCTGTGCTCCTTGCTTAGCTTCTGTACTCCCTCCATTGTGCGTAATTGCACCAGAGTATAAAGCAGCCTCCTGTGGAGTATAATAAATGTATAAAGATCATATTTACTAACAGTCCCCACTCAAACAATGAGATAAAGGAAGAATTGAACCCTGTTTGTGAAAAGAAAGGCAGTATTAATAGAAACAGGGTGTGTATCAGGACATGTTTACCAGATTGCTGATAACTTGCAGGACTCTAGAGCATGGCAAGCCCCTGCTGCGGCCAAGCACGTAGCCTTCCCAAACACATGTGCAGACCAGTCCTTGGAGGTGTGCTACCTCCAAAAACAAGCCATGAATGAGAAAGTCAGCTCTTGGTTCCTACCAAGCCCAAATCTCCAATCAACCTTCCTCTTCCAGCCTAGAACAGCGTTTAAAAAAATGTTTAGCCCTTCACTTGCCTCTGCAGGTGAGTCTGGGGCTTCACTGTGCCACTATGCTCCTTATCCAGACTGCTTGAAAACTGTCCGACCACCTTTTGCTAGCCCTGTGGTAGACATCCATCCATGCGGTTCTTTGGCAGCGAGCATACAGACAGTAAAACATTCATACATTTGTCCTGTTTACAAGCCCTTTTTTTTTTTCCCCTTTTTTTTTGCCATTCCTTCCTGTTCAATGTTCACAGCTGCCAGGCATTCCTGTTTTAGGGCTGCTCAGCTGGTTTTCAGGATTGTTGCCCAAACTACTCTTCCTCATAACACTGTGGCATCATATCCTGAAGGAAGACTGATGCAAGACAGTTTCCCACTTGAGTAATCTTTTCATTCAAGCAGGAAGGATGATTCCTTTCTGTCATCCCTACAGGCTCTCCTCCAGTGACAAGCCTGGAGTTTTATAGTATTTGTTACAATGATGAATTTTCAAGCAGAGACCATCAAACAATGTAAATCAATATGGCTTTGCTGGCTTCAGAAGAGCCCTGCTGATTTACTTTAACCAATGATGTATCCTTGTCTGTCTGCCATAACAGAACACTTCTCTCAGAAGCAAATTAAATATAGTAAGATTTCAGATGGTTGGGTGACTCCTTGGATTGCATCTTCTATTTCTCTTCGTAATATTTTTGTCATTATCCTTGCATTCCCTATGAGGTTTTCTGCCTGACTTAATGCAGTTATGATTCAGGCTTGGTGAAAACTGTTTAAACTCTAACCCATAACACATACCATATCTGTGACTTTTGCACTTCTATTAGTCAGTCAGAAAAATTGGCTTTGGAGCCGGTGGTTTCCCACTGACTATCTCTGAGGAGTCTGGAGATAAGACTTCCTCTCCAGTTCCACCCACTGGGAAATCATTAGCACAGCTCCCTTCCAGACGTGAACTCCCTGTAACATAGTGTTCCCAGGCACTCTCTCTCCTCCCAGATTGCCTTGGTATCATGGAAATCTGATTTTTTTTTTTTTCCCGTTGGTATTTCATTCTCAGGCGAGCTCATGGTTTGTTCTGGTATGCTAGAATAACACATCCTGGTCGTAGGCTCTGGAGACCTTCCTGACCATAATTGGATCTATATCAAGCCTGCGATTCTTTAAGGCTTTCTCAACATTTTACACCATACAATCCCACTGCTTCTCCCATCTGGTGACACGACTCTGAGAAATATCAAAGAGCTGAGTGAGAAACCTATTTGTCCTTAGGCTGCTATCTGTTTCCTTTTTGAACATTGGCAATAAAAGTCCAGTCAAGTGCCAGAGCTGGTCCATTTTTACTTTTCAATTCAATTAAGCAGGTAAGAAAAAGGATTTGTACTTGACAGTTGCTGCCTGAAGGTCTTGGTTAAAATAATCACCCACAGGAGCCATTCAGGTAAGCAAAGGGCAGGAGGTTTGGTTGCCTAAAAACTTCCTTTGTTTTCCCTCCTCCTCTCTGCCTGCTCTTCATTCCTCCAGTTGTCCCTTGGCTCCTTCTGCTAAACCCTTTCCCACCCTCTTCGTCCCTGAGTGGGGTTTGAGCAGCACCTCTCCAGGAAAGCCATCCTCACCTCCTCCGACCTCCTCCCCACAGGGACCAACTCAGTGTGAATAATTCATATTAGGTTAAGTATTCATAGAATGATAGAATAGTTTGGGTTGGAGGGGACCTCCAAAGGTCATCCAGTCTGACCCCCTGCAATGAGCAGGGACATCTGCAACTAGATCAGGTTGCTCAGAGCCCCGTCCAGCCTGGCCTGGAATGTCTCCAGGGATGTGTTCAGCAAGGGGCTGGACCAAAAAACTCCTCAAGCCTTTGTAAGAGCCTGAGCTGTGTTTGCAGCCAGGGTGCAGGCAGTTATCAGCTCCCCAGCCCTGAGGGAGCAGCAAGGGTGAAGATTTTGGGGGGGTGCCAGGCATTTAGTCTGTGCAGATCTGCTTAAAAATACAGCCTGTCCAAATTTCTGTGCTTAGATATGTTACTGACACATACCTACAGCTCTAAACAGATTAATAATTAATTAGCAGTAGACAAGCTGTGATGATCTGCAGAAAGATTCGCGGAGATGTTTGTTCTAAAAAAAAATGAACATTTTTTCCTCATCCCAAATGGATCCTCCAGTCTGTAGAAACAGTAGAGAAGAGACTGTCCTTAAGGGTGGATAAGATCAAGAAAGACCATAAGGCACAGGAGGAGAAGAATGCTGCAGAGGAGTGATTCCCAGAGGCAGTCCATACATCTCCTGTGACATGTGACATACCTCACTGTCAGCTCACCCCATACGTACAGCTTAAGGGTTCCTGCTGTGTAGCTCATGCGCGCTGCAGTGCAGAATCCTGGTCTCTTCTTTGCTGCAGGACAGGAATGCCTGTGTCCTCTGGACAAACCCCACTGCTGTGGGAGTGCTGTGGGAATGCCATAGCACCACATGGGAATCCAACATGAAAATTTTAGTTTGGGTAACAGTGAAGAAAAAAACCAAAAAACCTGAGAGATCAACAGGAAGGACAAAGGGACTTTTACAGGGAGTAAACTATCTGGAAGCTGCTTGCCTTGGAGAAAGGGACTTTTATAGGGAATAAACTATTTGGAGGCCTCATGTCTCTTCCCTGCGCTACCAGATGCAAGGCCGGCTCGTCTACTTTTATTTTAAACAAGTCTTCCCTATCTGGCACGCAGCTGTGGAAGTACAGACAATGAATTTACATGAGGAGAGCTCCTTGCAGCTTCCACGCTTCTCTGGCAGATTTGTACTTACTGGATATGACATTACCAGCAGCCAGCCACATCTTGCTCCAATAAACACTGTTGTTTATTAAACTAAAGGGGACTGGCTCAACAAGGGTTAGGAGACTGAACATTGCTGGCTAGTATGTGGGGTAATGTGTAGGTTTTGCCCAGATCCGGGCTTGGGACAGTGATAAGTTTAGGGCAGAAAAAGACACAAGTAAGAGTTCTACTTACACTGCAGAAAGCTGGATTTTGGGAAATCCTTCCCAAAAGCACGATTAGTCTCACCATCCACCTTATACTTGAACAAATTCTACAGTTAGGTTGTGCTCTACAGGCCTTTTCCATGTTGCTCCCCATTTCCTTGCTAAGAAACTGAGTGGCCGCTGTGCTAACCCTGTTTCCATGTCCCAGTGGCACCCTCCAACTTTGTTCCTAACTTCTGCTTCACATTCACGACTGGATTAGATAAGAAAAGGCCCAAACCCCAGTGTCAGTCAGGAGGTAAAGGACTCTCATGCAGAAGAGGAGAGGTATTCCACTTGGCACAGTCATCACATCAGGAAAGACCCTCTCAAAACCTTTCCTGTGATACCAAATGGCTATACAGGTTCCCGGTCATTGGGGACCACTTTCCAATGTCCCCACCCAAGCTTCCTGCACCCCAGAGACCTCTGCAGAGTGGTTTCTGGGCAGAAACCCAGGACATCTATAGTCCTCCAGGGGGTGATGGCGGCAAGACTCTGGCTGGACTCAGATCCAGGCTTGAGAAACAGAAAAGCTCTGGAGTACTGGAAGAGTATCCCAAGGAGCCACATCCCAAGGGAACCAAGAAGTGCCGTGAAGTTACTAAGTATATCATTCAATCAGTGTGCCTTATCGGAGTCTGTAGTCTCCTGCCAGCTTTGCTGAAAGCAAAGCAAGGGCTGGAGAATCAGAGACCACATGGATTTTGGGACTCTTGCCCAGAAAGCAAGGGACCACTCTGCACATGTTCCTGGGGTACTGGGGACTGGAAGAGGGCCACTGGGAAAGAGCTGCCAACATCAAGTGACGGGAACAGCCGTTCTGCTTCCCAATGAGAAATTTGGCTACAGCTGAGTGGAGTGCTGGTCTGGGTCTGGGAAAAGCCACCAAGCACAGTGGGACACAGCAACGGCAAGGGGTCAGCAAGGAAGTCCTGGACTGGAGGCACTGGGCTGCTGAGGGAGCAGTAGGGGTGTCATGTCATGCAATACCAGGGAGCTGAGGGCAATCCAAGGGACTGCCTTGGGCTTAGGAAGCAGAAGCTGTGGAGGGTGGCTCATGTATCCTTGGAAAGCTGACCTCAGGGGAAGCTTTGCCTCATTACTAGAAGTTTTGCCGTGAAGACAAGACGACAAGGTGTTCCCATGGCTTCTAGTCATCCATGCCTAAGCCTAAGGGATAGCAGTTCAGACAATGGAGAAGGCTGGGAGAGAAATTTCTCTGGAGGCTGCTAAAGCAGGACAGTCCCCATGCCCTTGGCAATTGGTGCCTGGTGTGAATTTCCTGGCACAGCCTTCACCTAGCTATATGTTATTCAAAAGGTTCTTCTTTTTGGAAGGGAAGCTTTTGACAATATGCATTAGTACTATTATTCTCAGTCCTTACCTTCCCACATAAAAATAATAATCCCTTCCACACTCTCACCCTTGGCTCAAATAGGCCATGTGACAAGATATATTTAACGATGCCTCTATGAAATCTCAAGACTATTGTCCAAAACTTTCACTCACATCTGCTTTTCAGTGCAGTGGATATTGATGTGCCTCACAGGCAGCGGTTTCATCATGCAAGCAAGCTTACTATAAATATTTTCAACAGTAGAAGGAGAGAGCATTCCGAGGGGTGAGATGACAGTGGACTGGGAAGCTATGACACCTGGCTCTAAAGCTTGTTCTGAATTTCAGTTCTCCATGTGCATTTGGAGAGCAGACTTCAATTTGAGGCAGAAAAGCAAGTTAAGAAAGTAAACCAGCAAAGAAGGATTGAGTGACTCACATGAACCACAGGACTCCTCAGATCATGTTTTCAGCTGGGACTCCACTCTTCTTTCCCATTCATGCCTTCCTAAGGCCACATTCCAGTAAATTCACTCATTCCACGGAAGCCTTCCTCTCTGACATACTTTTCTGCCTATCAGCAACGTTGCCTAATTATCTACTTCTCATTTTCAAAGAGCAAGTCCCAGCGACTTAGCATATATGTGCATGGAATTTTTTCTAGTCTGAGGGACATTTACCCACAAACTCCACAAAGATGCTTTTCTTGAAAGTGTTCAAGATTGAAGATTGAGGCTTGCACTGTAGGTCAATAGGAGGTGATAGTGTATGAGAGACATGTCAAGTGAGGATAGACCTGAAAAGGCCTTAAAAAAAGGAGGCTTTCTATATAATGTGAAAACAGACAGCCAATGAAGAAATACAGAGACTGTCAACATCAAACTAGAAAATCAGACACCCTCTTCGGACATGCTCAAAAGCTGTCTGGATGTGGTCCTGTGCAACTGGCTATAGGTCGTGCTGCTTGAGTAGAGGGGTTGGAGCAGATGACCTCCAGAGGTACTTTCCAACCTCAACCATCCTGGGATTCTATGAAGTTATCTTTGCAACACCATTTTAGATTAATATCTGGAGAACAAGACACTTGTATTTGTCAAAGCCAGAAAGATGATTCAAGGATCAAGATACACACTGATTCCAACAAGTATGTGGCCAAAAGTTTTAAGTAGATAAACAGAATTACTAGATTGTGGGCATCTTACTCAGAAAGATCTGGAATGTTGTTGAAATCACAGAATAAGAGCCTGACCTGCAAGCAATTTAGTTGCATTTTCCACAGTGTTGAAGCATGGAAGGAGGTCTTTCTGGCCTTCTTGACCTTGATCAAATAGCTAAGTATCCATGGGAATGACAGAAAGAAACAGTCTGAGATGTTAGTTTGGACAGGGAAAGAAAGTCTGCAATGGGGAGGAAGTTCTGAGGTAGTTTTATGTTTTTGCAGAGAAGGTAGTTCAGCTGGCCATAATTATTCATCTTTACAGCAAACTGTTTGTATCTATTCTTAAAACAATGCATTTTTGTACATTTCTCTGCTACAATTTTTTCCAGAACTGAGGCTTCTAGCTTTCATATGAGGATGTCAAGTGTAATAGCTCCACAAAAGTCAAGAGATGACAGGTACTGCTTCTTTCCTATCAGCCAACACTGTCAAAAAATATTAGATTCGTTCCACATGAGTTGTTCTTGACAATTTTGCCTTAGTTGTACCTTACCGGTATCCAACAACAGCTTTAGTGTTTCTTCCAGTAGTTTTTAGGAATTGAAGGTAGATTGACTGGTTCCATCTCTTTCTTTTGAAAATTAAGTACAAAATTTGCCCATTCCCAATTTCCTAGGGCCTCATACATGTCCCAGAAGCTCTCAACTATACCACCAATAGCTCCTGAACTGCTGGTAGTCTCTAAATACGCTATGGTGAACTTCATCAGATACCAGGAAATTGGAACCGTCTATCTTATGTACACATTTTCTGTCCCTTTGCTGCTATACCTCCTATCTTAAAAAAAAAGGCAAAATGAGAACCCAGAGGACTACAGGCCAATGGGCCTCACCTCAGTCTGTGGCAAAAAGATGGAACAAGTAATTCTGGAAGTCATTTCCAGGTACATAAAGGAAAAGAAGGAGATTAGAAGTAGTCAGGGTAAAGTCACGAAGGCGAGTCACGCTTGACCAACTTCATAACCTTCTATGAGGAAATGACTGGCTTGGTAGATGAGGGAAGAACAGTTAATATTGTCTGCCTTGACTTCAGTAAGGCTTTTGACACTCTCTACTAACATCCTCATTGACAAGCTGTTGAAGTATAGGCTGGATGAACAGTGAAGTGGGTTGAAAACTGGATCAACAGTCCCAGAAGGCTGTGATCAGTGGTACCGAGTCTAGTTAGGGGCCTTTAACTAGCGATGTATCCCTGGGATCAATACTGGGTCAAATTCTGCTCAATGTCTTCATTAATGACCTGAATGTCGTGGTAGAGTGGCCCCTCAGCAAGTTTGCTGGGGATACAAAACTGGCAGGAGTGGTTGATACACTGGTCTATCCAGAAGGACATCAACAGGCTGGAGAGATGGGCTGACAGGAACCTCATCAAGTTCAACAAGAAGCATGAAGCCCTGCATCTGGGGAGGAACAACCACTGGCACCAGTACAGGCTGGAAGTGAACTAGCTGGAAAACAGCTTGGCAGGAAAGGATCTGGGGATCCTGGTGGGCACCAAGTTGAACATGAGCCACTAAAGTGTCTGTGTGGCAAAGGCAAATGGTGTCCTGGGCTGCATTAGGAGTGTTGCCAGCAGGTCAAGGGAGGTGATCCTTCCTCTCTACTCAGAACTGGTGAGGCAACACCTGGAGTACTGTGTCCAGTTCTGGGCTCCCCAGTAAAAGAAAGGCATGGGCATGCTGGTGAAAGTCCAGTGAAAGGCCACTAAGATGATTAGAGGACTCAAGCACCTCTCCTATGAGCAGAGGCTGAGAGAGCTCAGACTGTTCAGCCTGGAGCAGAGAAGACTCAGGGGGATCACATCAATGTGTAGAAATACCTGAAGAAAAGTTGCAAAGAGGAGGGAGCCAGGCTCTGCTCGGTGGTGCCCAGGGACAGAACCAGAGGCAATGGGCACAAGCTGAAACACAGGAAGTTCCCTCTGAATATCAGGAAACAGTTTTTCACTGTGAGGGTGACCAAGCAGTGGCACAGGTTGCCTATGGAGGCTGTGGGGTTGGACCAGATGACCTCAAGAGGTCACTTCCAACCTTAGCCGTTCTGTGGTTATCTTAATAAGTTTTTAAATTAATTTGCAGCGAGTTCAAGATTTGGCAAGGAGCACCTTGGGCTTGGACTCCTGACAAGCAGCATACTTTACAGGACACCAAACTGGGTCATAAGATCCTCTAAAGGGAGCACAGACAACCACTACCACCATTCATATCCTCCTAAGAGTGTGCATAGTGCTTGATCTCAAGGGAACAGAGCACGCTGTATCCCTAGTGGAACCCGTCAGGCAGGTGTATCTTATGGGGCAGACCTTTTCTCCTCTACTGCTGATGGTGCTGCAAATCTTATTAACTATTCTTTGTTTAGTCTTTGAATATCTCTGCTGACAAAATCTGATGAACCTGAACATTTCTCAGGCTAACCCAGAGCTGGAGAGATGCATCCAGTGCCTTCTGTCACTCATTAACCCAACATTAGGTCTTGCCTTTCTTTTCCAGAGATCCCGTGAGCTCAAAAAGGAAAACTAGCAGCAGTTATGGTGCCACTAGCTTTACAAACCTTTTTGCTGTCCTTCCTATAGTTTCCCTGCAAAGACTCTGATAAACCATTTATTGCTCCTCTCCCAGGAGATCCTCTTAGAAGTTTCAAAAGTATGGAGCATCAGATTCTGTTATTATAACAGTTGCCTCGTGACTTAAAAACATATGTATTATTTAGGAAAGAATCCAAAATTATCAACATATAATACGAAGTCCATATAGCACATTTTAAAAGCTTTTTTAATTGTATGGGTGTTGAGAATTACATTTAATTTTAAAGACTGAGGTGTCTTTCAGGACTTGTTTCATGAATGTATGCATCAGGACAAGAGCGTTGCATAAATCTGAGGTCAGTCATACAAATAAACATAAGCTAATTCAACTCTGAAAACTCTAGAAATTTGACGTTTAAACACAGAAAGGCAGGAAGACAGTAATGGTCCAGTCCCACCCTGTTGAAAGCACTGGGATGGTTTGTGTCTTTCAGCTTTGAGGACACCCAACAGATAGAACTGGTGGGTACAGCTTCAGGCTGTTGAGATGCACAGACTCATGCTCTCAATTACTCTCATTTGCAGCCGCACACATTATCAATATGGTAATGTTCAGCTGTATGCGAAAATGGATCATCATGTCAATACACACAGAAGAATTTAGCACAGATATCTCATTTAAAATGGTGCCTGCTTGGCAATATGGCCATCTTGGAATGAAGGTAAGGAGAGGATTTGCTGACTGGACGCAGTGCTCAGATCCCCAGCACCAGCCTGTCTCCTTCATTTGCTTTATTTCAATAGCCAGGAGCATAGCCAGGAGCTTCAACAGCCAGGAGCTCACCAAGTCTTTGTCGAGGCATCTCTTTAAAGATGATTCTCCAAAAAATATGAGAGTGAAAAATATCAAGTGGAGCAGGAGATTCTTGTAGAATTACAATCAGCTTCTACTCCTCTAGAAACACTCAAAATTTGCAGGTGACCTGCTCAGATTTTTACTGCAAGAGCTTTTCTCTCTTATTTCTCCTTTCCTGCCTAAATATCCTCAGGCTCTTGAATGATTGAAACTCACTAAGAAAGACAGATGGTCTTTTGATAATTTCTAATGGAATGTGTAATCTGGGATTCCCTCCCATGCTGAACTCTGTGACCTAGAATAAATATGTGCAAATTTCAGAATTCTAGTTCAATAATTAAATGGAAATATAAAAAAATAATTGAGCTGTTCTATTGCAAGCTTACACAGAGCTACTAGTACTAGAGTAAAACTGAAGATTTTACATGGGCAACGACTTTAGTAAAGAATCATACATAGAATATATGAAAAATATATTCTAGTTTTTAAGATGAACCTACATGAAAGCTAGTTTCCTTTCCAAAATAGGTAACTAATTGCATAGATTAGCAGGGTCATTGGGATACTCAAATGCATTATGGTCTATTCTTTCAAATGCAATTAGGAGCATTCAATTTAAGAACCAGTCTAAATGGGCTCATTTTACTCCATTATTTCGATCTACCTAAGAGTAAATCAGTGAATAAATCAACATTTCACCATTAGCTGATTGTTATGGAATTAACAGGAAGCTGATATTACCAAGCAGTTCTTTATAGATTGGCACTCCACTGTAATAAGCCTTATTCTGATTAAGCTGCCAGCGTGCTTTTGCACTATTTTATATTTCTGTATGTTCTTACATGCTTCCAAAAAGTGACAGTGACTGAAGAGGATATTGTATATAGCCCAGATAAAACCCAGAATGCTCCTCACAATGTATTTGTTGGCTTCTTCAAGCTCTTCTTTACAATGGTTCTACTGTGTATGACAAGTTGGGCTTACTGGCTATGTTTGCAAGTCTTACAAGTCCTTCAGTACGCAAAATATGACTAGCAGGAATTAACCACAATAAAAGCTTAAAGCTCCAAACACTGACTTCCTGAGCTAGAAAAATGAATGCCCTGTCTGCTAAGAGAAAAAACACTTTTCCCTTTAGGTAGATCAGCTCATGGAAGGAGACACAAAACAATTACCCAGCATGTTCCACATGTGTAAGCATCTGACAGCGTGCTGTAGGCAAGCTCCAACCTGTCATATACAATACTGGAAGGATTCAAGTACAGTCACAGGAATTTTTATGGAAGTCTTAATATCTACTTAATAATTTCAAAGTGTTTGACACTTCAGCAAAGAGGCCTCTTGCACAGCAGCCAACTGAGTTAACCTGAATTAGAATAGTAGAGAGCATTATTTGGTTTTCTGTAACATTTTCTGTCCAAACATCCTCCCAAAAGCTACTGCCTCCACATAAAGTGTTTCCATCAAAACAGTATCAGACTATGTAAAAAAGCAAAGTGAATTCTTTAGCAAAATCACAAGATGAGCTGCTCAAAATTATTTCAATCTACATCTGATGGGCAACTAGAAGTACCAAATAGATTATGAACTACTAACAGCTGTCTTAAGTTTCAAGAAGAGATCACCATATTTGTTCCCTAAACAGACCAGAAGTCAGCTGAAACTTTGCAACAAGATTATGTTCTGTGTAGTAAATGCAAACCCCTCCAACACGATTTCAGAAACCCCAGTAAATAAAGGTCCCTTAGAACAGACCCATCCTAATCTAAAACCCTATGTATGTACATCTCAGAATATAAACATGTGCCACCTAATGTCCCTGAAAATGATGCGAGTGAAGCCAAACAAGTCCTGCAAACCAGACTGAATTCAGATACACAAGAACAGGACTATAGAGCTGCCAATAGCAGTGTTTCACAAAATAGCCATCCTGTCTTCAGCCTCTCCATCTTCACCTTTAAGGAATATCTTCAAAAACCCATCAAAAAACAGCCCCAGAAACTACTATTCATAACTCAGCTAGGTACTCAAAGTTGTAGATTCAAAGACAATACTGGTTTTATGGCACTTCAGACTCTGGTTAATCCTTCTGCAGAAGCTTGCTGACAGGACTATTTCTGTGTTTTACACTGAATAGTTGTCGGATGCAGATGGGCATCACACCATGGTTGCTGATCTGAACAGAGAGAGCAACCACCTGAATTTCATTTTCTGCAGACCTGGATTCTGCGCTGAGCGACTGGCCTGGGACCAGGACCAGGACCTCTGTCGACTTTGACAAGTAAAGCTTCATTATGGATCTCTTTCAAGGTCATGTATGAGGTAGGTATCAAGTAGCTTAGCTATTTCTATTGGTAGGCAGATATGGACATGGCCAGAGGCACAGTTTAAGAGGCCTTGGGAACTTCAGAATAAAAAAAACTAAGTGCTCATGGGGTTTAGGCACCTTCAAGACTTACTGGTGTCCAGCTCCAACAGTGAACACCAAATCAAACTCACATCCAAGGCATGAAGACAGTTATTGGATCTTGTCCAAAACTGCCCAGCCTTGCAGCTATACCATGTGGAAGTTGATCATAACAGTACAATAAAAGCTCTCCTGACAAATAATGCAGACAGATTCCAGATGAAGATGTTATCCACATGGAAGTGGCCCCAGCTTCAGACAACTTCTGAAAATCCACCACCTCTATCTTCTTCTACAAGGTGACTGATTCATGTATTTCTTTGCCTCCTGTGTTACACTGTATTGTATCACTTTGGAAAGCAAGGACACTGAATTGTCAGTTCTTTATCTAAGTTTCTGTGTTGTACAATGGGAAGAAAACAGACAAGGCTTTTTCAACGACAAAACAAAGTGTTCTGAAAGTCGGTACTTTCAGAATAAAAACTCTTTTGAGGAAAGGTTTGTATATTTTAGTTTGGAAAGCACTTAGCCCATTTGTGTTGACAGTGGAAAGATCGATAAATACCTTCCCTAACATGAAATAATAAAATAGAATATAAAATATTTAAATAATAAAAATAGAAATAAGAACATGCTGATAATTAAGTACTGCTTTTTCAGATGGAGCAGAATACTAGTTCTCTCAGATCATGAGCTAATTATTGCCTTTCTGAACCAACATAAAGAATCAGAAAGTACCAGTCTAGAAGCAGCTGCTGTCTTTAAAGATTACTTCAGGAAGGAGAATACTAATCTAGAGGTCAAAAATCTGGGACTTATATTAACAAAAATTAGGCAAAGTAAATGATTCAGTGACTGAAATATACTGGGGAGATTTGTTGGAGCCAAACTGCCCAAATACACTGCCTTGCCTGCTCTCTTCTGCATAATTAACTATCTTATTAACTAGACAATTGATTCACTACTTTATTGATTGCTTGTTGCATTCATTCTCTGTCTGCTTTTTGTTTTGCTGCCAAATTTATCAGTTTAATTGCACAACTTTCTCCCTAAGTGATTCATTCCCTAATCGACTCTCTCATTCACCGACGAGCCTGTTTCTCACCCATCTCACTGCTCAGCTGAATCCAGAGCTTTCACCTGCCTGATCTTCTTGGCATGTGTGACAAGTCGTGGGGCCCCTCGGGGTTCAGACTATGGGTTCCATTTGATGCTTTGGACGTTACGAGATTTGATGTTTATTCTACATGTACTCGATGAAAAACCGCATCGCAAATCAGCAGTGATCTGCTTTTTGTGTCCTGATAGTCAACTGGACCTAGGAAAACTCACAGTACAGGGGCTGTAAAAAGTCAATTATTCCGTTTATACGGATGCCTCTTTTAGACAACGCACTTGTCTACGTGATAGCTGACTGCTATCGTACTGCCCGAGGTAAAACTGCTTTTCAAATCTTAATTACAGAAGGCAAGCAAATCTGCTTATTGCAAGTCCAGAGGAGGATACTTAGACTGCCTGACTAGCCTGGCTAGCTGGCCAGCCAAAGAGGGGAGCAAAAGCCACTTAAAAATTAAATCGGGTTGCTTAGGGCCTTGTCCCTTCAGGTGTTGAATATCTCCATGAAGGGAGGATCCACCACTGCTCCAGGCAGCCTCTTTCCATGCTTGACCAATCTTTTTGGAAGATTTTTTTTTTTCCATAACTCCAGAAAACAGTTCCTCTGGTGCAACTCATGACTGTGTTCATCTTTCACTGTGCGCCCCTCAGAGGAGCTGGGCTCCATCTTCTCCACAGTTTCCCCTCCCAGTAGCAGTGGGCAGCAGTGGGATCCACCTCACCCTTCTCCCGTATGCCATGTGCTCCAGCAATATGACAACATGATAGCAAAATGAGAAACTGCCAGGTGCTGAGGGCAATGGAACTGGAAAAGTGGCTGGACAACCCCAGCCTGGGGCTAAACAACCCCAGCCTGGGGCTAAACTAATAAAACAACATAAAAAATTGTCAGATAACACACACAGGGAAAGGGATGTACCGGGAACTCCCCTTGGACGAAGGACATCAGAGGATAAGGGGAATAGAGAAGATTCCCAGGCTTACTAGGGTCACTGACTAAGGCCAGAATTACTAAGTAATGGTCTAAAATCACCAAAACCAGGGCCAGTGGGGAAAGAGTAAACAGGAGTGGGTTGTTTCTTTTGGAGGAGGAAAAAAAAGGAAAAAAGGCAAACCAAGTGGCATGATTGAGAAGCTCATGGGTACCCGTCAAAGCAGCCTCGCCTGGACCGACACTGCCCAGAGGGTGACAACAACACTGTTTTTCTACCCATATCACACCCCCAATTTGCCTCCGTGTTCAGGGAAATCTGGAGATTTTCTCTGAATCTCAACAAGGGGAAGCCCCAGAGGGGCTCCCCTCCACACACAGGACTTTTTTCCCCCCCTTTGCTGTTTGTTATCATCAACTTACTATCCTTTCAGATGCCCCTACTTCACTCTGCCATCAAGTTTACTTGATTTTCCACCTATCACCTCATTTTTCTCCTCCTCTTTCTAGGTAAATTAAATGATAGTACAAGCTATAACAAATAACCCTTTTTCATGCTCTTGACCACTATAATCAATATTTTGTTTTAAAAAGGATGGCTTAAACCACTAGATCTTAGTTAGCTTCCTGTCTTAAAAGTGAGTTTTAGGCAGTCACTTTACATGTCTGCCAGTTCTCACTAACAGCTCTTGAACCCATTTGGCTTTTCAACCAAATGTGAAGGAGCAAAGGATAACCGAGTTCCTACAGGCTCTGAGGCAGCCCACAGACGGGTGGAAGAGGGACCCAAATTAGCACTCCCACTGGCAGAAAAACAGTCCAAATTCACACTTTATGTATTGCCTGGCAAGAGTTGGCAGCCCAAGCCACAGGTACACCACTCCCGGCTGGTGACAGTGCTTGCTGGTTCTTACCAAGCAGGAGCACCATAGGAGACATGAGGGAGAACCAGTGTATTGCAGAGGAACAACTTAAACAAGAAGGGTCACAAGTCTGTAAGAAGTTCTTCTCCTCAGTGAATTACTTGCCTTTTAAATCCACGAAAGCTGCCAAAAAAAAAAAAAAAAAACAAAAAACAACTCATTAAATATTTCCACTGGTAAAGCTACTCTCAGTGTTTTATAAATGCCACATTGGAACTATTTAGTTAAAACTGGATTTGTGATTAAAATCAAACGTATGCAGTTTCAAATTCATAATATGGTATTTTTAAAAATTAAATTAAAAATTACATCTAAAATAATTTAAGACAGTACTACTGCTTATCAGGTACTTTCTCTTAATATGAGAAAATAGCTACAGGCAAAAGCATGACTGAGTAATACACACATACCTTTACCTGGAGAATATGCTGCCTGAGTTGAGTGATACTACATTTGGCAATCAAGTTAAACATGCTCAGCAGCAAGAGTACGCAGCACCAGAGACTGTTTTATTTTAAAACAACTTTTAGTGGCAAAAACTTTAAAAGGGTGCAGTCCCATTGTGAAGTGACAGGAAACAAAACCTGCTTAGACTAATTTCAATCCAAATCAATGCAGACCGTTTAATTTCAAAAAGGCAGCCAAGATCCAAACCAAGCTGGTTTCCTTCATTTCTAAGCATCCTAAGGAAGGAGTCTCAAAGGCATCTCAATGACCTGAGTGCCCAAACCCCATGGACACAGGACACAGCCATGGCTACTGCAGCAGCCCCCACACTCTTGGGCTTGACTTCTCAGCCTTCCTAGGTGAAGGAGATGCGGCACGCTTACAGCTCACCCTCTCTGCAAGCACTTGCCTTCCATATTTTCGCACGAATGCATGGCTATCTCATGGTAAGGATGATGGTGAAACCCTGGCATGGACACAGGCTCTCTCTTTCTACAGCACGTGTGAATGTTTTAAATGAGATTTCTCTCATTTTAAAAAGTCATTTCTCTGTGAAATTTTAGGAGGTGTTAGGAAACACACTGAAAAGGCAGCCACAGGTCTGCCACATTTGAAATTTAAGATGATAGAGTGTGAACATCTATAAACATTTCAACATAAAAATGGCCTAATCAGTAAATCAATTTTTTTTCAGCTTTCACTAGATTCACACTTAACTTCCCAGGCTCTTCCGAGCTCCCTGCCTACCCTTGGCAAAACTCCCCACCCCATCTCCCCAGGCCTCTCTCCGAACATGCTGCTTCATTTTTAGCTCCTATTATCAACTTCAACTTCGGGAATTCAGCAAATTAAAGCTTTTGGAATTAAAGTATAAAAGACCTCGTGTCTGCAATAGCATCTGTGTAGTGTCTAAGACTAAAGCTGAGCCCTACACTTGCAGCACCTCTGTTCTCCAGTCACGCATGGGTTTGCCTCTGTATATGTGCTGTGTCCAAAACATTAACATGAATACAATTTTCACAAATCACAAGACTCCAGAAGCTCAGCGTTGACATCAAACAGCAAACACCGTGAAACCCATGATAAAAGCAGGAGAAAGGACACAACTGATCTTGTCTTCCGCACAGTAATGGCTATGCCTTAGTCTTCCTTTTAATAGCCTTCACTGTTATATGAGGAACATTTTCAAATCCTAGAAAAGGACCTGATATCCAGCCACCTCTGCACAATTTCCTCACGGTGGGGATCTGCCCGAATTCCCCCCAAGCAGGAGAAGCACGGCCACCCACAGACCTGGCACAGCAGGACCTTCCCAGCCCAGCGTGTCCCAGCTCTCCTGCAACCGACGTCCTCGGCCAAGGGGTATGTGGAAAATATAATGCGGCTCCTAGGTTTTGCTTGTTAATAGCCAAAGGGGTGAGACCTTTCCCTCTCGCTTATCTGTTCCTCTTGTGAATACAGATCAGTCACTGGAAAAGATGTTTACAGGCAAGCTTTGGCACACTGCAGTCCATGCAACTTTTGTGGAAAAACTGAGTAAACACATATGTAACTAATCTTTCCTCTTCCTTGGGACTGGCTGATTACTGGAACAAGTACAAAAAACCCCATCATTTTGAGGCCAAGCAATTTTATTTGCTATATTTTGTTTTCCAAACAGAAAAAGTATTGTTTCTCTAAAATTAAGGACAGATTGTATGTTGTGTGAAGGCTAAACAGGACTTCATGTTCTGTCATTTGCCATTAGGGAAAAAGAGTGGTGGGCCTTCTCTGACTTAGGTGCATCAGAAATCTCTCTTTTTTACTTTCTTCTTTTTTTTTAATCTCCAGCTCTTCACAAAGCGTGCTTATGTTCAAAAAGAGATGTTTTCATAAGCAAGCTTTTGTGTACAGCACCGCTTCAGCTGTATTTCAGAAATAAAGAGTCATCCACCTAAGATCCTGTTTAATGACTAATTTCCCTACCATAGAGTTGAAAGTACAAAGAACTGCCACCGACGGGCAGAGCCAAGCTTTCAGTTGCCATGCAACACCCCTGTCGCAGGTTCCCTTCATCTTCCAGTGCTTTTACTCCGGCTCTGTTCGTTGTGGATGAAAGTTATGCAATGCTTTCTAGATACTTAACAGCAGATGTATTAAATTTCTAATCTGATATAAACCAGACTGCAATTTTCTACTGAAAAAGTCACATCAATGAATTTAATAATGTTTTAAATTATAGTCTCTGATAGCAAAGTATCTAGTTTTCAAATTTACATTATGCTGATTTCCCTAGCATGTGAATCAGCGACAACTCCCTTTTGTCTATGTCTTCTTTTAAGTGCCTGTGGGATTTTGCCAGTATTTTGTGGGGGGAAAGATCTCATCTGAAACTTTGCAAAACCACCCATTGACACACTAATTGGTGGCAAATGCAGAGCACTGCTCCTTGGGAGGCAGAGATGGATGTCATGACTCCTGTGATGGTAGGAAGCTGTTAGTCACCTTGTCCCCTTCGTGCTGACCAGAATGGAGACACAAGCTGAAACGTCTTCACCTGAGTTGCCATAAGAATCAGCAGCAAAGGGTTTTGCTACCAACTTGGATCATATTTGAAGCAAAGAAGTAGCCGTAATTGAACTGATATTTTTCAATGACACTCTGAGTCACAGAGCTGTCTGTGCTGTTGCCTTTTAGTTCAGAGAACATCTTCTTATTTTGGAAAAGAGTAACTTAGAGTTATTACTGAACTGTAACCAAAATTTAGAGTAATCTTGACATACTAATGCAGCTACACATTCATGCAAAGCTCCAGAGTAGCTCTGAATTGGCATAGGCAGCCATTTCTAAGCACAACAGACACCAGCCACCCAGAAAACTGTGCTGTCACATACATAAACATGATTTTCCTTTCTCTTCTCTACATGGATGAATGCGTAAGTTCTCTTGACGTGTTTCTGAAATGTGTTTTGAAAATTTAAGAGCCTAACTCCATAAATTGGTGGAATTGTTTAAATTTCACATAGGGTGAAACTGGTGTTAAATTTTGTCTCTTTGCCATGATGATAAATATTCGTAATTTTTGTTCTGCTGTTTGGGCAATAGAATTACATACTACTGTTTTTTCCAATAAAATACATTTTTGAAAGTAAACTATTTACAGTCTCTAAAATATGTTCAGAAATAGTCTAGAAATATGCTGCCTGTCTACTTATATTCTTCAGTTGTTGACCTGAGATTTATAACAAGTTTTACCACGTGATGCATTTGTATGGGTTCAGTGACTCTCTTTCAATAAAAATGTTAGGCTTTGTAAGGTGTAAAGCTTAATACGTGAAAGCCTTTTTTAAAGGCAATGGCACTTTAATAAGTTGGCATTTTATAAAGTGGGCTTTGCTTTTCCCCACTGAAAGCTTCATTCTGCTGCAGAGGAAAGTGCAGATGAGTCAAGAAAACAGAACAATTTTCTTTGCATTCAGAGTCTTTGAGTGAAAGCTAATGTGTTCCCTGGTTCTGAGAAACATCATATAAATCTTCTCCTATGCAGGCTTTCATATGAGCCATTCTGGTTTTTTATAAGCAGCAGCTTCTCCTCCTCCTGCTGTTCTCTGGTCAGCCCCAAATGTATTGCTGGGAGCTCCTGGTGCTCATCAGTCCCACACATTTCCCCACCTTGCCCTTTGGTTCCTGTGGAGAAGAAGTGCATGGAGGGTCAGAAAGGAACCCTGCTCACCTCTGGCATCCCTGTACACCTAGCCCTGACTTCGGACCTGGCCTCTGTTCATGTTAAAAGCTGAGCAGGCTACTTTCAAAGCAATCCAAATCAAGCCGGTCTTCTTAGCATTTTATGTCCTTTATTTTTCCTCACAGCTGTTCCTGTCTTTTTGCATCATTTTTTGCTATAGTAAGGCTTCTTAGAAAATAGTGGCCTTTATGCAGCATGTAGGAAATGTTTTCTCTTTGTCGCTGTGCCATTGTTGCTCTGCTGATCGATCACAAACTCCATGCATTATATATCCTTCACCTAAGTTCAGGGAAGTGCAATCAGTGTTCAGCTGATAAAGCCAGTAAGTCTGAATGTAAAATTTTCAGAAATCCTGACTCTGTTTTGGGCTGTTAAAATGTAGCAGTTAAGCGCATTTGACAAGAAAGGCTGAGTATAATACACAGGAGAGCATATAATACGTAAGCTTTTGCTAAGGAGCGTTTAATTTGACAATGACCACCTATCAGCAGGTATTTTCTCTTGCTCTGAATAAAACCTTTACCCATACACTTTGCTTTAAGTTGTTTCCTGAGCTTAGGATTCACTTATACAACAAATAGCCTACTAGGTGGCTCTTAAGCCTCTTCATGTCTGGGAGGGCCATGCTGGGGGTATTAACCCAGCACCTCACAAACACAGAGCTTTTCACTGCTGCCATTTTCACTGTTTGCTCAGCCTGGCCTCCCGGGCTTGGAAAATAGTGGGACATCCTGCAGAAAAAGAACCAGGGCAGATGTTTCCACCAGTGTTCACCCATGTCACAAACCTGGTGGAGTTTCCCCCTTCACGAAGAGGAACGTGATGAGCACATTACGCTCTCATCCTATTGCAGGTGGAGGACATGCAGCAGAGTACAGCCCCAGGACAAACAGAGGCTGTATGAGCCATTGGAAGAGAAATCTGGAGCCCATCTTACAGCGAGCAACCCATCACCTTCAGCCTCAAGCTGTGTTGCAGTAGGTCAAATCCAATAACTCTGGGTGCTGTTTTTCCCTGGTTGCACCTATGCTAGTAAAAGAGATGAGGAGGACACAGGCTTGGCACTGACTTTCCATCCTCTGTACTGCTGCTAACTCACTTGCCAGCCTCTGCTTCAGCCCGCACAAACCCGCAGTCTCCCAGATGATGCCCAGGTATGGCAAGAGAGAGCAGACACAGTGAAGGCTGTCCATCAGCAGCAGAGACACACAGTTTGCGATACAATTTGACTTCAGGGCCAGTGTATGGGCCCTGTTCTTCCTTGTTCTGTGGTGTGAGCAGAGCCTGAGAGTATACCAGCAGCTTTGCACAGACCTCCTGGGTTCAGGAGTACGCAGCTGCCAACGTTTGCTGTTTCCAGGATGCTAATCTTGACTCGAGAGCTGGCTGCATTCCAGCAACGCACAACATCTTTCCTTTCTATATAACAATGCAATGAACTCTTGGGCTTTACCGTGTAAAAGGTGTACTGTACACAAGTGTTTTGGTTTCCTCCCCTCCCATTAAAAATAGCAGCAAAATAAAGCAAATTGCAGAAAGTCGACATGCCAAATATACGTACAGCAACCTGGCAGTCACGCTGTGCTTCCCATTTGTTTGTGATTCAGAAGCTGTATTGCAGCATGCTGCACGGGGGAGATTCGGGCATCAGTATGTATGTGCATGGAAACATGGCCATGTGTTAAAGGACTGAGGATTTGGGCAGGTACCATTGCACATAGTCTTGCAACTCCTTCCTCCATCATACAAATATTGCACCATTTTAACATTCTATATTTTAGCCTTCTTTATGGCACTTCTCTCTAGGGGAACCTTAGCACGAAATAAAACTACTCACTCCCTGCTTAATCTCTAACCAAAACTGGGAAATAAGCATTAGTGTTTATACTGAAAATCCCGGAAAGAAGAATCACCTGTGTATCGTTTAAAATAATCCTGTCAATTTAAAGAATTATAGTAAGAAATTAGATCACAGATGTCTCTTCCAATGGTGAAACCAACATTTCACATTGGTTAATCTCCTACCGATCAGGTGAGAATTGATTCTGAGTGGACAAGCAAGTCCATATTTGCAGTGAATGAGAAACAGATTACATGAAGAAAATAAAATGTGTAGCTTGTGAGGCATTCTAGTGTACATGACGAAGGACAAAACAAGAAAGATGTGAGGGCATAATGAAGAAAAATATACAATAATTGACAGTACAAAGAGACACATGGAGAATATAATACATGCTTTTGTAAATGAAGATGTGTAAGTTAGGAAAATATTTTGTTATTTTGCATTGAGCATAGGTAAAAATGATTGTGGATAACTTACTGGAGAGGTTAGCAGAGCAGACTCAAAGATAAAAAGGATTGTGGATGACTTGTTGAAACACTATCAAAAGTATCCCCAGACCCTAGGAGTTTGAACAACATATTTGCTTGAAGTCTATTTCAAAGCACCAATTTTAACATTTGTTCCAATTAATAGCAAGAGATAAGAAGAAATCAAGACTGTAGTGGCTAGAATTACAATTTTATTTTTCTGAATGTAGATTAGTGAGATTTGATTTTCTACCTTGGGCACAAAGTTAATACTTTGGTTAAGCTATGGTAACAGTGGTATTCATTTTACATAGAATTTTAAATTTTTTGCAGGTGATGCATTTATACAAAATAGCTTTTAATGGTCACACCGTAACTGAGATACTATAAATATTTTAATAATGTATTTAATACAGACAGTAATGAGGGAGGGAATTTTGACTTTTCTAGAATGGCTAATAGCACAAGAAGCCCAGGTCAAAACAGACTTCTCTCTTTCTTTTTTTTTAACAAAAGCTCTTCTCTTTTTTGATGACTTCTCTCACTTGTTTATTTTCAGCTATAAACATCAAGTTCCAAAATACCCTACATGTCAGTCAAACTTATTCCGATAAGCTGCCTAAATAAATGTAGCAATGCATTATTAAAATTGGATGTGTATGTATATATATAACTTTATATGAGGGCAGCATGTTTAGAATGATGGCAATAAGCTGACCCACAACAGATAAGACATTAAGCTCTGTATGGAGTGTGGTCTTCTAATATGAGGCTAAACTCAACAAAACTTGAAGTGCAGAAAGTCTTGACAATAGACAGGTTCTGCTTTGCTAAATTTGGTACCTGAAGCTCCTGCCTGCCAGAGACCCTGAAAGCAGGGGTTTGCCTGTTAAGTTGAGGTCTAAATAATAAACAAATGTGTGATGGTGGATAGATGTTCTCTGTTTATTAATATTATCTTGAAGTAGGAAGTCACAAAAACTATTTATTATGACTGAGTTATTATTACAAATGCATCCAAAGTAAAGCCTTAGCTATCCCCTAGTTTAGACTGAAAAAGTTCTTTCGAAAAATAGGATCAGATCCTTCACTGCATTTAATCACAGTGGCAGCCAGGCTGTCCTGTTTTGGGTGATTGGTACTGTGTTCTTTTCTCTTGACTCCTTTAGTGACAGAAAGGAAAAATTAAACTCCTGCCTGGGGTGATCAAAAGGAAGAAGCAGCATCTCCTACAGCATCAGGAAGATGTAGTCAAGATTTGCACTGTGAACTTAATGCAAGACAAGTTTGTCCTGCCTCAGGAAAATGGCCACAAAGGTCTCAGCCCCAGGTGATGCCTGCTCATAATGCTCCCCCTGTTCTCTTCAATGCATGAAAGCCCAGTTGCATGCACACCAGTGGGGACAGTCTGGAGTCCATAGAATCATAGAACAGTTTGGGTTGGAAGGGACCTTCAAAGGTCATCTAGTCCAACCCCGTGCAATGCACAGGGACATGTTCAACTAGATCAGGTTGCTCAGAGCCCCATCCAGCCTGGCCTGGAATGTCTCCAGGGATGGGGCAACTACCACCTCTCTGGGCAACCTGGGCCAGTGTTTCACCACCCTCATTAGGCAGGTATGTTTTGGAGTAGTTGAAGTACAGGAGCTGAGCACAGCCCTTCTGTGCAATATGGCTATCCGACAGAAAGTACTGCTTTAGCAGAGTCTTACATAGCAACTGATATTGCTTATCAGTACAATGTGGGTTTGACTGGTTCTGCCACAGGAGTGGCCAAGGACTTTAACTTTCTGGATATTGGGGCCAGTTTCAGACAAAGACAATTTGAACCCAACCATTCATCCCGTGACAGTCATGTGTTCTCCACAGGGGTCATATTCATGCTGATACTGTCCCAGAAACCTGCAAAAAGCCAGTGTCTCCTCAGCAAATAGCACAGTGGGCAGAAAACACATCAGTTTGTTGTTATCAGTATGGTCTAAATGCCAGGAAATTCCTGGACTGATTTACAGGTGTCAGTCAGAGAATCACTCTACCCACGTAATCCTAAGGAGTTTTTAATCTGCTCAACTCTCTTTAACACCACTGGCACAAAAAGAAACTCAAACTGGGTCTCCTAAGGAGGCAGACTGACCTAGCACTCAACATGGAGATTGCGCACTGGCTTCGAAATGCTCCATTACATTTTCTCTCCCTTGGCCTCCCCCTATCCCTTGGCACATTTGGATCTCTTGGGAATCCTGAGCATTTCCTTTGTTCTTGTTTAAATGGCATTTCACAAGGGTGGGATGGACAGTGACTGCATAAGAACTGCTGTTTGGGTAATTCTCTGTGTTGATGTCAGATCTGCACCAGTGTTTGTCACTCCCTGAGGAGGGGCGGTGAGAAACAGAAGGGGGATGAAGTTGCTGGAGTTGTGAGGCCGCCTGGCCTATCTGAGAACATGAGGGACATGGGCTTTAAAGTGTGGGTGATGTTATTCGGCTTGGTAGACAGTCCCACTATTCGGACTCTTGCAGGGTGCCTCTAAATGGAATATGTTTCAAGTCCTCTCTGTGCTCCAAGGCCCAGTGTATTTAATAACACACATCCCAACCTGCTACCCCACTTGCTAAGGGGCTCACATTGGACAAAACTTTGAGAACTGCCAGCCTAAACATGGGGCCAAGAGTCCTCCTCTCTGCCACACTGTTTTTTCAGAGGTGTTTTTCCTGTCTGACCAAAGGCAAAATCTTTTTCACCATACTTATAGCCTAAAAATAGCAGACTGAGGCACTTTAAAGGAGGGCGCTCTGATTAGCACTCAGGGATATGATCTGGCGACAAGCAGCCTCAATTATTTTTTTGCAGCAAAGTCCAGACTGATATTTGCTCCCCAAATATGTGTGAAGAATAATAAATATGCAGCAGCTGCAGATTTTGTTCTCCATGGCTTCACCAACATGCAGGGAAGCAACTGAGTCATGGCTGCAGCCTCTTCGTGGCCTCTGGGCTCTGTCATCTTGAGCAGCTCCTGCATGGTCTTTGCTGGCTTTGAGCTCATGCGACAGGAGGGAAGGCAGTCACAAGGTTTTTGGGCCGGAGCTGTGCTCCCAACACACAAATATCACCCTTTGATCCCAAAAAGTATGAGGAAGCTGTCCAGCCTAGAAATGATGCTTGGGCAGTTCACCCTACCCTGAAAGTCACTCAACTGCCTTCCCCAGTAGTGACTTTTACCTAGTCCTCTAGAAGGTTTTGTTGATGGTAAATGGGCCAAACTGCCCTCAACTGCAAGCATATTGCTTAAAAAAAAAAAAAAAAAACCAACAACACGTGGAGGCAAAAGAAGAGATGACTAAAGAAATAAATGAGCGCAGACCCTCCCAAAACCTTGGTCTTCCTTGTCTACACTGCATCTCTGCTAGTCCAGGTCATTTCAGGAATATGTCTGTTAGGTTTCCCAGACGTTTAAGCATGTCTGCCCAGTCAAGCTGCTTGATGACAGTGCAAAAACTGTCTCCATTGCCTTATGTCTCCGTTCTGGGAACAGTTACCCTTGGGCTCTCAACTTTTGTCACCAGCTGATTGCATTAGGAAAGTTGTGAGCATTCGCCAACAAAATATTGGCAACAGCTCATGGGGGGCATGGGCTGAGGGGACTGTGTGATTTTTTGGCCCCAATAGCCAGAGTGGACTCTCACAGGCATTGAAATCAGACCATTGAAGCTGTCACTGACCTGTTCCTGGGCTTCGCTCTCCCAAGATGCAGAAGCATCTGATCTTACGCACAGCTCCTGAGCTGCCATAATTTTCAGTCCACAGTTTAACTGCTTCATTTTTTCTTAGCATCTCTCCCAGAGCAGTGATGCTCCCCTGTGGGAATTTTTCTTCTTTGTCATACTTCATAATTTGTAGTTTCTAAGTAAAACTCTTGACAAAATTAAGCAATATTTGGGAGAATCAACCAGGACAGTTGGTTCTCTGCCCTCCTACCCCTAATCTGTCACCAGTCCTTGAGTTACCTAAGTGAAAATTAGCTTCGGTACCTCTGCACTCTGTGACTATGCTTGCTGTGTACTCTGACCAACCAGTTCAGGACCACCTGATGCGAGTAAGAAGCTCAAGACTGGATTAATTTTTGTGAATGGCAGCTCTCAGAACAAGCTGCTTCTCTCCCCGGTGCAATAAAGTCTAACAGAATTTTGCTCCGAATGGCTGATCAGCTCCCTCAGATTAGGCGCTGTGGTTCCTATGTTGAGTACTTTGCCTGTTTCTATTTGGTCTTATTTATAACAAATTTAAGAGGTTGCATCACACTATTTCTAAATTCCCCCCAAAAATCTGCAGTACTAATTAGAGGATAGTTATCCCAGCTGGTAACCTTTTATCTTTGCTGGATACTTCCATTTACCAGCAAGGCAAAAAAACAGATTACTGCTGTCACTACCATTACAGCAATCAAATGTTGCGGGCTGCAAACACGATTTTTTTCCACCGATAAAACTTATTTCTTTTAATGAGAATAAATCTTTTCAAAGCACATTTTCTTTCTGATGTGAATAAGTGGTTTGAAACAGAAGTACACACATGCCTATGTGACGTCTTTTTAACATCAGATTTCTGGGCTCCAAGGAAACCAAGCATGCACACAATATACAGAACTACAGAGGACAAGGTGGTGGTTTGTTGTTTGGGGTTTTTTTATTGCACTACAGCAACACTCTCTTATCTGTTCTGGGCTGCTGGATACCATTTTGAGATACCTGCTGGTGGCAATATCTTCACACTGGTCTGATGTTAGGAAAATCATTGTACTGCTTTCTGAAGTGCCTCAAGGGAGGGAAGCTTACAACAGGCATCTCCTCCCATTTGCCACAGGCCATCATAGGAGGAGGTTCAGAGTGGAAAAGCACCGTGGACCTGTTCAGCGAGGGTGGTGAGCACCACAGCACTCATCAGCCCCATGTTCCACAGAGAGCTTCTGGTCCGCTGCGAGTCACACAGAAATACGGTGCTGCTTAAACCCTCAGGGAAAAACAAACAAACAAACAAACAAGCCCTACCACTAATAAATCCTATTTCAAGAATGCTCCCTGGGCAGATCTGCTGCCATGTCACAGTCCCAGGACCACCTGGCAGAGGAGATCCCAGGACTCACAGCATAGGTGGTTGAGGGGTCCCCTCCTCCCAAGGACCCAAGGGAAGATCCCCCCCTCTCCAGGGTCACGTCAATTGCACTCAGTAAGTGCACTGTGAGTGTATTTTATTTGAGCAAGAGCAATACAATGGCTGTGTCGGGATACGGAATAGTACAGGATTCACACCTGAGAAAGTTTTTCTGTTGTTTTACCGCATTTGCTGACTGGGGTGAATTCTTTGAAGATGCTTTTGGAGCCAAAATTGGTTGGTTTGTTTGTTTGTTTCCCTCTGGTCCCACCCATATGAAAATGGAGGTTTTTAACCAAGCAACGAGCACGAGCAGGTCAGCCGCTCCAAAGTCCCCCTGCCAGGAGGCAGCCGACCAGGCTCGAACAAAAGCCTCCTTGCAACTAACACTCAGAGTGATAGAGAAGAACAGAATGAGAATGTAAAACAGGGGGTTTAAAATGAGGAGCCACACTCGAGCTTGGCCCTACAGTACCCCCGCTAAAGGACAGAAATTCGTTAATGTGCAGTGCAGGTAGATACTCAGAGCTTACTTTAAACGGCGACCTTAAAGGAAAAAGCTGTGCTGGAAATGGAGGGAGGAAAAAAGCAACACATCTAGAATGTGCAGAGTCAGTTATAAGTACGCCAGGGTACAGAGAGCCAAAAAAGGCCTGGTTAGCTCTGTCCAAAGGAGCGAAGGGAAATAAAAAGGGCATTTAGAAATATCAGGAGAAAATAGATTTTTAGTAAATCAAAGGGGATAGACTGCATGATTCTGAAACGCAAAATATTAATTTCTGCATTCGGTTTGCTTTCATAGAGAAAAATAGATAGATTTAATGCCTTGGTTTAAATGATTTATGATTAATAAATGAATACACAAATCATATACAATCATTCATTCATTCAAAATAATGAATAAGAAGAATAATGAAGAGAAGAACAGTCTGATCATAGTTATCTGGTCTGATTTCCTATTTAACACACTGTTAATCCTTGTTGGAACTAGACCGGATCATTAGCTTGTGGATTGAAGTGTCCAACTCCTGGTTGTCTCTCAGTGCAAATATGGAAAAAGCCCTTCCCCTTTCCTGAGACCCAGTAGCTGGAAACAGAATAGGTAAAACACTGTCTACATTCTCCCAAGAAACACAGTCTAGAGAGTGCTTGTTTTGTGAGTCACATTCTTTTCTGAATCTAAATCACTGTTTGCACAACCCCCATAACACAATGCTGGTTCGCTCAAAAAGGGAATGGGGTCCTCTTATCCCAAAAGCCTTCCAGGAGCTCCCCAGCAAGCTCAAGAGGAGCATGACAGGAGCTGGACCAGAGAACATCTCCCTCTGCCACACGCTCCTCCAGGAAATCAATCTTTCCCTATCAGAAACCCAGGTAAGAACAAGCATTTCTCAGATACTCCCGTTCGGCTTTTCCAAACCAGGCATACATTGCTGAGTGTTGAGTATACTCTGCTCTTTTTTTCTTCTTTTTTTTTTGTTTTCTTTTCCCATGACTTGTCTATAATACTAAGAGTTTTGGGTAAAAAGGCATTTTCTTTGACAGGAAACAAATTTATCAAGTACTGTCTGGTATTTGATCAGGCAGCTCATGTTGCATAGTTGCAGCGGAGGCCTCTTCTTCCAACCCTGCCACAGCAGGTCACGGGTTACTAAGTTTACAAAGAGCAGAAAAAGTCCCATTTCTTCCTAAAAGACTTTCGTTTTGATCCCCGCTTGGGTAGAATATGTTCCTTCGGACCAGCTCTAATATGGTGGGGAAATCAGGTCCTCTATTTAGAGTGAACGTCTGTATGAAATTCAGAAACAGCTCCTACTTCTTCATGGCAGAGGAGCAGCAGACAAAGCAGCAGACAAACTGTCCCACTTGGGCTCCATGCTGGACCCCAGGAATCACTCCGTACCCTGCTAATGGCAGACTACCCCGAAACTTATTTGTACTGCAACGGAGCCAAAATCCCGTAGTAATTCTATAAATATCAAGGAAGGGGAAAAGCCAATATTTCAGAAAAACAAAACAAAACAAAACAAAAAACCCTAAACCAAACCAGCCAAACAAACAAAAACAAAAACAAAACCACACAACTCTTGTCTAATCCCAAAGAACAACAAATCTCCCTGAGGGCTCCAGTCCTTTGACATCAATCAATACCAGTACGAGCATGGTGCATTTTGCTGTGTTTGGCACCTGCATTTCCAACTGTCTTTCTCCTCGATTTTAGGAACTTTCACGCAAATAGAGTTTAGAAAGACTACCACTCTGAAAGGAGGCGCATGCAGATTTATTTTCATAACACAGTGAGGTACAAAGGAGAAAGAGTAATTTATTTAACACGGACAGTAATGCCTGTCTGAGGCTTACTTTTGTGAACTGCTTATTGTAGGCAAAATGTTAATTAATTGGGTATTTCAAGGGAATAGGCAGACCTCCTGGAAGCCCTCAGATTTGTCTGACACTAGAAGCCAACATTTGTCATCGGCAACAATTGCAAATACAATTTTATAGAGGAGCTTCTTGTGTGCATTAAGTGGATTGTGTTTAATCCCCTGATGACATGCAAAATGACATTAGTCACTATCACTTATATAATGTATCACAAACATATCATTATAGAGTCACCCTCCATGAGCACAGACTCCAGCAATAAAGAACAACGTGCCAACCTAAATAAAGGGACATCGACTGCTGTGATGGGAAAGAGATAAGTTTTGCTCTCTTTCTTACTGTCCTGCCTGTAGAAAAGTTTAATCAAGGCAACTGGCATCCCCCAAGAGCTTCTGCTCATAAGTTTTTGTTTAAAAGTAGATTGTGCCCATGACCTGTCACATGTGTCCTCTCTACCTTACAAAACCTGTGCTAGTAGCAGGCGGTACATGGGAACAAGGGGTGCAACGCTTTGCCTCACAAACTGATGCAAGCAAACTTATGTTGGCATTGGCATGGGATTTAAGATGCTGGTTTGGGGTAGGAGCTCAAGAGGGCTTGTGCCAGCAAACCCTTCATTTCACATGTACCAGCCCCTCTAGAGTCCCACATGGCTATAACCAAGTTCCTCACGTCTCCTCAAAATTTCAGGTTTTGGGAGATTCATGCTCTCTTCTTAGAGTTCCTGCCTCAGTGTCCCCCACTGACTTTATCCCTGTCTATGAGAAGAAGAGATGCTGCTTAAATAAGATAAACTTCAGAGAAATCAGCACTTTCACCACCTGTCTGACTACCAGCAGCACAACAGCCTCCATCTCACAGATATATATGAATGTGGACAACTCCAACATTCTTGCCCAGTGCTCATCACCTTCCCGACTCACCAGAACAGCTCAGAAAAAAATTAGGGATTCAATAAACTCATTAAGTACTTCCATTTACAATTTAGGATGCTATAATCTGGTCTTGCTGATTTGCAAAAATTAAATCTTTCTGACTCATGCCATACCTGTTTCTTCCAACCTAGGTCTTTACTTAGGAGATTTACATTGCTTCCTAATTGCACATACTCAAATTTTCTTATTCAAGACAGGATTTTGTTAAAGTATCAAAATAATTTAAAATACATGATTAATGGTTCGCCCTTTCTCATTAATCAGTCAATCTCTCATTCTTTTCTATTTCTAAGACATGTTTTTAGGCCAGGATAAAAAGTCCTTTCATTGCCTTTAGTCAAAGCTATTGCTGCTGTTGCACTTGCACTGTTGTGCACCTTTAGTATCTCTGTGCAAGGCACCTTCCATCAAAGATGATCTCTACTCTGCAAAGCTCAAACCTAAGGGCAAAGAAATAAACTGAACTTTAAATGAGGGAGACAAAAATACTGTCAACACACAAAGAAATTTGTTTCTCTGTAGCCAGGAGGCTGTTTCTGAAAAGGTGCCGGTTCCAGAATTTCTTCATATTCAACAATGCTCTCAAGCATAGGATGTAGCTTAGTGTAGGGTAAGATTTACTGAAAAAGAATGAAATTGGGATCAGGAGTGTCCTATTTGCTGAGTTGAGGGTTTGTACCATTCAAACTGAAGTCAGTGGGAGAAGTCCTTAAATATGAAGCGTGCAGGATACAGCACCTGAGGACTTCAAATACAGAATTTCCGAACAGTGAAACTGGAGATTTTAGGTCTTCATTAGAGACAGGGGAACTCTGATTACCATTTAAAAAGAAAAAAAAAAATATAAAGGAAGAAATAAGTTTATCATGATGATGGATAAAAGCTAGAAAAATTGGTGTCTAAGTTAAGTGGGAACATGTCTGCACCAGGCTTACATGTCCTGAGCTGACAGTGCAGACGTTGTCCGCAACACTTGAAAAACAAGAAGTAAGGAACCTAAATGTATTATTTCAAAGATCTTGGGATTTCAAAGTTGCTGTCAAGATTTGGAAGGCTTGAGTCAAAAAGACAACTTATCTGTGATGGGTTGTGCAGGAGGATGAAGTGGGCACAGGCATGACAGATGCACCTTGGAAGACTGAGTAGTCTATCATTGTTGTCCTGTTGGGCGTGGGGACAGCCATCACCAGGTCACAGCAAAATGGTCCCTCTGCTGTCACTTTCTCAGGCACGTTCCATGATTTCAAAGCCCAGAGGTCTGTATGACAGAAAACAAAGCAATCCTCCTGGACAGAGCAGGCTGCAGGCCACAGAGGCTTCTCCTTCAGCTCGACAGAGAGGATGTGGTCTAAACCAGCCTTGAGCCATTGACCCTTTCTTCTTTGTGCTATACTGCTATACCCTTTGAGATAGCTCAAGGATCTGTCACATGTCCCCACAGCCTTTTTGGCTCTGGGCTGAACGAGGCCATTTCATGTTTTCTGAAATCTTGACTGTGACTGTTCCTCTCCTCTGCATGGCCTACACTGGGTCCTTGCGAGTCCACATTCCTTATAGATACATGGTTCCCAGATGTCCCATGTATCCCATAAGATGGGCACCTCTGAGGCTGTACCAGTCCTGAGGAGAGGATTATTTCACATATCTTGCAGGCTATGCTTCTGTTTAGATATTTGGGTAGAGTATTTGCCCTTTAGCAACAGTACATCGTCACCTAATTTCCAGCTTGTTACTAGTATCTGCAGCAAATCCAAATCTTTCCCTGTAGGACCGTTAACCTCTGTTACCTGCTCACTTGAACCTTCGCTACCAAAGTCCTGATGATAGGCAATACATGGAGCACTCTGTCTCATTTGATTTTATTTCATCATTGTATTAAAATATAAGCTTCTATAATATTTGAGGCTTCAGGAAACAATTTCATGTTTTCTTGCATGATCTTTCATTTTACTTTTTTATCCACAGCTGGAATGCAGAAGTATAAATTTGGTGTACAAAGAGCCATTCCTGTCATAAAGAGCAAATGCAGTCCCCATGAAGGAAACAGTAAACGGGCACTGGGTTGATTATTTACTTTTCAGTTCAAATCCTTTTTCAAATGCCAAAGAAACAGCAAATCAGCATAAAGGTGGGCTTGCTGATATAATGGACCCAGAGAGCAAATCCACATTTTACTACCAGAACTATAGAATGTGTTTTGTCTTCTCTCACCATTTTTCATGCTGAATTTCATAACTTGCACTCAGGGTGGAACCAAGTTATTAAATGGAGCCTTACTTACATAAGACCAGAGCACTTCAGCAGTTCCTGCATGGATGTTAAAATGAGTGAGTCTCTGTATGACTAAAGCAATCTGACTAGAAGACCAAATATAAAGACAAAGATGAGCTTTCAGGTGCCTCCTCCCGTGTGTGTTGATAATGTGTTTATTTTTTGAAATAGGGGTTACCAGCAGTGTCGGACTCACACAAAGACTGAGGGCAGATCAGTTCCAGTGGAAAAGATTAGCACAGTTTTTCTGAGGTGGGTCTATTCAATCAAAAATAAAATGAATAAGCAACATGAATTTGAAGTGTGTCATGAATATATCTTTTGTACTCTCTAGCCCTTAAGCAAATAATGAAAAGCAACTCTAGTTATGAGTCATGATATTTCTTTAACAATGAGAATATATTCTTGATGCCTGCAATGACATTATTTAGTTAGATACTGTGCAGTCTTTATCTACATCTTTTTTTAAAGATAAAGTTATAGAAATGCATGGATGGGTACTTAAATTCCTTTCTTTTGAGACCCATCCATAAGCCCACATGAGGTACACTCTGTTAGATATTCTAATAAAAAGAATTTTCAGATGCAATATCTAGTCATCAGTGCAGTGTTGTTTTCTATCCAGATTTTTAGCTAAGCTGAGTGAAACTCAGTAAAGCTGAGTGGCTTGCTCTTGATTACATAGCACCTTGAATCCACAGTTCAATTGGTTTTAATTTTTTTCCAGCACCAGTTGCAGTACCATGAAGCTGTTTTAAGGCAGAACACGGAAACTTTTGGAGGACCATGCACAATATAACTGAAGAAGGATGAAACATTAGAACACCTACACATCTGACCCTTCTTCAATTACCCTTGGCAGATCCGTGTGAGCTGGTTCACATCAGAAGAAAAGTGAGGACTTTGAATGGGTCTTCATTGTGTGAGAGCAGATGGAAGAGCAGAAATGTGCTTGAAAAGAAAATTGAAAAGTTTGGTTGCTGGTGAAGGAGGTCTTAATATTTGTGACATCTCTCAGGTTAATCCATAGTGGATGCCTCCTGCCTACATTGCCCAGCAATGGGTGGCCAGTTAAGCAGCCAAGCAGTTCACATCGTTTATCACAGACAACTATCCAAATCATTCACGTGTCTCCCATGATCCTTCCAGCCCTTTTGGCTACCCTAACAGTCAGCAGACGCATCGATCATCACTCTATTGCCCATGCTGGTCTGCAGTGGTGGTGAAGCCTAGGCAGCAGTAGCAAAGGCTTCTCCCTTCTGCCCCACCAGGGTGCCTCAAACCTGTCCAAGACGCAAGAGCACACTTTCGCTCAGCTCTAGCATTTGGTTTCCCCCCCACACAGAAGAAAGCCCATGTGGGGCTGTACTATGGCAAACCCAAATCAGCTGTTTTTCTGTCAGAGAACCTGGGAATCACCAAGTAATAGGGACTTCAGGACACCAGGAATTGCTATGACAGCATATCTGTTGAGAGTGAGTTCGCATGTCAGTGGAGCTTTCAGGATTTTATGATGGCTTTGCTGCTGCCAGAAGTCATGTATGGCTCCATGTACTCCACAACCCAGTAATCTCCTCAGACATACCCCCAGGATTACTTTTTTCTGCAGCTTTACTAATTTTTGCCTGACTGGGAAAGAAAACATTTTACATGGTGTTGTTTTTGATCAAGCTAGGTTACAGCAGACAAGATCCACAGGCACAAAGGCCTGAAACTCTTGCACTGTTGTGCAGTAGCTAATGCACTGACAGTCCTTGAATGCTCTGCCAGGGCAGGGTGATGTTTCTCTTTTTGGAGAGTCACCCGTTAGAATGGTGACTGCCTACAAGACAAGCTGGCCCTGAGTAGAGGCACACAGTTGCTTAAGACAGAAGAGTGCCACGTGTGTAAAAACAGATAGATCCATCTGCCTACACAGTATAAGAAAGCCTAGATAGTGCCCTGGAAAGCCAGTGCCTCCTGCAGCCTCTCGCAGGGAGGCTGAGACGGGAGAAGGGCTTCCTCATCCAAACCTACAGCATCCATCACTCCCATACCCCCAAGCTATTCCCAGGAGTGGCCATGGCAAATCAGGCTGTCTGTTACAGCTCATCTCATGCTCCCTGTTTTCCAGAAATAATAAAGCTACAGACTGATTTCAACCCCTTAATTCAGGGGAAGTAAAATTCATGTATTTCTATGCAGCTGAGAAGCTCTGAGCTGACAGTGCTACAGGTTTAGAATCAGTGAGCCACTTGCACCAGGGTGGTGGTCTTCTTTTGATGTAAAGGCCCCATAGCAGGGCCTGTTGCGACAGAACAAGGGCTAACGGTTTTAAACTAAAGGAGGGAAGATTCGGGCTAGACATGAGGAAGAAATTTTTTACACTGAGGGTGGTGAAACACTGGCCCAGGTTGCCCAGAGAGGTGGTAGATACCCCATCCCTGGAGACATTCCAGGCCAGGCTGGACGGGGCTCTGAGCAACCTGATCTAGTTGAAGATGTCCCTGCTCAGTGCAGGGGGGTGGACTAGATGGCCTTTGAAGGTCCCTTCCAACCCAAACTATTCTATGATTCCAAATCACCATGCACATTAATGTATGGTATTTAAAAGAAGTCTTCTTGGTATATTTTATAATTTCTTCAAGTGGTAGGTCCTTTTTTGAATAGGCAGCAAAATGACTGTAAAAGGCCACATGTTTGGTCCACCTTTATTTCAGCTTTTGTCACCCAGAAGAATGTGCTGGCCTATGTCTATTCTATGATCCACAAATACTCCTGTCAACTGCTCTTATCACTGAACGGTAGTGTAATCAGTTGTCACCTAGTTATGTGTTTACGGCATATACATTATACCATTTTGGAGATAAGAAATGATTACTGACACACACACCTTCATTAATTCACTGACAGAGGAGTAATAGCGAATACAACCATCAAGGTAAAATGACAGAATATATCAGCATTAGGGTGATCAAAAAACACAGGCAAATATCATCTATAAACATAAACCTGTTACAACAGCAGTACTTTATGACTTTTGGCAGCCAAAAAGTCATCAATAAGATCCTAAAAGCTCTGGTGACATGTGAACTCACTCTCAATAGATACATTGTCGCAGCAATTTAATTTGCTTTGTGGTAGTGTCACTCTTTGTTGGAGAAGGACCTTTCTCACCCTCAGAGTTCATTAATGGCAGTGTCAGAGACAGTCTTATTGCCATGACAACAACGAAGAAAGTTGAATGGAGACTACTGGATAGCAGAAAGCAGATATTTCACGTGGATGTACTTGGTAGGCATGTTCATACCAAGCAAAATGCTGCTGTTTCCAAAATGTATTAAGGTGAGTTCAAATTAAATGTGCACAAGCAGCTTCTGAACCTTTGGAATATATCTTTGTGCATAGATTTTTTCAAAAGACAGGGAAAAACTATTAAGTTATTTAGGTCTAAGAACCTACTCAGTTTTATCACTTACAGTTGAAAGTACCTTTTGGACCATTTTCATCCATCTCATGTTTTCTTCCACAGCCATGATGACCTTGTTTATATTGTTGGGTAGTGGTTACTGCTGCTCTTTTACTTTGCAGTTTAGTCACACAATCAACATTTGATAGAGTATTAATGGTAAACACAACTCTCGGTTAATGATTTTTACGGTCTAATTATTTTTTCTGTGGCAACAAGATTCCCTTCTATCACTTTGTAATTTTCTCTCTGTGATACTCATTGACTGAAAAAGTGGGTAAGCCCAGACGTTTGGTGTCCCAGGCTGGGGCAGTGAAAGCCAGATACATACTGTATTATCCAAATTAGAAGTGAACTCATTCCAATTAACTAAGTTTGCCTTTTTCTAAACCAATGATTTTCCCTTATTCTTGTGTTCCCAAGCTCTCTTCTCAAGATCATCTGCTGTTTTATATATTGCTATCATACTCCCACTTCCCCTTGTTTCAAAGGCAAATGATCTCGATCTTTTAAAACGTGGTTTCTGCTGAATATTTTTACACACTCCCGATCATTCCCGTCACCCTGTGCTGAAGCTGACACAGGTCTGTGTTGTTACTTGAGAGTGTGAGCATCCAGTTCCACATGTGGTCTTCCCCATGGACTGACACTGCTGACCACAAAAAAGCCCTGCCTTCTTTTTCCATACCTTTACCACCTATGAACTTGTTGCATTCTTTGGACCGTGGCTATGCACAGCTCTTCACCACCACATCCAAGCCCCCTTCCTAACTTGACACAGGCAGAACTGTGTAAGGTGGATGAGTAAATCATATTTTCTTCTCTAATTAATATTATTTTGCATTTGTTGACACTGAGCTCCACTCGTCATTTTGTTCACCTTTTGTTCTGTTCCCTGGAGCTCCAGCCAAGCTTTCCCACTCATGACAGATGCAAAGAAAATTATTCAAGAGATCAGTACTTGAGTACTCTACTCCTAATCTTTTGCTTTGTTGGAAATGGATTCATCTGATTCTTTACTTTCCATTTCTTGGCTTTTGCTCCCAGACAGTACATCACTTCTCTGAAAAGAAACAAGTGATGTTTTTACACTTTCTTGTAAGGAACATTTTCTCTCACCTTTTAAAAATATATTTTTTTTTTATTTTTTTTTTACACAGCTTTATATTTTTACATTGCATTACTGGCAGATTAAAAAAAAAATCTAATAGATGAGTGAGACACAGTTTCCCACTGCAGATACTGGTGGATTGCCTTTTTCCCTTAACACCTCCTTTTTAATATCTTTTCCTTAATGCTTCCTTTTCTAGAGGCATGAGACATAACTACAAAAGCTATTATTATAATTTTCAACAGCGGAAGCCTGAGAGTATTAGGAAAAGAAGAGGCAATTCCAGACCAGCCTTTGCTCTCTCACCAAGATATTATTCTGGTGCTCTTTGCTGGGTTCATCTACTGACTGTAAGTTGATTAATCAAATTCTTAAAATATTAAACTGCAATGCAACCCAATTCTGCTAACTTATTATCTACTTGAAACACAGATTTTAGTCCCTCACACAGGTACACAGGTACAACATATTTTCAAAATAAAATGCAAAAGTGAGAAGTAAGGGGAAAAATAAGAAGCTGAAGGGGAGCATCGCCATGGAAAGCAGTGTCACGACAAGGCTCCCAGAGCCTGAAGGCCAGACTGAGCACCGCAGATACATTCACATCCACCATACTCCTGCTCAGGTGTAAATTTGCCACTCATATTTCATCCCTTTTTGTTTTTCTCTACCAAAGAAAAGGGAAACAGGTGTGTAAGGTAGAGCAGCTCAGCTCGTCTTGTTGGAGATAAGACATTCATCCCACCTTTGCTGTACAGATGTCCTGCACCGCACCTTGGGTCTCAGTCTTTCAGACTGGAGACCCACCAAAGTGTCCCACAGGGGTCTGAGCTTTAGTGCTTGTCTTAATGTCTACCACAAGTAGCTCCTCATCCATGCGAGCCCCAGGAGAGACCAGCCTCCTCCTGCTGACCTGTCGGTTCAGCATCTTTAAGAGACACACGGTCCTCACTGACCACAGCCGTTTATTCCCTGCCAATATCCTCCCTTTCAAAGTCAGGAATATGATTTTCACTAAATATTAATTGGCCTGGCCAGTGAGGTTCTGAAAACACAATAAATTATTCAGTGGGCTCTTCAGCCACGTTTACTTACTAAAGAGAGGATGCCAAGCGAGCTGTGCGTCAAGTACTGCTGTTTAAATGGCTGAGAAACCAAGGGCTTGCTCCATGTGTCTGCAGAGCAGAGCAAGTGGGGGGGCTGTGGCCAAGGTGTGTTTCTACCTGATGCATTTGTATGGAATAAAAAATGAAATACTGATATATTTGTCTTCCTTTAGCAGAAAAGAACAACAGTAAAAATTCACCTTCTTAGCTTGATCAAATTTCTTTGCTATAGTTAAAACTATTTAAGTTACAGCTGATAAGAAATAATTAACAACTTGCCTTGTGCTCTGAAATTATCATGCTCAAGCTACAAACCCACTGAGTTTCTTACTTCATTATAGTCAACTATCGTAGCCATGCCTTGTTTGGGGAAAAATATTCTGGGTTTTTTTGTTTATCTATGTATGAATGTCTGAGATTAAAAAGAAATAAAACACCAGCCACCTAGCAATTAAAGGTAGGCTGTTAGTGAAAGGTTCCTCACAAAATATCGTAGTAAAAAAATTCAACAGCAATCCCCTGTACAAAGAATGTGTCCCTTAACACCAAGCTTTCACCACCAAAATGCCTTGCACCCACATTTTGTTGCCCTAAATGAAAGATTTTGTCATATTTTCACTGGTGGATTAAATTTGCACCTGAGTGGAGCAAGGCAGATTCTACGGCTCCTGCGCCGTGCAACCTCTATAAGCCTGTGCTGGGGAGAGGGCTGCCCTGAACACGGTAGCATTTGATTTAAATCAGAACAGGTCCAGAGGGCCACAGCCAGGCTAGTCCAAGCAATTAAGAGGCCTCTGTGAAGATGTGCAGGGTCAAAGCTGTCATTTCAGCTTGTCATTAGCAAAGGAGCCCTGTGTCCCATGTGCAGCTCTCCCTGCCCACTGCTCCCATCACCTACACGCTTTCCTGCGCTGAAACCGCTGGTTAGGCTGGGATACAGCCCCTGAGTGTGGTCCTGTGCCTTCAGCCGCTTCCCCTCAGCTACCAAACCATAACAGGGGGGTTTATGTGTCTATGGAGATGGTAACCTTGATTACCTTTTTAACAGATGGGAATGACAAAAGCCCTGGTGCAAGCCCTCTGCATATTCACTTCTCTAGGCAGCAGCACATTTTGCTCCATGTCCTCTGTTTGTATGTACTAAAACAGGCAGCGAAAGATTAAAAGATAGCAAAAAGCATAAAATGTGATGTATGGATGTGTGAACTGAGAGATTTAAAAGGTTTTGTGAAGTGAGACAGGATCACAAGACACTAAGGGAGTCATTTTGTTCCTGTATAATCAAAGTTCCAATCCAAAATACAGTGATTGAAGTGTCACTTGTTCCACATCTTCTGTGCTTAACAGCAGATTTGAAATCCTATCTGCAATGGAGGATGTATGGACTCCTGCTTCAGCCAGGCAAACAACTATTAAGTATTTATATCTGTCTCAATGGGTTTCACAAATGCAAGTCATCTGGCTTTAGAAATCCTACCAGTTGCCCTGATGTTGCAGTGATACTGCAGTCATTAGCATGTGTCTCAGACCTACAATAGATCATGGATACAACTCTTTTTTTCCTCCTAAGCATGACCCTAATTCTAATGACAGATCGCAGATGGGCCTTTGCACTAACCACAGTGAGGGAACAGGACAGCAGGTTGCTCCCCTCCACCTGGACAAGAGCACCTGGAAGCTCCACGCCTTCCTATTATCTGCTCCAACAAATGCACTCCAGCTAGGGGTGGTGTCCACGTCTAGGCACCCGCATTTGAGCTAGGTGTCTTACAGGTCTGTTATAGTCAGTCAATATAGCCAGTGGAGTCTGGAGATAGCTATCAAGCTAAGAAAATACTGGTGAGATTAAGGTGAGCTAAATATCTCTCTGTCTTCCATTGTATTGACTAAGGACTTGACTGAGTTGTCTAAAGATAGGCATCCAGAGCCATTTAAGGTATCCTGAATGGCCTCCAAATGCTGTCCTCTGGAAGGACACAGACCTTGTGCTGTATCTGTCAGCTCAAATCAGGCATCTCAGATACCAAAGGGCATCCCAAATGCCACTAGAAGCCTACACACCGGCAGAGGAATCCAGCCTTATACCTTGATTGACTTTAATGGGAAGTTACACTCCTAGTTCACATGTAGACATACATACTGTAGGCAATTATATGGAGATGTCTGGATCTCTCTCCTAATGAGAAATGCCTAATTTTTTATTTCAATTGTGCAACTTAAATTTCTTCTTTTTTTCTGAAAAATAACCAGCTTCTTAGATAAAGCTAAAGTAGTAGATCTATTTTATTTAGATTTAATGCATGTCAGAGGGAGATTGCAGGAGTGAACACAGGAATTGCAAGGGCTGTAAAAGGAGACTGAATGGTTATTTTTTGACAGGGTAAATTTGCATTACTTTTACACTGTTTTTAATTAGATCCTTGTTTCAGGGCTTCTACTAGTTGCTTGCAGTGGGCAGGAAGGTGTTTTTTTTCTCTTGTCAATGTATAAGTTGACTTCTTAGGTTTTTTTCGTCCTCCCTTGAAAGCACGAGACGTGGTCGAGCTTCAGAAATAGGATGACAGGCAGAATACATTGACAGTACTTGAAAACATCCAGTAAGCTGATTTATTTGTCTTGATGAGCAACTCAGGCATGGACAGATCACTAGATCCAGGAGTGGGAAGGAATCTCCTCCAAGACAAAGTGATAGCACCACTCAGGGAAAGGGTCATTGCTTTTCTCTGTAATGTTGATGTAGCACAATCCCCAGCATCTTCTGGGTCTTCATTCTTCATGAATCAGCTCCCATTGTAGCAGTCCAAGTCATTGGCTCTAGACCTAGATCTTCCTATTTTCTGCGACCTTTCATTGAATTTCTAGTACTTCAGCTTTTGTACTAAAGGTAAAGTTCATTTGGAAGGGGGAAAGGAGATGTTTCATAGCTTGTGGTATCTTCTCTGTGGGGAACATGGATTCTGCATATCTTTATGGATTAAATATCAACCAGATGAGGGCTTTTGATGTCAGGGCACTGGACTGACGATTTAGGTGATCATAGTGGTCTGTGCTCGAGAAGTCTCACAAAATAGCACAGTCACAATCTCCCTGCTTGTGGAATGAGGGGTTGCACCATGATAAACACAGAGCAGAAATTGCACAATTAGCTCAGTGCACATTTTTCCAAAACTATGTAGAAAAAAAATTCTTTCTAATAAATATATGCCTGCAGAAACTTGTTAGGGAGAGCAGTCAGAGATTTCTCAGCATCTTATTAAGAAAAAACAAGTTTGTCTTGGGCAAAATTTTCTTCCTACAAGGATGCCATTGCAGTATTACATTTATGTTCATTCATGTCACTGGCAAACAGCACTGGCGATCACTGGCTGATTCCTCATGATCCCTTGCTGGAGTCATGAGGCTTTACATCTCGTACTCTCTGCTTACCATGCAGGGTCACCAAGTTATACGAGTCTAAAATCAGCAGGAGACAAATACAAAGCACATTTTGCTTACCAGGTGTGGGGCTCACCTCCTTTTTGCAGTCATCCAAATTCAGGTGTCTACCTAGGGGTTGGGTGCCTGGTCAACAGTGATCTAATCAGTACAGTCAGTGGAGGGTAAAGAGAGTTTGGGCTGATGGGCATCTGTGCTTGCATAAGGTGAGCAGCTCCCCTGCCTTGAATTACCAAGTTTTCACCACCCAAGATGGGAGTTCGGTACAGAAGCAATCCAGACATAGACCCAGAGGCTGGGCAGATACAGAACCATAGAGTCATAGAATCATAGCATCATAGAATCATAGAATCATAGAATAGTTTGGGCTGCAAGGAGCGTTTAAAGGTCACCTAATCCAACCCCCCTGCAATAAGCCCCGTCCAGTCTGGCCTGAAATGTCTCCAGGGATGGGGCATCTCCCACCTCTCTGGGCAACCTGGGCCAGTGTTTCACCAC
Source organism: Caloenas nicobarica (assembly GCF_036013445.1). Classification (NCBI taxonomy): domain Eukaryota; kingdom Metazoa; phylum Chordata; class Aves; order Columbiformes; family Columbidae; genus Caloenas; species Caloenas nicobarica. The sequence continues at coordinate 160,229,133 of NC_088245.1, read as the reverse complement.
CCTCAGTGTAAAAAATTTCTTCCTCATGTCTAGCCTGAATCTCCCCTCCTTTAGCTTAAAACCATTATCCTTTGTCCTATTGTAACAGGCCCTGCTAAAAAGTCTGTCCCCATCTTTCTTACAGGCCCCTTTTAAGCACTGAAAGGCCGCAATAAGGTCTCCCTGGGGCCTTGTCCAGGTTGAACAACCCCATCTCTCTCAGCCTGTCCTCACAGCAGAGCTGTTCCAGCCTCTGACCATTTCTGTGGCCTCCTCTGGCCCCTCTCCAACAGGTCCATGTCTCTCCTGTGCTGAGGGCTCCAGAGCTGGACACAGGACTCCAGGTGGGGTCTCACCAGAGCGGAGCAGAGGGGCAGAGTCACCTCCCTTGACCTGCTGGCCACGCTGCTTTTGATGCAGCTCAGGATACAACCAGCCTTCTGGGCTACCAAGTACACATTGCCAGCTCATGTCCAATCTTTCATCCAGCAGTACCCATACAACTCATGCCTTCCAGGAGCAGTGGCTGGACGTGACACGGCATCCTTTATGGCACCCTGAATGATAGCAGATCTCTGTGATGAGGCAGACTCACGTGTCCACACACTGCACTTTCACACTGTAATGTTATACCCTATCGGCCTAAATCCCACCCTGGCTGCCTTTATCATGTCCAGCTTTTACCAAAACTATTTCCTTAAAATGCATCATGAACACAACCATTCCCAGCCTGGTCTTTAGCTAAATGGGGTGATTCCATTCCACACCAGCTGCACTGCAGAGAAGATAGGAAAAGAAGAAACAAGGTAGCTAATAGGTGCTCTGTCCTCCCCATTTTTCTGGATATGGAGCACCAAGATATTTTTGTCTCCTTCGTCAGCAAGGATCCATATGGATGCACCAGTTGCTTCAAAAATAATTGTCAGTTTTCACCAGCATTCAGATGGGCCCTATTTCTGGCCCCAGGCACGTAGCAAACAAAAGGTGCCATCTAGTGTCTCTGAGCAGCATCCGAAACCCAAAGGAGAAATTACTGAAATGGTGCATTTAACGTCTACTTTCTCATTGACAGACATAAAGCTGCACTTAAAATGCATAAACATTTCATTTCAGGGAAGTTTAAGCAAGCCAGGACTTATGTCTTCTCTCTCCCTTCGTCTCTCTGCACTGTCTTCATCCAAGGTCTGAGGCTGAACTTATTTCAAGACTGGGGTGTTCAGGAATTAGATCCATTGGTTCCTTTGGGTTAAACAATTTTAAGCCATTGTAAGCAATAATGATTCGATTTCGAGTTAGGGCTTGAAATATAGTTTTGCATATTATTAATAAATTTCTGGCCCAAGGGGCTTCATCCCAATTAAAGTGGAAAGCAATTTAGTCATTTGCTATCCCACAAAGGGAAAAGAGAATATTTTGAAACTAATAAAACAGACAGTAGAGCTGGATCTATAAAAGGACTTAAAAGCCTAAATCCAGCCTAATGACTTCTGTGGATGCCTTTGACAAGAAGTCAGAGCTCTGAAAATCCACTCACCACCTGACTGCCAGTGCTAAATCCACTGACACAGAGGCCAAGCCAAGTGGTGTAGAAGGTTCTGTGTCAGTCCTCATCCCCCAAAAAGCTGGCAGGCCACATCCATCCAGCACCACTCTTGGCTCTGGGTGTCATCACAGGGTCGGAGAGATGCCTTTATCATGCTACAAATAAGACTTGTCCAGGCCTGCATTGTTTTGTGTTCAAAGTATCTCAGATAACAGGAGGACAGGGTGACACCCTCCAGACTGGTGTTTTCACAGCATGACATCGAAGAGGAGTGCAGCACAACCTGGGGCACTGAAGAGGGGTACGTGGGAGTGCTGAGTGGTGGCAGCCAAAGCTCAGGGACAGTGCTGAAGGATGGTGTGCTCCAGCAGAGGTGGCCAAACCTGGCATGGGCAGCTCCATTACTGCCCTTTGGCAGTATGACTGGAGGTAGGCCTGAACCAGCCCTTCTTGGGTCTTGTTTCAGAGAGGACTGGTTTCCTGGGAGTGAGCTGGGAAGTTGGTATTTGAGAGAGTAAAAACTTCAGCCTGCATCAACAGGTGCCTCTGCTATAGCCAGCTATAAAGGACCGACCTGAAGCACCTGAAAGTTCACTCACATGTGCAAAATGGGTGATAGAAAAATCTGGCAGCTGTTGCCAGTTTGGCTCTGGTTCCACAGTAAGGGACTGTTGCACTTTTTTTTTTTTTTAGCAAAAACAGTAAAAAACATTTTATCACATCAGCGAGACTCTTTGAAAGAAAAAAAACCAAGCATATTACCTGCCCCTAATTTGCAGGTATCTTGCTACCTCCTCAGCTGAGATGAGGCCCACAGAGGATGGGTATCCCATCTGAACATCTAAGAACTCGTATTGCTTCTCACCCTTGCAGAGCTTAAATAAAACAACTGCAACGAAACAAAAGAAAATTAAAGAAGCCTGCAACAAATATATTTCTGCCTTTCCTTTCTGCAGGATTAACCCCCTTATAAAACCTGTCTGCTCTATGCTGTTTGTTGTATAGGCTGTATTTTTAAAGCTAAGTAATCAAGGATTATTCTGTGAGAACAAATGTCATAAATTACACTGCATTGTTTTTTTAGAGTCACTCATCTATTTACTTAAGAGAAAATCTGAACTACTAGGAGAGCTTATGTGGTAGTTACAGCTCTTTTTCCAAAAGTAAAATATAGATGAAGTATTTTGCAGCACATTTTACTCTGCAAATCTTTTCCTTGATTACTGGGATATGTGTGTATAAATAGAAGCTTCTTGCTTTGCATGCCTGATTCATTCTGCAATGCCACCATCCAGTGTTCGTGATGCTTCACTGTCACTGCAATGATTATAAAACCCTAGATATTCAACTGGAACGTCAGAAGAGTGTAGCAGCTGATAAAATAAAGCTTTGGAAAAGAATGTACCCAAGAAGCACATTGAAAGGAGAGGTGAGTTTGCACACCCCTGTGAGTCAGAATCATTTGCCTTATTCACAAGCTGAATGCCATAGCAGGACTCCTGTGGGCTTAAAGCATTCAGTCGCCTTCTTTTGAGAAGCAAAGATCATGCATATGTAAGATTACCAGAAGAGTCTTTTTATATCTTTAAGCCAAGTCCCCTGGAAGCAGAAGAAAACATGCCGTATACCTTCCTAAACTGATCATATTCCTGCTTGGAGCCAGTTAGATTTGCATTTCATATGGAAAACTGTCCCTGGATAGTTAGAAGCTTTCTTCTCATTTCCAGAATAACTGATGTACAAACAGAATTCACAGGCTTTTTTGTGAATGTTGTTCCTCAACGTAAATAATTCTTCTTCTTCTTTCCTATGCATTCGCAGAGATCAAACATTGAGTCTTAGAATAATAAAGCTGGAAGAAATTCAAGAAGCCGTGTAAGCCCTTTCCCCACCCCAAGGTGGGATCATCAGAATACATCTATATCATCCCTGAAAAATACTTGTCTTATCAGCAACTTAAGGACTTGGGTAATGGTGAATACAAAGAATATTTAAGCAACATATTCCAGACTTTATTTGGATTTTTTTTTCTTAATGTCTAATCTGCATTTTCCCTTCCTGAAAAATAAGGTCCGTTTCTTCTGCCTCATTCACTTCAGACATAGAAACCTGCATGGAAAACTGCATTACAAGCAACCTTTGAAGAGTTACCATACTTCCCTCTTTTTTTTTTAATAGAGTAAATCACACAAATTATTTCAATCTTTTCTCCTAAATCATGCTGTTGAGACAGCTGTTCTGGGGTGTTTCCAGTTGGCCCAAATCACTGTGAGCTGTGGTGTCAAAGAATGGATGCAGTACTGCAACCAAGACCTTACCATGCTGAGAAGTTTGAAATATTCTACTCCTGAAATATTCTACTCTACGTACTAACATGATGCCTGAACTTTTGAATCACAATTACGTTGGTATCCAGTTTAGCTCCCATATTGCTTTCTAAAGAGCTGCTCTATGGCAATTATTCCCTGTCTCACTTGGAAAGTTACTGCAAATTGATCTGCATCCAATTTCCACCTTCTTCCTGAGAAAACAAAACATATGCATTTAGGCAGCTGCTTTATCTGTTTACCTGGAACTTTTTCTTATTTATTTCAATTTTCTTGGAACTCATTTGCCTCTCTGTCCAATTTAGTTGAAAAGATGCAAAGGTATTAAGTTACTTCAAGTTGTGTGAAAATCAATGACCAGATAGAGGGGAAAGATGGAAATTACAGCCTGTGCAGAGGGCCAGGCTGCAGTGGGAGCTCACTGGGCATTTATTTTGACCAGCTGCCCAGCTTGCTCCTCAGCCTGGGCTACTAGCCCCATCACCTGCTACCCCTCGCCTGACTCAGAGATGGGAAACATGAGGAAAAACCAGCCCCAGTTCAGAGCAGAGCTGGGAAATAATACGTGGTGAGGGGAAAAGGCACCTTACAGAGTGGGCAGAGGGGATGAGGGGAAGGGCATGCCCACAGAATGCACAGGGCAGATACAGATATGGGAAATAAACCCGCAGCTCCATGGATCACCTGGTTTTCAAATGGTTTCTCCAATTGCCAACATGGCAATTTCTCTCAGGTTTCATTCATCAGCAAATTTAAGTAGCGTATCCTATTTCCTCAGCCCAGTCATTAGTAAAAAGATGGAGTCAAAATGCACCAAGGACATATGCTGCTGAACTCTCAGCACCGCCCCATCCCCGCCGGCAATATAACAAGGATAATACTCTCCAAATACAATTTTTCAAACCAGTTTTGCTTCTGTTCTCTCTCAGGTTGTTTAAGCAGAATAAGCAAGCAAGGCTTTCTCAATGTCTTCTTATAAAACAGGATCTAATGGTCCCAATGGCAGTTTCTACTCATCTTTACTGAGTGCAGGTCATTCAAAACTATCCTGACACAGGCAGCCAGAACTGCACACAGGAGTGCAGAGGAGGTGACACAGGAATATCACCACTGGCACACTCTGCTTCGTCGCTCCTGGAAATAACTTTGCCTGACAGGCTCCAAGATCACACATTCATCTTCACTGTCTCTCTGTTTTCCATTCACTCTCATATAAAACCTGCAACCTACTGATACAAAAAGTTTTAACACAGTTCTGCCATTTCCAGCTGATGCATTCACAGCTTATAGGGACGTTTAATATGAATTTACATTTTGTAAATGCCCTGTACTGTCCCACTTTATCCCGTTTCCCCTGCTGCTTGGGAAGCAATTGAAGAATTCGTGCTTGGGAACTCACAAAACATTGGCTATTCTAATTCTCCTCTGTATCCGGAATGCCTTTATATCAACGGCAAATTTTGTTTGCACACTACAGATGTTTGAAATACTGATAAACTCCCTCCTGTATGTTTTTTAAATTTTTAAACACAGCCTTTTACCATCCTCTATGTAACCATTTTGTGTCCAACTTTTTAAAATCATATCATCAGTGTTAAGTAACAATTCTACTTGTTGCACCATGGCTTTTGCTTACCGACCCTGAGGAAGGTGAGAACTTTACATAACATTTCACATCCTCCTCTCACTGGAGTGTCATGAATTTTTGTTAATATCATTAATAACTAAAATAATTATAGCAACAGTACTATACGAACTACTAGTAGAGCCATATCCATGGATCCGGTCACATAAAAATAATGGGCACCATCAGAACCACGCTAACTGCAACTTTGATTCCTCTGGATTTCTCTTGGAAAAAGCCCCTCAGTTAAGTGGCCTTTGTTCACCATGTATCTGACGGAACAAACCCACAAGAGTTTCTGACGCTTGGGTCAGGATCCCACTTGCAGCCTGCTGTGTATTACCAGCCACTAACCTCAGCAAATCTCACCCATTAGCAAGTCAGGAGTTGGTCAGCCAATGCTAGTCCAAGCATCTCCGCATCCCATTTCATTACATAATGCACACCCATCCTAAAAGATTCAATGTGATAACAAAATAAATTTTCTTCTGAAGAAAATAGTTTGTCTTCTTCCTTCTGGCCACACTGTATTTGACTGATGTGAAGGCAGAGACAACACAAGGTTTCTTTCCCATCCTCAAGATCCAATGGTCACCTGAGCATCCAGCAAGGCTTATGCCCAGGCAGAATAACTACAGTGTCATCTGAAAGTGTTTATTTACGTTCTTATGTCATATATTACTGTGGGATTCTCTATTTCCATTTCAATACTGGCCAAAGCTAGACATTACAGAAATAATATTAGTATTAGGGGGAACTGCAAATATCCAAAATAGTCTGATATAAGTGTTTCTCAATTAGCATCCAAAATGAACCACTGCAGTTTTCGAGTTTATGAGAAGTTGAGTAGGACCTAACCGTATTCCCCATCTCAATTTGCCTCTGGAAAGTCTAGTTTTCTTCCTCAACCTCCATGAAAAAAACAAACTAAAGTTTAATTTTATTTCTGGATCCTAGATTCAAATGTTTTACAGAAAAGCAAGTTAATTTATCCCCCTAAAATCCTTCTGCATTCAGAACAGACAACTCTACGGGCCTGGGACAGTGATTCTGTCATTCCCTTTCACATGAAAATGTCACATGATTTTTTTCAGGACCTCAGTATCATTTCTGACTAAAATTATGACTTTAAAAACTTCTCACAATTGATACCACACAGGGAACTGGCAAAACAAACCATTTCATTTAATTATCAAGACTTGAAAATATTTATTTCCTCTAAGAAACGCTGATACACCTCTCAAGCTGTTTTCAAATCAAGACATATCTCCAGTGTATTCACAGAACATATTTCACACCTGCTTTTCATCATTTAATATTCTTTCTGCTCCACATGACAAACAGAACAGAATTCACTTAACGCATTCACTTACACGCTGTTTTAAAAACAACAGTTCGTAAAGCAGATACATGAAACTGGGAAGCACAGGTGCCGCTCCTGGTTTCCATTTTAGGATAAACTTTGGCACCTCTTCACTTGCAGATAAATTCTTGCCCTTTTGTTAAAACAGAAGTTTCTGATAAAGGGAAAATAGCATTCAGTTCCTCTTCCCAGGATGCCAGAAGTTTTGGAGGTTTCCATGCCATACATGTGCTCCTGTGCCCAAAGCCAAGGCGTTCTGCTACCCAGTGCAGAGGGACAACGGTGTTCAGCAGAGCCCAGATCCAAGACAAAAACAACAATAGCTGAAGATGACCTCCCAAGATTCGCCAGTAAACTTAATGAAAGCAGATCTCAAAAATGGAAAGTACTTCACGGCTCCGAAATGTGATAATCCCTGTTACGGAAGATTTTTCACATAAAACCTGCATGCTAGGTCAGATACTCAAGTTTAGGAAAGGATGTAGAGAAAGCATTTGCCCCGAAGGTTCTGCTGCATTAAGTGAATTTCTAGAGGAGTACTTGAAGCTTCTGAAATCTCAACTTTTCTGTAGTGGATTGGCTTTTCTTTTCATCTTGCTGACAATTTCACTCAATGCACAAGTGGAGACAGTCATACTGACACAACATAGTCAATCTTTTGAAGAAAGTTTTTCTGGTTTACTTTTTTGTCCTATTTCTGCTTGTCTTTGGGTAGCTGGAGAAAACTGGATATTTCAACAACAAAAATGCACCTGTTTTTTCTTTTTCTCTTGATGAATTAGACTGCAATCCATTATATGTGATATCATGATTCACTGTAGATAAGCATGATGTGAAGAAGAATAAAACTTCATAGGAGGAATACTCTCTGGGAAGTGAAGACATTTTAAGCATCAAATAGCCGGCTTTCACATTTTACAACAGTCAAAAAGCAAGAACATCACTTTGCATTTGCATGATGAGAAGTATTTGTAAACAGAATATACAGGGCTTAAATCTCTCCAAAGACTTCTCGAGGAATTATAGAGCTCCCTTCTGTTTACTGAACAGCTTACCTACTAGAAAACCAATGCCTTCAAGCTGAAACTTAGATGTTCTTCTCAATTGCATTGACTCCACATCTGTCTGCATACCTAAGTGAGGATTTAGAAATTCTTTACATTGTCTTCTTTTAAAGCCTATATCTGAATTGAATTTAATCTTCAAACATTCAGAATAATTCAAAGAATCATCTGAGAAAATAAAATATTTTCATTTCAGGAAAGCTAAAAATTACTATCCATCCATCTAACAGCATGTTTCCCTCTCACCTCACTAACCAAACACTTCAAAGTAAAACTTCAGTGTAACATTTTGGAAAATGAATGGAATGCAGTTTTTAAAGGTGAGTATCTTATCTTCAAGGATGCAAATCATTTGAATGGTTATATCTGTATTGTAATACCTTGGTGAAGTATATGTTGGGAACATAAGCTGGGTAAAATAAATGACAATCGATGCTTGTGTACTCTGTGGAAAAAGCACTGTGAGCTGCACAGCACAGCACACGGTCTCTCAGAAGTGGGATGAAGTATATCTGAGATTCTTCTGAGCTCAATGGACAGAGGAATAGAGGCCTTTAATTAATATAACAAAGCAATCAACAATGTCACTACAGGCCTCTTCATTTCATTTCATTTCATTTATCTTTGAGATAATGAGAAGGCATCCTTAAAATTTCAGTCACTGTGCTGCAGAATCCTGGGTATAAAAGTGTAACGTAGCGTGTAGAAATTGGTTAAGTTCCACTTTTCATGCTTTATGAACATACGAAGGAAGCACAGGCCTCATGAACACACTAACTTTGCATACCTTTGGTCACAACCACAAACTCAGAGCGGTTCAGCGTCACTAGCATAGAACAGTCGCATCACTACAAAATGCTTCCCACAAGGAAAGGAAAATAAATCCATCAGTTAAAGGAACCTTTATATCACTGCAATTATCCCCTATTACGGGTTCTGCTAATATTATCATACATTATTAGATTTATGGGAAAAAAGTCAGATGCTAATATAAGTTTTGTAGTTTGTTCTGGAAAAAAAATAAAAAGAAAGAGAGAAAGCATTGCTGTGTGTATCAGTGGTGCTCACAAGTCCAAACTGCTGAGAGAGAAAGGCTTTTTTAATAAGCTTTGGTGAAAACAGATGGGAGGAAGAACGTGTTTGCTAGCATCGGGAATTAGGTGACTCTTGGTCACCAAAATAGATGAGGCTGATGCAAGCCAGTATTGCTTGCAACTATTCAAGAGTCAGCACTAGTGGAGGTGTTCAATTAACTCAAAATTGTTGGAAAAAGAACACAGCCTCACATAGCTCTTGAGATGCTTCATTTTTTAAGAGGGTATGAGAAGCAGCTACAGAAGGCTTTTGTAGATTTTTGTCCTTCCCAGAGGTAGAAAGTGATTGAGAACATAAGACTATTTGTGTGAAGATAACATTCACATTCCCTAAGAAGGGAAGAGGCAGAAGAGGGTAATAAAACAGGGATTTCAGGAAGGAAGACTTCAATAAGCACAGAGAATTCACATGTAAAATCTCACATGTCTCAAATACAAAGAGAAAAAGGGCTCTTGGAAACCTTGTCAGGGTACAGATGCCAGTTTGCAAGTGACAGTTTTCTCAACGCAGAGTGAGGACAGGAGATGCAATGAGAAATCAGTTTAGCTTTCTTATGGTCTTTCCAATGATACCAAATGCAGGAAATAAGCACGCAGCCACAGAAACCAGGACAGATTGATTTGGGTGTATATAAAACAGTAGCATAAGCAATTAGGGGGGAAAACAGAAATGCTCAGGGGAAAAAAAATTAGGAGATGCAAGAAGATGAGAGATTTCAAAGGTAACAAGAAATCAGTCTGTAAGGATATCAAGTAGCAAGAAGATGACCAAGAAAAACATTGATCTGTTGTTTCATTGGAAAGACAATCTATTGGCAGTTGATATCAGGAAAGACCAAATGCCTTTCTATATTTATCTTCACACAAAAGAAGAAATCAGTTAGCTAATGAATCAAAAAGAATGACAAACCACTGTTTAGAATAGAGAAAAGACAGGTTAGAAAGCATTTAAATAAGAAAAGTGGTGTTGGTTTGGGTTTTTTTCTTTTCAAATCAGCCAGGCCTCATGAATGCTATCCTAGTTTATTAAGCAGACATTAGCAACTTTTGAGCACTCTTGGAGGACAGATGACTTACTATAAAACTTGAAAGGGTGACTGTAGCACTTAGCTTTAGGAGACAAAACCAAGAGTAAATACAGAATGATGGCTAGTTGTCTTCAGTGCCCCCAAACCACTGAAACAAACAACCCAGTATCTTTGAGCATCTATAAAACAAGGAGGTAAGTAACAGTCAACGTGCATTTGTCAAGGACAAATATTAATCTAAAATAGTTTCCTTCTGTGGGTGGAGGAGAAATAGCAGATGTCACATAGCTGGACTTGGAAAATGGAATTCTCATAAGTAAACTACAGATGAAATTACTGTAGGAGAAGAGCAAAAGTAATTGGAAAACTATGAAACTATCATGGACCCGCAGTGAAACGGAATGAAAACATGTTTCTGCAGGCATGTCTTAGACATAGCACTATCCATTACTAGCTGATGGAAAAGAGCATATTCCTATCAAACCTGGAAATTTAAAGGAAAAAAAAAAAAGGATAATCTTTGGTATAGGGTTAGAATTCAAAGTAATTGTGAAACTGAAGAACTGAATAAACTTTTTCTAAAATAGCATATGATTCAGCAAAGAAAAATACAGAAGTCTATGCCTAAGCAGGAATAATGAGTTGCATGACTAGGCTAGATAGCGGGTCTGCAAAGAAAGATCTGGTATTTCAGTGGATCATAAGCAGAAGTCAATGATGTCATGCTGTTTCCAAAAATTATATATCCTACCAGGTCATAACAACAGGAGTATAATCCCTAAAAATATCAAATGACCTCTCTGGCCTACCCACACTGGTTAGTTCTGAGAAAGAAAGTCCAGAGGACAGCAATCAGAATGACCGGAGATCTAGGAAACATGACCTATGAGGAAAGACTGAATGAGCAGAGGTTGTTCAGCCTGGAGAGAAGACACCCTCCACTCAAGAAAATCTCAAACTGGGGACAGGGCTGTCCACAGGGAATATAGGAATGAACAGGCTTCAACTGCAACAGATTCAGATTGGATATTAGAAAAAAAAAAAAAAAGAGTCTAACTTTGAGGATACAGAAGCATGGAATATGATGTAGCAGCAAAGTCAGAGATCCAACTTTTGAGATATTAAAGACTAGGTTGTATTACTGCTTGTTGAGCAATGTTGCCAATAGCGGAGGTACAGCTTTTTGGCACAGGAATGGACTACAGGACCTCTTGGAGCATCTCCCAACCATATAATTTTATGATTCTGTGCTTCCAAGATGATGTAGTTAATCAAACGAGCTAATTAACATGTTTCTAGACATCCTGATTCTAGTCTCAGAGTTGCATGAGTCTATTTCTAGAAAAACAGCTTCAGTGGCTTTGCTTTGCAACCATAGAGCTAGGAATGGCCTTTAATGAAAGCCGACTCTGCACCACCGGTCTATGCCAATTCTACAGGCAAATGGCAAGATCATACAGTCCTATGTTGAGGTGTTTTAACCCAGAGCTAAATCCCATCCATGACGTCTTCAGGGCTGTGCAAGCCTCAGTGTCTGAATTTGGCCCCATGGTAACCCCTGTCCCTACACCCATTGTCTGAGCTGGACCTGACCACCAAGCAAGGACCCAGCAGCCAGTGGCAGCTCCAGCCAGCTTGGGGTCCTGCTCAGTGCTGCTGGTGGGACACACTCCATGTGGCCTACTTTAAAGACAAATAAAGTGCCACTCACTTCTTTTTATGTACATGACCTGACACCTCATCCTGTTACTAACTGCATACATTAAAAGTGAAAAATAAAGCTAAGTCATAAAACCCTGGCCTAAATTGGTCTTAATTTTCTTTTGTACAAAAACTGCCTGGTTACAGGTACAGAAACATGTTTTTGTTTTTCATCTTTACCAAATCAGGTCGGTTTACTTTAATTATGAAGTTGTTTGCATGTAATTTTTAAGCTACTCAGAGCTGGTCTCTGCCATAATCAAAGCTGCAGAAAAACCACTGTCTCCATACAGTCCTTTCTAGGAAGGGCAATACAAATTCCAACAGTCCTTAAAATACATACACCTTGCATGTTTTATTTGCCACTAGGTGGGAGTGGAATATAATCTTCTACTTAATCTTTATGTGGCGTGAATAGAGAAAGTGAAAGACAAAGTGTATTTACTCAGTTGGTCACTAAAGAAGAATCATTCTGTCCATAGAGAACTACTTCAGCAATTCATAGGTGTCTACAGCTACCAGCTATGGGGGCAACATTGACCTTTTATTTAAGTCTTCCATAAAGTGCCTATAATTCCTAAGAAAGCACTTTGATTCCTACTCAGAATGCAACTTTTTTACATGTTTTTCAGTCCACATTACGAATTGGAAGACTTATTTTTCCAAAACCTACATACCTGGCTGATGCTTTTTCAAGGAAGTACCTTAAATAATATAATACTGCTCAGCCCTATCACCTACTGCTAATGCTGCATCTTTTGTCCTCATTGAGAACATTGCATGTCTATACAAATATTCTTCAGACATATTTCACAACAATTTGCATACACCCAGAAATCATGCACCACTTTTTATCACACAAGGCCCACTTGTGTTTTTTCATGACCAGTGACAAAAGTGACAAAGGTCACTTTTGAAAGCGTCCATGTTGTAAATAAAAAGGGCGTTTTTCACAATACAATATCCTGCCCAACAATCCTTCTGCATGTGTCTGTACCTGACTTGAAACAGATATCCTTTTTTAAAGTGCAAAGTCTTAGTCTCTCATTAGCAGTTATTAGTAGTTATAATTTTAAACTACATGTGGATTATCAAAGTAACCACAATCATGAGTGAAGTTAGTAAGGAGCTGATTTAAATAAGCAAGAGGAAACAACTTTTCATACAACATGCAGTTAAACCATAGAAAGCACTGCTAAGGATTGCAATGAGGTAAAAATAAAATTAATTCAAAAATCTATAAATACTAAAAAAAAAAATACTGCAAGGATAAATCTGGCAGCTTTGGGGATCTTGGATGGTTTTTTTAGTGTTCATCAGTATTAAAATCAATGGTCAAGATGCAAAAAACTATAGCATCTACATATGGAACTAGTACAAGATGGAAGAGTGTGTTTGCTCCATTTCTTATGCTTTTTCCCCTTGGCTTTAAGAGCATCTCGGTTCTTGCTTGAACCTTGAAACTCCAAACCTGCTTTGGGAACAGTTCTCCAAAGGCCTGAAGGAAGCATGGTGACGTTTTAGAAAATGTCATCAGTGTCCAAGGCTAACCAAGCCGGGTGGTTGCTGTGCCTGACAGGCTCATATCTCACTACACATGAACCTTTAGAGAGAGCTGCAGGCATGCAAAAGCATATCTGGTTTCATGCGTCTCTCTGGACTCTTTTTGTCATTCTTCAGGGTGCAGCCAGCTCTCTCTGGGTCACCTTACCCAGCCCGCTCTTACCTTGTGCCAAGAGGCTCTGCAACCAAGGTATGCACAGTTTGGTTGGGTATAGAATCACTTTGGTTGGAAGAGACCCTCAAGATCATCAAGTCCAACCATAACTTAACTCTGTCACCAAACCATGTCCCTAAGAACCTCATCTACATGTTTTTTAAACACCTCCAGGGATGGTGACTCCACCACTTCCCTGGGCAGCCTGTTCCAATGCTTCACAACCCTTTCCATGAAGAACTTTTTTCCTGATATCCAATCTGAACCTTCCCTGGTGCAACTTGAGGCCATTTCCTCTCGTCCTATCACTTGTTACTTTGGAGAAGAGACCAACCCCCTCCATGCTACACCCTCCTTTCAGGTGGTTGCAGACAGCAATCAGGTCTCCCCTCAGCCTCCTTTTCTCCAGGCCAAACAGCCCCAGTTCCCTCAGCCGCTCCTCATCAGACTTGTGCTCCAGGCCCCTCACCAGCTTCGTTGCCCTTCTCTGAACTCTCTCCAGCACCTCAATGTCGTTCTTGTAGTGAGGGGCCCAAAACTGACCACAGGATTTGAGGTACAGCCTCACCAGTGCCGAGTATGGGGGCACGATCTCTTCCGTAGACCTGTTGGCCACACTTTTCTTGATACGCGTCAGGATGCTGTTGGCCTTCTTGGCCACCTGGGCACTCTGCTGGCTCATATTCAGCCAGCTGTTGACCAACACCTCCAGGTCCTTTTTTTGCCAGCCATTTCTTGATGAATACACACAAAAAATCGCTGGGTTTTAATGCATTACCAGGCATTAATATGCTTCCCATCCTGATAAGACCCCTAAGAAACATTTGCTGGCCCAGAAGGTGTCAGAAAGGGTCAGCCCCGCTGCACCATGCTGCTGACCTCCCACCTCCTCACTACAGTTTTCCTTTAGGATTTTATACCTTTCCATGTTGCTCTTCTTCCCTCCTGAATTGCTCTCAACAGCCCTACCTCCATCTGCAATTTTGCTTTCCTTATCTCGCATGATTTTACTCACAGCTCCGTGATTCCAGTGGGAGCCCCTGCTAAGACTGTGCAGCTGGGCTGTATCCCAGCCAGGTCCTGGACAGCCAAGTCCCCAGGAAAGGGGCTCAACACAAGGTGAAACAATGCAGAGGTTACACCACGTGCCACCTCCAGGTGGTCCTAACATAAATTTAGCCACCCCGGGCCACTAGCGGGTAGTTCTGCGGTCAAAAATAGTCGGGATGACGCACACCCTGCTGCTCCTCGCCTCCCTGACTGCACACCCGTGACAGCCGACCTATGACAAGCGAATACAAAGCTGCTCTGCCAGCTCCAAGTCAAAAGAGGAGTCTCTTTCTGATACAGGAATTTCTCTTCGTGACATCGAAATTTATCTTTATGATAAGGAAATTCTTCTGTGATCATTTCCTCACGTTTTTGCTTCCACCAGGCTCTACTTCTGCACAAAATTTGGTGCCACGGAATTGTCTGCAGCACAAAATCAGTTTCTTTTATGACCAGGAATCACTAGCATTATGTCATTGAAACATTTCGAGCCCTTAAAATCAAGACTTTGATTAGAAAATTGTTTACTCTGAGTTGCAGATAGAGTCTGTAGTGAAGTTGCTAGCATACCTCCTCTAGGTTCTGAGGACATCCACTCCCCTGCATAACATTTTATCTATTACACATTTGGGCCAAAAATGCAGCTAATTTCAACAAAATCAGAAGAGCTTTAAAGCATGCCCTCGAGGGAGACATTGGGTACACTTGCAAGCCCATGTCTCAGCAGTCAGTTCAAGTGACCTGAGACCCTCCAGACACATTGCATATGGCCCCAAGCCACAGAGGTGACCCAGGACCCTTGCACCATTTGCCCCCAAGCCCGCGAGTGATGTAGAATTCCCTGATCTCTTTTCATTGCCACCCTCCCATCCTTTTTCCAAGGAAGGATCCAGCATCCCCTCCCCTGCTTTACATTTTAGCCTAATTTCTGTGCTTTCTGCTTGCAGCTGTGAGCTAATGGGAATAGAGACACTTCCATAATTAGCAATTTTTAAGAGCAGGAGTGCTTGCTTCTGGGACATTGTGACTTCTGTGCAGCAAAGTTCAAAATTATAATCAGGGTGGCTGACAGAGACACGGCGTGCTTGGGGACTGTGGAGGACAGTTAGTAGGACAGAGAATGCAGCATATGCTGGCACCATCCCAGAGGAAGCTTCTTCACCGAGGATGTGTTTCATTAGGGGAGGCAGCATTATGGTGCCATCAAACAGACCAGGTCTTGTCAGCACGAAACAGGCATACAGACCTTCATGAAGACAAGATAACTTTTACCAGAAGAGCTTTAAATGCCCATGCTATTCTATAAAACCTTTTTTTTTTTTTCCCCTCATTCAGGCCTGTTTCAACCCAGCTAAGGTTAATTCTCCCTTGACCCATGTTTATACTCATTTACCCACATATCAGCCACTTGATCTAACCTGGAAGCTGGTTTTGCTTTGAGCAGGCAGTTGGACTAAATGGTCCTCAGAAACCCCTTCCCAGATGAATTATTTTGTGACATGCATTTTAAATAGTTAGGAAGCATGATCACTTCGCTTTTAACATTCATTTTATACTCGCAGTGCCTCCGTATAAATGACCAACGTAACACCAAGCAGTCAAAAACATATTTTAGGCATTTCACCAGCTCGTAGGCTTTGACATCCCAGATCACTCCCCACCAGTTATTCTGGCTGGGTCTGTCTAATCAGGGCAAAGAGCAGGATCAGAGACTGTCATCTCTGGAGGGATGACGGCTGCCTCTCATTTGACCCATCTTCCTTTTTTAACAGCTGAGGGTAACCTGAACTGTGTTCCACCTCACAGATACTCTCAGCTACTTCAAATGAACAGCAGGCAAAGAAGAAAACAATCTTAATGAACAGCTAAAACATTGTATTTAGGGGTATGATTTTTAAGCAGTGAGACATTATTCATTTTTAATACTATGTACATTTTTTAAACTTTACTCAGTTTGGTTAGTTATTCCATTTTCACACTCAGAGGAAATGTTTCTAGTGATTCAACTACTGTTAAAGGAAGAACTCAAAGGATTTTCAATATCTTAACACCAGCCAACAAAACACTTGCACAGATTAGTTTGGAAATTATGGGGTGAGACGCATGATAATTCTCATGAAGAATAAGCAGAAATTCAAATTAAAAGGGAAATTGCAAAATATATTCAATCAAATTATCCAAATGACAGGAAAACAGAACCATATAATTTATCTGAGATAGTGAGTGCTACAGATAAAGTGATAGAGTAACTTTTCTCTTGATATTTTGAAATAGCTCTGGAGAGAAAGGCTTCAAAGCCTTATTACTCTAAAAGTATTCAGAACAGAGGTGCTTCTGGTGACTAGCCACTTTGAGAATTTCAGTTATAACATAAGCAGAGATGTAGTATAAAGAACACTTTAAATTATATTTTTACCAATGAAGTAAGTGTACACAAGAACCAAACTAGAATAAGCAGAGCAAATGAATCTACATGAACTTTGTGGACATACACATTTCATTTTTATGTTACAGAAGAGGTTTTTAAAACAAAACACAGCAAAACAAAACTTTAATTGATATTGAGTAGAATAATGTAAAACTCAGGGGACACGGTTGATCTGAAAACCTGTTAGAAAAACCTGCTAATTTCAATACATATCTGTATCACCTTTTAAGCCCTGATGAGGGTAACTATACTTCATTTCAGAGTGGAAACAAAGTGCAACTAATCCAGCAACAGATTGTACCTCTCTGGTCGCCTGTAACTTCAGTGGAACTCCTGGCCCATGGGGTCAAAACCTGCAAGGAGAATGACACAATAACTGAACATCAGTTTAACTTGAAAAACACTAAATGCTGTGGTGGGTTGACCCTGGCTGGACACCAGGTGCCCACCAAAGCTACTCTATCACTCCCTTCCTCAGCTGGACATGGGACAAGATAAGGACAGAGGGAGATCACTCATCAATTACCATCATGGGCAAACCAAACTCAACTTAGGGAAATTAGTTTAATTTATTATCAGTCAAATCAGAGTGCAATAATCAGAAATGGAACCAAATCTTAAAACACCTTCGCCCACCCCTTCCTTCTTCCTGGGCTCAACTTCACTCCCAATTTTCTCCACCTCCTCCCCACCAGCAGCGCAGCGGGGTGGGGAATGTGGGCTGTGGTCAGTTCATCACACGTTGTCTCTGCTGCTCCTTCCTCCTCAGGGGGAGGACTCCTCACACTCCTCCCCTGCTCCAGCCTGGGGTCCCCCTCA